>NW_020799095.1:34273388-34436231 GCF_003259725.1 Athene cunicularia | reverse complement strand
ACGGCCCGGGCAGCGGCTCCGCTGCCCGCGTCGCCGACCGGCCGCCGACCTCGCCCTCGGGGCGGCGGTTTCCGTGGGGTCCCCCTGAGCCCCCCTTTTCGCAGGGCAGCTCGCGGCCTGTCGCCCCCACGTTCTATTTCTCCGCGTCGTCCCGACGCCCGTCTGCTCTGGCCCCCAGGGACGGGAGCGCTGCGCGGGGCGGCACTGGTGCACGGCTTCGTCCCCACCCCACGTCACACTGAAACCTGGTGCATTTTAGTAGAAAGACGGGCCTGGCCTCTGCCTCCTTGTAGCCGATACTTACCCCCCCTCTTGCGTGTACTCAGCGGCTTATATGAAACATTTTTCTATCCACGGCATTTGTTGCTGGAACAGTCCTTTGTGTGTTTACTTTAAAAACTTCGTAGCGTGCCCTGTGGTGGCACCATTGCATGTTTGGACTCGCAACCCAGAGCTTTTAACACAGAACCGTGTCTGATGTTTCCGTCTGTGCGGGAGCACAGAGGGATCTTGATAGTAATATCTGCAAAACAACTGTAACTTCAGATCCAACGGAATATATATAACAGCTTCAGTGGACTTGTTCTAAGATGTGCCTTAAACTTGATTTGCAAAGACAAACTTGCTTATGTATTTCTCAAAGTTGCAACATGTGCCAAAGACAGAAAACTGACTTAAATCTGTGGAGGGCTGTGAAATGGATGCCCCTATCGATGCTTCCCTTTTGTTTGCTGAAATTGAGATACAGTAGACCGATTTCAAACCTACAGAACTGAAAGTGTGGGTGAATTTTAGTTTGGTTGTGGGGTTTATTTTTTGAGTTTTGTTTGATTCTTTCAGGACACTGGGTTTTAGTTTACTGCTACCCTTAATTCACCCCTTTGCCTTGGTTTAAAAGTGGCACATATGATATTGTAAGGTTTTCCTTACTGCCATCACCTCAATTAAGAGATTCACACAGTCTCTTAAAGCAGGTGGGTTAGGTGAGGACAAAATGTGAGTTGTTAAGACGATGTTAAGATTTAAGGCTTCGTGATAAATTATTCTTAATTTGTATGTAGATTTAATCATGCATCATTCTTGTTGGATGTCCTTTCTAAAAACGTGACTGAAAACAAGGCCATTTTTAGAGAACCTGTCCTTTAATACTATTCAAATAGTGTGGGAAGAGGGAGGAAACCACATGTCTAAGCGTAAAATTAAAATCTGCTTTTTAATTCTTGAGTATTGAGACTGCTGGTGTTTTGGCACTGGCACTTGTCATAATACACCTATCCCCACTGTGGTAAGCCCTAACAAGGCCTGTAGCACTTTTGGAACTCATCATGTTAAAGCTGTCTAATTGGGGACTAGTAATAGATACCTATTCCATAATAGGTATGGAATTGCAAAATGGACTGTTCTGCCTGTTGTTTTGCCTGATACTTACATGTTGCAGTTAAAATTTAAGTGCTGGAAAACATGCTCTTACACTGATGATTGCCTTAATCACAGCAGGCCTGACATAATCTTTTCTTGAACGTAGATAGCCCTCATGAATGTCTAATCAAGGTTGCAATGCTTTCTCAGTTAGCTTACTATGTATATCACTGTACGGCTTAAAGTCCAACTTATTTTCTTGCAACTTTTTTTCATAGATTGGTGTGAAATAATGAGAGAGAGTGAAGATTTATGGCTTGGGATCTGCTGCTGTATGTGAGCAAATCCCTTAAGTGAAGTCTTACTTGTATTGAACAGTAAGAACTGCTTTTCTGCTGGAAAAAAAAATAATCAGAAAACACCTTTAATGAAACATAATTACTATAAAAAAGGGATTTTAAGTTTGCAGAAGAGTTGCTTCAGTTGCAGGGTTTTATAATGTGCTAATACTGACTTGCAAGGTATTAGCAATTTTGAGAAATGATTTATGGTTTTGGAACACTGTATCCCATATGGTGTTTGCATTGTAATGCAGTATTAGCTAAGCTACATTTAATGTTTAGATGTAGACCTATATGCACAGCAGGTTGTAATGAGAAGGACTCCAAGCGTAGTCTGTGTTCATCACGGGCAAGGGAGTTGCAACAGAAATGGGGAATTTCAGCCAGTTAAAGGTTTTGGACATGTACAGCTATAATCCCCATGGTTTGATTGAGAACTGAAAAACTTGTCTGTCCTCTGGCTTCAGAATCACTGGTCAAAGAAGGGGAATGTCTGGCTGAGAAGCTAGTGCTTCTGTGTGTCTTTGTATACAGAGGTGGGAGAATTGAGGATGTGTGATTTGACTCCTTCAGGTAATGCATGTGTTGGGTTGAGAATTGTTTTGTGTTTTGGAGGTCTGTCTGCTCTGATACTATGTTTAATTTGGTCATGCCTTGCCATGGTTTCTATTTTTGTTTTCACTTCATTTTTTTGTTTTCCTGTTGACACTGTACCTGGTGGTCTTTCTCACTTCAGAGCCCCTTCACAGAAACGGTTGTTGAGAACAAAGATTATGCATTCAGGCTTGCAGGCTCCTGCCTGAACATACAGCGCCTGTTCAAAGGGACAGATCACGTATTCTGGGCTCATGGGGGAGCTGGCAGAGAGGGCCAGGGACTCTCAGGGCTGTTTGCCATTCTGTTTGAAATCTGACACACATTTGCAAATGGGTGCAAGAATTGCTGAGGCTATGTTCGTAAGGACAGATAAGTGAGAGCGTGTTCCTTCTGGATTTTAGATTAATAGGCATATACTATCTCTGTTCCATCAGGTTGTAGCAGGGTTTTGCTGGAGTGATTAAGCTCTGCTGAGGTACAGGCAGTACTATTTTAGTCACAACATCCCATCTACAGGTCTGTCCAGATTTGAGGCTAGAACTGGCTTCTTTGTTAGTGTGAACTTAGTCTCCCTTTCTCTGCCTAGAAAGGCACAACAAAAAGTGCTTTTTTTGCTTTTCTATTTCCACTATTTTGCATGTACTTAAAAGAATTGCCAAATATGTTTGTGGTGTAGTTTACTGTTAATCTGTATTAAAATTACATTCAGAATGTTAAATATAGGATGAAAAAATATTAACCACAGTGTGTATGGCTTAAAAGCAAAATTTTTATTGTAAACAATAGTTTCCTCAGTTTATGAATACCAAAAATACTTATATCAAACACTCTAATAAAGTTAGTTGATATTTTCTGTTGGCACTCATTAAAACACACATACATTTAGATACTTACTGCAAATTTCAAACACTTCACTGCAAATTTGCATTGAGTGGGGTTTTGTTTTTGTTATTTCTTAACAACTGAGTTAGGAATAGTTGACTATCTTCAGAGATTCCTGAGAGTTTCTGTATTTGGCAATAATTAGGAAATACACTTACAAAGACATGTAAAAGAAAAGTCAGAGGTTATTTAGTATTTGCTTCATAACCATAAATGCTGAATTTCAGAAAGGGGGAGAAAACTCCACAATATTTTCACTCCTATACCTTATCAGAGAGAGCACAACTGCGTAAACTGAAGAGAAGCTTGTGCTGAAGGGTCAGGAACCAGAGAAGGGCAATGATGACACTAAAAATAGAAAATGATTGGTGTTCTCACTAACGATAATTAATAGATTGTTTACTATTCTAACAACACAGTTGGGATGACATCGGTAAGCTTTGTGGTGATTCCCAGATGTGTGTCTCTACTATAGGGGCACAAGCACTGAAGGGCTGTATTTTGATCCTGCATTTCGGTCTTTATGTAATTGGGCCTGTTCGGGATCTCTGTGTTGTTGGGTGTTAGTGCTTTTTTTATGTCTGATGCTTGGAGGCTGGAGGGTTTAACCATAATGTTAAAGATTGGAATTGGAGAAGTGCATTTTTGAGATTTTATATGTCAGGTAGTACAGAATACCAAAACTAGTCATTAGAAGCATATATTACTTACGGTGATAGAGAACTGTGCACAAGCCTTGCATCAAGGAGGAATAAATTCAGTATAAATACCAGCATTACCAGGAGTTGTGGTTGCAACTGTTCAAAAAGCTTTGAGTCAAAAATCCTGTATAATCATGCAGGTGTAACCGTGACTTCTGCTCTCATTTATGTTGGAGTAAGATAATTTGACAACATGAAACTCTTCCATGAGAAAATGTTATGTGTTTGATAAATGACCATATAAAGTAGCAAATAATTCCTTCAAGAAAAAGAAGGCATCTGCCTTCAAGTGTGGCTGCATGTGATGTTTTTTAAAGTGAGTTTTTGCTTCCCAGAAATACACCTTTGTTGATTGTACCACTTTAGTAATTGTCTGAAAAAACAGAATTTTTGTGAGAGAAACCTGATGGACTGAAGAATATTTTGAACTGCGTCAGTGCTTTGCATTTATTGCAGTACACGCAATAAATAATTCCATTTATTGCATGCACTATATGCATTATAAGAGTGAACTTTTTGCATTAACAAACATCAAAGCACTTGAGTTTTTTCCTTGTATAAGCTATTTTAAATGATTTCTATTATTAAAATGTGAAATAATACATCTGAAGTAGCAGACGTTTATTTCTTGTTATATTTACTTGCTTATGCAAAAAACAACTGAGAGCACAGTTGGGGAAAAGAAGGTATTACATTTTACACGCTGTATGCATTTGTGATTTTGTCCATATTGAATGCACGAAAATGTCTTCCTGTAGGTGGATGACCAAATTGTAGCTCAGCAGAACAGTATAGACTCTGCAAAGAGTAAAAGTTTGTCTTTTTTAAAAAATTTTGTGAATACATATGTTGTTGTGTAGAAGGTGATTAGAATATAAACATGTGCAACCTGAGCCTTATTAAAAGAAAAACTTTCTGTATTTCTTCCTAAGGAAGTCTGTGTAGCAGTGTTAGACTAATGTGTTAGGAATATATACTGATGCTTTGTAGCTGATGTTTTTTTCTCTGATAACTGGAAGAAAAATGAAGGTTTTCTATCATTCAGAGGTTGTGCATTATCCTTTGCAGTTCTTTTTATATTGCATAGGATAGGAAGCAGATTTTAAAAATTAGGAAATTATGTTAAATGAAAACAGACTTATTTCCTGTTGTTAACAGGGGTCATTGTTCTTAAAAAGCATGAGTTAGCCCAACTGTAAACGGTGAGGCTTCTAAATTGGTGTTGAAACAGTATGAATTGATGGCACTCCAGAAGTCAGTTTGATGAGCTGTTAGGTAGAACTCCATGGTCGGAGCCTACGATCTCACAAGGGCCTTGCTACAGAGGAAGTGTTTGTCTGCCTACCATAATAGATAATATATGTATACATACTAAATAATATGTTGTGCCAAGCATAGTAGATAAACACTGGATGAGAGTTGTGCTGTCCAGTCAGATTGGTGGATGAATGAGGATAATCTTGTCACACTTTGCCTGTTTATTATACAGAATGTAGATTAATGTAAATACTGTGCATTTCTCCTGTACAAATCCTTCCTATGTCTTGTCATTTAAAAAAAATTTTTTAAAGACAATTCCGTGGTGTATTTTTCCCAATCACCTAAAGGTGGGATAAGCTGTATATCATTCTTAAATAAAAGATTATTTAATGGGAGGGCTTCCTCTGTTGCATTTTTTTGGTACTCTTTTTAAACCAGGGTGAAATGCATTTTTCCTTTACTCCAAGGAACTCTAGCTACTCCCTGAATTGTTGTGTTGCATCTTTCGTTAGCAATGATGAAAAACAATTTTCTGAATTTACTCTTCTGGGGAGATGATACTAGAGTTTAGAGGCTGGATCACTTAGTAATAGGAAAGTAAAAACTAGACCCAGATATATGCTTTGTTCTCTGAATCTATCTCTTTATTTGTTTCAGAGGGCCAGAAGTACTGTATCTTTCTGAATTGGAGTACCCTTAATAATTCTGTATGTCATCAGTGAATTGTGTTCAGCAAGAAATGTTGCTGCCTTATATTTTCTGTTCCTGATTCTTACACTGAAAACTTGTAGTTCAGAAAGTGTTTGAGTGAAGCACCGTTTGCTGTTGCTACAGCTCTCTGAACAGCATGATGTTCTAGAGAGCCTGATACAAATTATGTTAGTAAATATTTGGTGCTGGGCATGAGAGGTTCTGTGTGGGCATTCTGGAAAAATACAAGCAGCTGTTTAGATTTTTGGCTCAGGCTTGCAAGCATGAGCATACACCTTTGGGAGTGTAGGTAGTAGGCTTATTTTTGTTCTAAATTTCTTTATTTCCATTTGCCAGCAGCTGCTGCTTTGCTGAGAGAGAATGAGGTGCCTCCTTAGAGGACATGGCTAATTACAGATTGGCTGTTGGTGGAGGGGTGCACTTTGAGATAGACATTTTCTTTTATGTGTGTGTCATTTACATAATGTGTTAGGACACACAGTATGGACTGCATTAAGCACTAGTGAATACACTGTAGGGAATAATCTTGCACTGGCAACACTGAACTGTCTGGATGACATAATCTTCTGTATTTTTAATTTTTGAGGTTTGTGCTTTTTTACTTTTGCTTGGAGGGGCAGGGAGAAGAAATCAAATAGCAAGCTATAAATTGTATTGAGGAGAGAGGTTTTAAATGCTTCAGAGTAACAGTTGCTGTTAGTACAAATCAGTTGAAAAGAGAAACCCGAGCCTGTTTCTGAGGTGATTTTTTTATTTTTATTTTTTTTTTTTACTAGTAGAGATGGTAGTGTGCCCTCCCACTTATATCTATGTATTCTTATTTGAATACTCTAATGGAGTCCTATTTCTTATTGAATCTTAATTGCAAATCACCTACCCTTTAAAAGACTGTAGTTTATTCTATTGTATCTTAATTTTTCTTCTAAGTATATGGAGCTTTTTGTTACAAAGTTGATGAGAATGTAAGAGAATGAATTACTCTTGTAATAAAAAAATACGCTAAAGACAGAGCTTCTTAAGCTGCCTTAGCGTTAATGTTGAATATGTATGTGTTCTCTACTTCAAATACCTGTATAATTCTTTTTATTCTAAGTGTGAGGACAAAAAAGGCTAAAATAAACATATTTTCATCTGATACCATTTAACACTTTGAGATGAATAGGTGTTGGGTACTACTTGTTCTGACAGTGGAATGAGCTAATTTAAATTCTCAGAAATCCCTTCCAGATCATTTGGCTCATGACAGACAGACAGTCTACCCAGTGATATTCTTGTGGCATTGAGACAAACTTCTCAATTTTGAGAACTAAAACTGAGCTCAATCTACAATTTCAGTTTCATTTTTGTATTGAAAAACTTCACATGGAGAGACACTGTTCAAAAACTAGTTTATGGAGCTAAAGTCATGTGGATTTCAAAACCATAAGACAGTTCCAGTTATTTTTGAGGAAAACATAACATTTTAACTTGTCCAAGGACTGCTGTATTGTAATGGAATGTGGAAGTGGTTGATTTCCTAAGAAACTTGACTGATACTTAAATACAAATCTTTAATTAAACTTAGTTTGTTATAGTTTAGACATGTTTAAACTCATATGTCCTCATTTTTATAATGTTTGAAAGGGCTGGAGTTCAGTTGATGCTTGCAGGGGTATGCAAAACTGTCAGCATTTCTTTGTGATGCCAGAATTGAGAATTGTAACATTCTGTTGCTGTTTTGGCCAGCAAAAGAAACAGCAGGTCTAGTATGTGCACCTCAAGCAGGTGGCTATTACTACCTGTAGGTTCTGACCTGTTTTTGTAAGATAAAGATCTGGTTAGGGTTGTCTCTGAAAGGAATGCCACAGTTTTCATGTAATAAGCTGTCCCACTGCAGTTCATGCTTTGTTATTGTGCTTTTCTTCTCAGCTCTCCAATTTTGATGCAACTTTAATAGGGAGCCTGTGACTCTGGTGAAAAGTATTCCCATGTGTAGCCACAAACATTTCTTATTCATCAGTGGTTGTAAAATCTTACTTGTTCCTTCTTGCATGCATTTTAAAATTTTATTATCCTCAATCACCATGGTAAAAGGTGAGTAAGTAAACTTTGCCCGGAGTAATCAATTTTCGTGGCAATTTTACAGGCCTTCTGCTCCATTCTGTGTACTTGCTGTTTTCGTATGGGTCTGTGTGAATACAGTCTCTCAATTTCTGTTTGTTTAGTTATTTTCTAAAAATTTGATGGAGAAGCTGTTTTGGAGTTACTTATGAGGTGGGATTTGAACATGATCTTTTTTGTCTTAAGGAAGAAGAATGAATGGCTTGTGTACTGCTCCTGGGGTGTTAAAGTATCCCATCTTGCCAAATTAGCATTAATATGAAAGTTTGAAGAGTGAAACAAGCTTACATGAATGGTTTTCAATGCTCCTCACAATCTGTGCATCTGAATCAGATGCTGGAGTAATTCAGTAGCCATAAGTAGTTTGGGAACCTGATGTTCTGATCCTGATGTCATGGAGGTAATCTTACTAGCTTGTTAATTGCCTCTCTTTTGTTAGCATTAATATGTAGTATTAATGCTTTTTAAAAATACTGCATACCTGACCAAAATGGTCCTTGTAGCTGAACTTGTGGAACAAAAATTTTACTGTATGCAAGTGTTACGAAACATGATATATAATGGATGCAGGCCAACACTGGTCGTGTTTCATAGCCTGTGCCCTTTAGGTGTTGTTTTTCATGACTTCTTTATAGGTGGTTTTGAGTAATTTTTTCTGTTTGCACTGTGACTGACAATATGATTCAGTTGTGTATCTAAATAGGTCTGATAACTTTCTGCTGTTTTCGTGAGTTAAATGGCAATGGAGAGGTAAAATGCTTATTTTTCTATGTTCCTTTTTGCACAGTTTTTGCTTGCTGATGCTGTTATTCAGGTTAGTGAAGATGAATTGTCTATGAAGAAATGCAGAAGGACTTTTTGGTGTCCAGCACTAGTTGATAAAGAAGTAAAATGAAAACTCAGTGTGCATAAATGTCAAGTACTATGTCACATGTAATACTGAGAGGTAATGATTAACTAGGAGCTCATGGGTGAGGTTTTGGAGTTGTGATAGGTAACTCTTCAGGATTAAACAACAGCTTAATTCTCAGTGTTGGTCAAAAAAGCAAATTGTCATCAATTTCCTAATAATTTTGAACAGTTAATGTTCTCTCTCATGCCTCAATGTATAAATCCATAGTGCACTTGGAGCTGGTGCTAGGTCTAGGTCTAGTTCTGTCCTGCGCCCTTCATTTTTTCCCCATGTCAGCAACCAGGAAGTCTCAGAGAAAGAGAGGCTATGATAACGGAATATATGGAGTTGTTTCTGTACCAAAACCAAATAAGGAAGCTAGGACTTGGCAGTTTGGGAAAGAGGAGACTGTGGAGATGTGGTAGCTTTTTCCATCTCTCTTGAATTTCTATGGATCATCTTTTTACTATCCAAGAACTTGGGGGCAGCAGGTAAGCATGGTGGATTGAGAACAAACAAAAGGAGATGGCCCTGTTCAGAAAAGTTAATTAAGCTTGTTACTTTGCACCCTAATATTTTGGAAGCTAAGTGTATGTAAGCTGAAGGATAACCCGTATACATTTTTGGAAGAGCAGTACTTGGAGTTACTCAATACCCTTGTAGTGGAATGAATTACGGATTTTTGAATAACTGAAACTGGGAGGGTATTCTAGCAGTGCTTGCTCTTGTGTTCTTTCCTAATTATCGGCAACTGTCCTCTGTTGGGGATGGGCTAGGTGCATCTTTGATCTGATCTACAAGCATTCTTATATGTTATGATGCTGATTCCCTGAGAGCTCATCAGAATTCCTCCTGCGTTCGGGAGGTTCTGTACTAAGCCTGCTGAAACATGGCAGCTGTTTGCGATCAGCAACAGGAAATACAGTTTTTCAAATGTTGAGGACTTGGAATATTTTTATTTCTTGAAGGCTCAGGCTACATATCAAACTTAGGCTTTGTTTTTGCTCACTTTTGTAAAAGTTGCTATTAATTCTTGCTGTATCATATGGGTCTAATGCTCTCCAGAGTTGGTAAGTTAAGATGAAATGCACAGTTGCCTACTTTTGTGTTTACCTCATCTTTTCCTCCATTCCCCCTCCCAGTTGAAGTCAAGATGATTGTGTGGCTTGTACACAGAACTTAAATATGCTGTTGCAGTTCTCATCCATTTTCTCTCTGTTTGCAATCAGGCATATAGTTTTTATTGTTTATTGATTTGTTTTCTGTATTACTACTTTTAGCAGACTACATTCTTGATTCCAAGTCTTGCAAATACTGCAGCAGCAAAACCAGTAAATCCTTAAGAGCCGGTGGAACACTCCTTTCTCCTTTTGTGGTGAATGATGCTACTCTGGGTCTTTTGCTCACTGTAGAATAGTTATTCTTCCATTTCAGTTCTGTGGTACCAGCTTAGGGAATAATAATGGCATTTTGAGAGGCTGCACAGCAAGTTACACAGGGTAAACCTTCAAAGGTTACTGACAGGACTGAGGGGTGTACAGGTAGGGAAGGTATTAGGGGGAGGGAGAAACCTTACCTGGCAAAAAAAACCAACCGACCTTCTCCCCTTCACCAATCATGGAAATCAGTTATCAAGAAGGTAAAAAAAAAAAAAAAAAAAAAAAAAAAAAAGTGAACTTTTACCTAAAGAACCGTGAAATGAGGTGGCCACAAAATAGGTTTGCTGAGTTGGGGTTTTTGTCTTTTGTGGATGGGCAGACCATCAACCCACACACCCCAAAACTTTTTAAAGCTAGATCTCAAATGTTAAAAGGCATCTGTGGCTAAAATGGTTTCTGCTCTTGTAATCAGTGTTTCATGACTCTGAGAAAATAAATTCTTTAAGGTGAGTTAGTAGAGACAGTGGTAATACTAGACAGTTACTCAGCAAGGCGTGTTCAGGGTAAGTTGTATGTAGAGAATAATTTTTTCCTCATTTAAACAGGGGAGTTGTATAAATTTACAGAAAAAAAAATCTCATATTCAGTTTAAGACTTCTTAAGAATTCAGTGATGCCTGTTTTTCATACTGTCTGATGTGAGTTCCTTTGGGGAAAAAAGATTCTTCTCCTCCCCTGCCCCCAGCATGTTAACCTTTATCCATTTCATGGCCAGTTGTCAGTGGCTTAAATTGTGGATAATGCAACATCAGTCAGTGATGTAATGGTTGTCTCTAGGCTTCCTTGCAGCTCACAATGGGAACCTGAATTTTGGAAACAAAGTTTTATCTGTGTATTATGTTCTATGTCTGCTGTGAGGGAGGTGAAGTACAAACACTGCAATCATCTATGTCCCAGAAGGGTGAATCATAATGTTTTAGTGTGGTGTGGATTTTTTTTTGTTTGTGGTTTTGGGTTTTTGGTTGGGTTTTTTGGTGATATGTTGTTGTGTGTTCTGTGTTTTTTGTTGTTGTGTTGGTTTTTTTTTTTTTAATTCAAGCCATTAATTCCACCGGATGAGTTGAGAGGAAGGTATTATGTGTGAGATTAAGAACAGGATTTGTGGGAGGGACTTGACCTTAAGTTCAGTTAATACTGTGGTCACTTACCCACTTAGATAATCTGTCCAGCAGATTTCTCTTTGCTGCTTAGGACCCAAGATACTATGAGCTTTTATTCCTTGGAAGGCTCTTCTAGTCTTCCCTACTTCTGTGAGAAATCGGGGATTACAAGAACATGTCCTCAATTGAGTATTAATAGCCTTTTCAACCCATGAGGAGCAGTAGCTGTTCTTCTGTCTTCTTTATCCCATGGTGCAGTTGCTTTTTTGAGGAACTTTGTTTCTTCCTGGTAGAGACCCTTTTAATTTGGGAAGGGAATAGAACTAGCTGCATTTTAGAATGACTTGCTATAGAAGAATCTTCCAATTAATTCTTACCCCTTAAAGCATTTCTGGGATAGTTGCACTTTCTTTCACAAGCCTGTTTTTTCACTGCTACCTTATTTTACATATTGCTGTTACAGAGTGGTAGTAGAGGCTTTACTGTTCTGTTACACTATTTTGTACTTCAAGTTCTATCCAGTTCCCAGAATTTCCATCATATTTATTGCTTAAAATGATTGCAGTCCAGACTACCTTTTTTTAATTCTTAAGTGCAGATTTAGGATAGATGATTCCAGAAATTATAAAAACATATGTGTAGGAAGACATTTTGTGATGATTTATGTTAATTAAAGGTTTTCTTTAATAATTGCAAAAAAAGTATTTACAGTCTAATTTAAAATACTGAAATGGGGGGAAATGACACTGTTCCTACTTCATAAAGTAACCTGTGTAAACCCTTTCAGCTGAAGATTCCTATGGACTTCAACAGGCTTTGAATCACCAGTACTAGTAAATAAGCTTTTGGAAAAAGGCTTTAATTCTTGCAAAACCCAGTTATGCCTATTCTATTACTGTTCTCTAAACAAAACTGACTGCTTTTTGTATTATATGCTATGTATTATGTAAGTAAATAACTTGTATCATATACTTTCTGCAAACCTTTTGGAGGAATCAGTGCCAGGTTTAAACAGAGATACCCCAAGCAACTAACATTTTGTTCAAGAGTAAAAAGCATATAAATACAAGTTCTGTTTCTTTTTGTAATGCAAAACTATATATAATATCTAAAACCTGAGATGCTGTTATATATGAAGTCACAATGTGAAAATAAGAATGTTGTAAAAAACCACAGTATTTTGAAATTAAACACACAGTGAAAGTAGGTATGTTTGTTTCAGGAATGAAAAGTTGCTGCTTTTCTTTAACGCCTCTATTCTTACCCAAACTGGGGGGAGGGGAGAGCTTGTCCCTGCAAAGGAAATCTGGGAAGGGTAAGGACTGCTTTTTTGAATGTTTACAACTTGAAGGAGTTGTAGATACTTCTCCAGAATTAGGCAAATAAGAGCGATTACTGTAAACATAGTACAAATTGTGAATTTATAAACTGTAAATTTAATCTTAAAAAAAAAGACATTCTTGAGCATTTTTCTATAAAGAGTCATGGATTGAATTATAATTATACTTTAGTGTCTCCTTCCAGCATTTACACAGTCTGTCTGTTTTAAGAGAATTATCTTTCTGGGTTTTTTTGCAACTTCATGGAACAAGCTCTCTAACCTTGGCAAAGTAAAGCTTATAGAAGCCTTTATTTTGAAGGGCAAAGTTATCTCACTTGGAAATAATGGAGTGGATTGTTAAATGCCAAAGCATTGATTTGGGAAAGTAGTGAGAACATACTCATGTAAGAACACTGTTCTTGATGAGGTTTTTTTTATTGCAATTTAATTTTGCTGGTCCTTTTGCTATGTGGTCCTTTTGCAGCTCTTTGTAGTCAGCTGTGAATATTTGACACATTTTTTCCTGCTTCATGTTGGGCTTTGTATAATGAGGTAGATTAATGTGAAAATACACCTTATTAAAGAACATAGTTATAAATTTGGTAAGTAGATTTTTGTATTGCCTGAACTTGAAGTAACAGGTAGTCAGAAGACTGCCCACAATGTCAAAATACAGGGATCAGCTGGTATGTGATAATTAGCTGTGGTACAAAGAAAAGGCTTTTCTGTAGTATTCACAGGATTTCATGTTGAGCCTGGAAATCACTGCTATACCTGATGCAGTTAGTCTTTGGTGTGACGTCTTTCCATGACTCAGGAGCTTCTGACTGAGTTCAGTATCAAGGTGAATTGGTTCTTATGTTTCCTCTTTCCTTCCCTATACATATGTGATGATATGTTGTAATTGTAGATCCTGTAAGTGTTTGTTGAAGTCAGAAGTTTGAAAATAGGATGGCAGTTGGACGAACAACATAGTTTCAGTAAAACTGGACGAGGATGGTAGAGGAGTGGGTACAGCTTTCCACTTACCTGTAAAGGCTTATGTGCCTGTTAGCAGAGAGTACTACCAGACTATATTGGACATGAACAGTTAGGGTATGTTAGGGGTTTGAGCTAGAATATAATGCTGTGCCAAAAAACAGTCTGAACCTGATATGTCCCCAGCTACCATTTGTGTAGCTGCTGTATAAAGAATTCTCAACACTGAAAATAAGGGATGGAGATAAAAACGGTTTTCATAGAATTGGTGAATCACTAAGGTTGGAAGGCGCTTCTGGACATCATTTAGTTCAACCAGCTGGAGCAGGCTGCTTAGGACTGTGTCCAGGCTGGTTTTGACTCCAAGAATGGAGGCTCAGCAGCTTCTCTGGGCAACCCGTTCCAGTGTTTATCATGCTTATAGTAAAAGGATTTTTATGTTTAAATGGACTGTCTTCTATTTCAGTTTGTTCCATTGCCTCTTGTCATTTCATTTTTGGCATCACAGAGTCTGGCACCTTATTCTTCACTTCTCCCCCTGCTTCCCCCATCAAGTACACATGGATAAGTTGCTGCCCCCTGCCCCCCTCACCTCTCCAGGCTAAAACAGTCTCAGGTCTCTTAGCCTTTCCTTGTGTGACACATTCCAGTCTTTTAATCATCTTTGTGTCCCCTCCCTAGCCTCACTTCAGTCTGTCCTATATTGGGGACCCAAGAGCTGAACACGTCATTCCAGGTGTGATCCCACCAGTGCTGAGTAGCAGGGAAGGGTCCCCTCCCTCAGCCTGCTGGCTGTACTCTGCTTAATGGAGTCCAGCAGCCTGTTCGCTTTCCTTGCTGCAAGGACACATTGGTGGATCGTGTTCAACCTGTTACCCATACAGGAGCCCTAGGGCCCTTTATGCAAAGCTGCTTTCCAGATGGCTGGCTCAGAGCCTGTTCTGGTGCTTGGGGTTATTCCTTCTCAGGTACGGGACTTAACATTTCCCTTTGAATTTCATGAGGTTCTGGTTTGTCCATTTCTCCAGTCTGTCAACATCTGCCTGAATGATTGCATATCCATCTGGTATACCAACCATTCCTTACAGTTTTGGATCATCTGCAAACTTGTAGATGTCAGCAAAGAGGTTAGACTTGGCCCCAGCATTGACCTCTGGGGCATGGAACCATTGGCTGGTCTTCAGCTGGACCTCTTGCTGTTGATCATAACCCTTTCCATCTGGCGATTCAACTGGTTTCCAGTTGAGTTTGCAGTCCATTTATCTAGCCCATACTTCATCAGCTTGTCCATAAGGACATTATGGGAGACAGTGTCAAAGCCCTCCTGATGTCAGGATAAACATCTGCTACTCTCCTGTCATCCACCATGCCAGTCAATGCCTTACAAATGGCTATCAGGTTGATTAAGCATGTTTTCTCTTTCCTTTGTTGTTGCCCTTCATGTCCCTTCCCCGATTGAAATCCAGGGGGAGCTTTGGCTTTCCTAACCCAATTGCTGCATGCTCAGACAGGATTTCTGTTCCGCTGGAATCACCTCAGTCTTGCTTGCTGTGCTTGTATGCTTCATTTTTACATCTGAGTTCAGTCAGAAGAAGCTTCTTGTTCATCCATGCAGGCCTCCTGCCACCTTTGCTTGATTTTCTGCACACTGATTTGGACTGTTCTCTTCAGGACAGTCTGCTGTAGCATTCTTCCAAGCTGATCCCTGAACAGACCTGTTCTTCTGAAAACCAGGGGCTGTGATGCTGCTTTGTTCCCTTCTCTTAGGATCCTGAACTCCACTGTTTGTGGTAACTGTAGATAAGGTTGCCCCTGAACTTCACACCCCCAACTGTTCTTCCTTGTCTATAAATGAGGTCCAGCAGACTGCCTCTTCCTTTTTGAATCCTTAGTCACATGTGTCAGGAAGTAACTGTCAGCATATTCCAGAAAACTATTGGATTGCCTGCGTCCTGCTGTGATGTTAATAAAATTATTAAAAAATAGTAATATTTTTATTACATACATTTTTGTGAATACTTACTGAATCATTTTTGTACAAGGTAAAATAGAACTGCCCTCACAGGATGTTGGCCAGGAACTTGTACAGGGGAGTTAATTGCAGAGAAGAGAAAGTTTCATTAGAGGATTAATCTGTTTCATCATACAACAAAATTCAAATGCCAGGATACAAAATTGGTAAGAAAACCAGTGAAGAGGTTTGGAAAAGGACTGCTAAATAAAACCCAGAAACAACAGCTTGCATTCCTACCATTAAATAGTTTTTAGCTGTTGTTTTATGCCTGTTGCCTATATAATACCTGGCTGAAAATAAATTGGGAAATTTTGCCATCTGCATGTCTTGCAGCATGTTAGTGGTGTGTGTGTCATAAATCATTGTTTGACATATGATATTTTGTGCAAACACCTTGTGTGTTTTTAAATCTTGGAACTTCTGCCATTTGATCTGAAGTTGCAATGTGGTGATTTTTGTCCTTAAAAAATCGTTTGTCCCTTGAAAGACAAGGTTAGGAAACACACTGTCTTTTTACAGACATAGTAAAAAATGAAAACGAAGACCTTCACAAGAGAGGCACTTCTGTAGTACCAGGTATTTTTGCACGGTTGTATTACTGTCACTTACGTAATGAAGAGATTGGCATGTGCGTAGTAGTTTTGTGATTGATAGGTCGCAGTGTGCATACTCACGCTTGGGACAAGTCTGGTAAAAGACATTCCTAAGATATACTGTTAACTTAATGTGACATGAAGTGAATTTTTGGTTAAGGATCAAGACCTGCTGTTGACTTAAAGAAGGTTGTGGTGATACAAGACAGACTTTCTGCTGAAATACAAGCAGCTCTGAATTTAATTCACATGGGTTGCTATTTGTTATATAGTCAACCTGTAATCTTACACTAATAAACCTTGTTCCTTGATTTCTGGTAATGTGCTCTTTCTGTTCCTGTACTCCACACATTCATCTGTGCTTGTTTTTCTTTAATTTCTTTTTGGATCTTGAAGTTTTCAGTAACTTGTTTTATAGGGTTTTTTTGAGTCTAATATTAGTACTCCCCTGAGCACTGACAGAAGTCTGATGCTTGATACATCGGGATGGGTTTAGGACTTGCCTGTTAAAATGGCATGTTTTTCTTGAAACTGTAATTTCATTAGGTTTCACTGACACATTAATTTCAGGTTTTGAATATAGCTCTTGTAGACTGTCTAGAACTTTTTTGATAACACTATGTGGTGTGTTCTTCACATACAGAAAATTTGTTGGTGAGTGAACAGCTTTTTTAGTGTGAAGTATACTGGTTCAGGTGGGTTTATGTACTGTTTCCTGGGTTTGTATACCTGGATTTCTGGCTTAGGTTGTTTAAGTGCTAGTGTATTTATTTCATATTTGCTCGGAGCCTTTAAGGGTGGGATTTTCTTACCTTTTTTTTTGTTTGTTTGTTTGTTTTGCATTGTAGCCCTGAACTTTTGTATTAAAAAATAATTAAAAAATTTTTGACCCTTAACTCTATCCAGCTTTTGCAGAAGGGGATCCTGTTACTCATATTCTGTATTTTGTATTCAGTATGGAGGAAAAGTTTTTAATGTGTGACAAATACTATAGATTTAATCATTGTACATTCTGTGAAGTTTCTGGGTGCCTTTGTACATTGTCAGTCACTTTTGCTTTGCAACTTAAAAATGAGGACCACTTAATGGCCTCTCTCACCCTACTCATCCTATCCTTTTCATATTGAACTGTTACTCCCTCCATTCTTGGGGTTTCTTTGCATTATTTAGTGCATGACAAAGACTTTCTCTTTTAACTGGTAAAAGACCTGAGACAGGCCATGGAATTACATGCTGATTTTGCAACTCTGGAGGGTATAGCTAAATTCAATGAAGAAAAAAATTAATACTTAGTATGACTGTGCGTAATGCTGGTGGCGTAACTACTGTTGCTATATTTGTGTAGCATAGTAATATAGTTGTTCACAAGATTTGCACTGTCATCTTCAAAACATGTGGGTGCTGTTCCCCATCTGTTTGGTGCTATTGAGGTTCCTCCCAGAAGACTGCACCCAGTTTTTGGCCCTCCCTGCAGGACAGGACAGGATCTTTTGTCTCTCTCTGCCAGATTGGAGAGAGGACAAATGTTCAGGGGCTGGAGTGTGTTGACCGGAGAGGAAGCCAGTGGCACCAGCTTTGCTCAGCCCGGAGGAGGGAAGGCTGAAGAGGCAGCTGGTGCAGGTCTTCAGCCACTTGAAGGTGAAGGGACAAGAGGAAACAGTTGCCCTAAGGGAAATTAGAGATTAATACAAGGAGAGAAAATTTTCCTTGAGGATGGCTAAGCATTGGAACAGGTTGTGGGATGTCCTGGAACCTTCCTCTTTGGAGACTTTCAGGACTTCCCTGGGCAAACACCTCAACAGCCTTTTTATCAGTAGTTTCTAGTGACAGTAACTAGAGTTGTGTGTTGTCCTTTAAATAACCTCTTTTCTTCCATTGCAAAAATCTTGTTGGCATTTGCAATCTAGTAAAACCAAGAGGTATATCTTAATATGTTTATGCCAGGAAAAGGACATCTATCTGAGCTTGTAGAGTTGTTTTAAAAGATGGGGAAAAAGGACTTAAATTCACTGCAAAACACTGACTTCTCTCTTGCTCTCACTGTTCGATATTTTTTTTTTCCTGAGGCCCACCTGTATCATGAAGATTTAAGTTTTCAGTGTAATGTAAAGCTCAGCAGAATCATGCTGTTTTGGACTGGTGGGAGTGGTGTCTATTTCAGATGTGAAGGTGTTTCAGGGATGAGAAAATAATGGACAATTGATCTTAAGTCTGTCTGAAGAACTTCAGTGTGATGACTGAAGAGGACATGGCTTTTCATCATCCAGCATGAGTTTTGACAAGGCTGATGATTAGGTCACAGTTGCAGTCCCTCTTTATCACTTAACTTCAGAGGATGAAGTTTTGGTAAGGAAAATTAGAATCAGATTGACTTTCCTAAGAGCTATCTTGTCTTTGTGGCTCCTGTATTAACTACCTTTCTGGAGGATTTGTGCTCAAGTAAAGTGAAGGTACAAGTCTTTTCTAGAGGTCTCTCTTGTAGCTTGTCCTTATGCTGGGAAATTCCACAAACTGTATTTGAAAGTTAATTCTTGGAAGCCCCTTGTGTTTTTCTTATCACGCTTTAACTTTTTAGTTTAAATCATTCTCTTCTGTCAAGATCTCAGGAATAAAGAGTAGGAAAGATGAATCTGAGCTCAGTATGCTTCTCTGAGTTACAAATCTTGATGGTAATGGTGGAGTTATGATTTAGGCCTTGGTACCAGAGATGCCATGCTTGTCCTTCATGTACTAGTGACATTACTTCTATGAATGCTGTTACTGGTTTCAAAGTAACATTAAAGCTACGTGCATATTTGTGTGCAGGGTTGGAGATAGCCTTGTGAATAACTCAACTTCATGGGGGTGGAACCCTGTTGGCTAGGGGTTTGGTATGGCTCTGATTATACCCTCTCATAATAATAAGCACCCCAAAATATGTTTAAGCTAAAAAAAGTGAGATTTTGCACAACTTTCTCCTATATAGAAAGTTGATAGGAAAACAGAAGTATTAGATTAAGTTAGAAGTTAAGGGAATTTATTTCCAGTCCCAACTGACTAAAAAAGAGTAAGTCCTTACTTCTAGAATTAATTTCAGATGAGGCTTCTTATTTATCCATTTTTATGAATTGAACAAAGATCACTACCACTCAGAAACTAGGTTTTTTTAATCCCTAGGAAGCTTTTCTTCTACCTCCTCTGAGACCTTGCTGTGTTCCTTGTTTCTGGTGGTGTTCTTAGCAATCTGGTCAAGCAGCAAGCTGTTAGGTTGGCCAAGCCTATTGCTTCTAGAAATAAGTCATGTAGGCTTTTCAGGTTAGACTTGAGAGATCATCTGGAAAATGAAACTTACTGTTGGGTATTTATTGTTAGGTATTTTTTTGATGCCAATGAATGCTAACATGCTAATATGAACAGACCTGTTTTTTAAGATGCTGTCTACTTTGATGCCCCCTACATTGAGGGAAGGTATAGCATTCTGTTCTATGTTTCAGAGAATGCACTGACTTTTTTTGAGTTTTGAAGTATGAATTGTGCCACCACCATAGTGAGGTTTAAAAGTATAATTCTAAGCGACACATTATTACTAAGATCTACTTACATATCATCCCTTTGGAGCTCTGTGTGTTGAGTCTGTGGTTTTTTGCAATCAGTGTATTTCCTTTCAGTGGTAACCACTAAAAATTACCCTGGGTTCACAGTGTAATTGAAATTTTGAGGCCAGAGGGTGAAGCCATTGACTTCTCTTAAGTGCAATGGGGCAGTGCTTCTGCTTGAGGAAAACCAGGTCTTTACCAGTGCTACAGTAGTATTTTGCATAGTGTTTTTATCATAAAAAGTTTCTTTTTATCCTGTGGTTAAGAAATAAAAAGGTTTTGCATTAATTGAAATAATTAAGTATCATGTCAAGTCTCTTTCATGACACAAGTAATTGCCTGTTACGTATGGACAAATTCAGACACCTGGCTTCTGCGCTTTTGATCATTTAGACACACATTACAGTAATGCTTAATTTTACATAGTGCTTTTCACACTCTGTATAAAAATATGTTCAGTTGTTGGAAATCTAGAAATAAGTGGGATTTTGGATGTACTCCTTTCTTCAGCATATTACACTACTGCTTTTAGCATCTGCCTCATTCACATTTCACTATTTTGAGCTTTCTTGCTAGATGCTTAGATTGTCCACTGCTGAGATAGGAATTTGAGCTCCTTACATTGTAAATGCCACTCCAGGAGCTATGCCCCATTAAGTGAAGTACAACACCAACTTTGCTGTGCCTGTGTTTTGTGAATTTGAGCTTTTGCTCTCTTGTTCTTCCTTATAGACACATAGAAGATGTGGAAAGGAGAATTTAACCTTTTGTAAAATGAATGTTGCTCAGAAAAAAATAGATTACTGTTCCACCTGTACTCACACAATTTTTTGCTATGAATATGGCTGTATACCTTTTCTGACTTAATTTTCAGTTTCTTTTTTCCAAAGAATTCTCATGAGCATTATAGAATTGAAATGTGTTAAAAGCATTAGCATACAGTTCTTCAGTTTTCTTCTTTGCTTCTGATGAGAAGATCACAATTTCTGCATTTCTGTAGGACTATTTGAGAATGATAATACAGGATTATGGAAAAAGTATGGATGGAGTAGAGAATTGTTTTATTGTCCAAAAAAACCCCACCAGCCTATGGAATGTAGCTTGATATAGTTTGTGTGATAATAACTGCATGCTGAAGGAGTGGAAGGCAGTGTGGTTGAAAATTCAGAGCCTGTGTTCTTCAGGCAAAAGATATGGTAGGAAGCAAGTGATGTAATGGAGCGAAGAAGTAAAAATTCTCGAATCTCATTTTTTGTGCATGTTATCAGTCTGCCTGTGTTAATCCCTCTACAGTTGCTCTTGAACTCATGGGCTAATTTTGGTCAACTTTCAAGGCAGGAAAAAGGTCTCAGAGATGATGAAGTGCCTGGAAGTTTGAAGCAACTCAGTAGATAGTTGGAATTGAAGCTCGGGTTAATGCTTCATGCTGAAGGTAAGATGGGGAAGCTCTGGTGGCCAGTCAGCACATGTCTGACTGCTGTCTAGCCAAAAAACTCTTTCTTTTATGGGGGATCTGACGGGAGGAAAGAAGATGGGGAGATAGAAGATGTATGAGACAAAAGTCAGTTCTACCACTCATGTAGCAACTTGATATGTTTTAATTTGTTGGTATAATAAACCTTAAGCCTTCTTAGAATTCCAAAGTTTGTTGGAAAACGTTAACTTCTTCTAAAGCATATTTCTTCTAAGTCAATCCAGCTTTGGATGAATGAAGGCTTTAGTGAAAGGGCAGAAACTTGCACAGTGGTAGGGAAGAGCCTTAATCAAATGCACATAGTTTATATGACAAAAAATACTGGAAGTGATTAAAGATAGTTTCAGAATATGTGAGATGACTTATCTGATAACACTGTTTGTGCAAAACTGGGCTTGGTCTATGTGGAAAAAATGATGGAGAAACTGAACGAAAATTTTGATTTTTGAATTTCTTCCAATTGCCTAAATTCCCTGGAGAGATTACTAGATAGGTAGACTTTACAAAGCTTAATCTTTGAGTTCTTTTTTAAAAGCAAAGACTGGTGTTTGAACCTCTGAAAACGCAACATATGGAAGCAAGGTTATAGGGTCTGAACTGAAATTTTCTTTGTAGATTTGACATTCAGGGGGCAGGGGTGTTTGTTCGTTTGAGGTACCTCAGCTTCATCTGAAAGGAACTATGATAAATTCCATCAAAATTTGTTAGACTAGCCTTTGGCACTGTGCAACTTATTAAAATTTGGGGTCAGTCAGAAGAGGAAGCTAGACATAACAGTTACCAAGCTGTATTAGTTAACAAGCTGTTTTTATTTAACTCTTCTTCGTTTAGGAGTGACAGGTGGTGATACTTGTTTCTCTGCTGAGTTCTGTACTAGAATGTGATAGGAGTTCTCTGTACTGCTTTATGTTGACTGTAATCAATACAGCAAATTGTCTGACAGGTTTGAAAATCTAACCTGTAGTAGCTTTATTTGGTAGCATATGTTAGCTACTATATTTACACTTCATCCCCTTACAAAAGAAAAGTAGAAGTGCAGATGTGAAGAATGTTGTTCATCAGTAATCTAATGTCTTAGATCTATGTCCCCTGTCCATACATCTACAGGAAAAAATGTGCTGTAGGTTTCCAATCAATGGTGTTCTCTTAAGGACCCTCTGTTTATATATTCCCTATCTATAGAGAGTGATAATCTTTAAATACTATGTTTTTAAAGTGTGCTTGAAAGTAAGAGTGCTGCTGTGTAATACTTAACAAGAGTTAAGCTTCAAACTGCAGTAATTCAGCACTTAATAATGCTTCCAAGTGGCACCTTTCTCTGTAACATTTGCATAACACTAAAAATGCAGTTCTACTCAAGCCTTAAATTTATGAGACCACAGGTGGGAACAGGAGGAAGGTATGTGGAAAGGCTCTTGTGAAGGGTACTTTGAGATCTCTTTTGGTGTGGAGGTGGAGTGGCCGAGGAGTGATCAGCATGCTTGGGTTTGCTGGCTGGGGTGTAGCTGCTGCTAAAGAGTTTGCCGTAGTAGGAGCTTGGAGCTCTTGCTGCTATGGGAAACCTCCAGTGAGGTATTAAGGAATGTACCTACTGACTGCATATAATGTTCACTTAAAACTTTTTTTCCTAGCTTTTTAAAGACATATGTACAATGACTGATCATGGCCTGAATTTCAAGAGAGTTATTCTAAAACAAACTTATGTTATCATTTTGAAATCTAACACCTTGAAGAACTACTGCTCAGTGTGAAGTTGTGCACTCGTGTTTGAGTCTGACCCAGATGGTGTTTGTTAGTATGGAAGCAGAATGGACATGTAATGTCTTTTCTTTCTTGATGTGAAAATAGTGTATGCTTAATCATTATAGCATTAAAATTCCAGTAGTTCTTCCTCTTTCATGATTTTTCTATGTGGCTACGTTTGGAGCAACAAAGGAAGTTAAAATGATAAGATACTGTAAAGATACGAGGGGGAGGTAAGACTTTAGATAAATAGCGTAAAAATACATTGTGAACCAAGATAATTAAAAATAGTGTTCTGATAGTGCAGATGGCAAAGCTTAAAATTATAGAGATTGACCATCTGCAAGGGTAAAGTATCATTTTGCATAAACATGCTTTTGTTACTCCAGCACACTCAGGGGAAAAAAAACCCTGTGTATTCAGAATGGCGAAGTGTCCTGGTTCAGCTAGGATAGGGTTGTTTCCCCAGCAGAGAGGGGGAAGGGATCTCCAGCTGGGTTATTCATACCATGTTGAGATCAGGTCTGGGCACGGGAACTTTTTCCTTTGTGGCTTTGGTCGTGGGAAGCATGGGGATGTCTGTATCCATTGCAGTATTTCTCTGTGTATCTTTTGTCTTGTTTACTGTTATTATTGTTTATTGTTGTTATCATTGCTACTGTTGTTGTTCAGATTGTTTATCACACTGTTGTATTAAATTTCTTATTTTAACCCAGGGTTTGTGCCCTACTTGTGTCCCAAGGGTGGGGGAGGGACAATGGCAATGTGGTCTCCGGTCAGGAAATTAAGACTTCAGCTTTCTGTTGGACTTATCTTTCTGACTGACAGCTTCTGTACTGTCCCTATTTTGTTCCACCAGTGGACTGCCTTCGAGGTGAGGGAAGGCAGAGCAAGTGAAGGAGCTGATACTTTGCTAGCTGAGAAACTTGAGTTGCTTCACACAGAGTCTAGTAATTTTGTTTTAATGAGGATTTTATTTCCTCATTTTAGTTTGCTTCAGGAGGAGCTCAGCTACTCTTAATTGCCTATGAAGTGAGGCTTTCTTAACTTCAAAATCTGTACTTTGTCGAAGCACAGTCTGCTTTTGTCTCTTATGGAATGTCCAAGTTGTATTTTGAAGTAGACCATCTAGTGAAGTCTTGAGAACCCATTATACTAACTCAAATATGAATATTTCACTGAAATGGTGATGAATAGCTCTTGTATTTTGCTTTTAATTAATATTGGTTTTCTTGTTATAAGTCTTAGTTCAGAGAAAGTGGGAATACACCTTTGTTCTGACCAGGCTGGCAGAGTGTCTTCCAATGCAGTGTGACATAGGTGTTGCTTTCTGGGATCATCTGGTAAGAAGCTCAGGCAGTTCTCTGTACACAAACAGTTCAACTTTCTGAGCACCCCTGGGTCTCAGTAATAGGATACTGGGCTGCAAATTAAGGTGATTTGGTGTGATCACACTTGGTGATTAGCTTTATCTGAATCTTGTATTCAGAGATTGCTAGATTATTGAGAGGATTTAACTATATTGTAAGAGATCTGCTGAGTAAATGAATGTCCTGATACATTGAAAGGATTTTCTCTATAATCACCAGAGTCAGCATGGTATTTTCCTATGTGTTTCTATATATATTAATGTATATTCATATCTCAAAATGCAAGTTCTAGGATTCTGAAGCCCAGTCTTGGGCAGGCAAGTAACTCAGTCTCGGCTTTGGTCTCAGATGAAGAAATAGCACAGCTGATCACATGGTGCTGCAGTGTAGTGAACAGTATGAACACAACAGGAAGTTCTGTTAGACCTCCCCTTGTGGTGGGGCTCAAGCCAGTTGTGGACACATGTGTTCAGATAGGATCACTAGTAGTGTAAATAAAAAACTTTGGAAGAAAATATATGTGCTGCTGGTACCAAAGGCATTCAATTCAATGTGATTTAATTTAGATGCTTTTACTGTCATTGCTGGGGGGAAAAAAATAAAAAACCTGTCTGTTCTCTAACCCAGTCATTGCCTGCATGATTACCACTGTGTACAGTGTCTTCTGGAGATGCACATGTAATTCAGACACAGTTAGTAATGTAGCGTATGGTTGTTTTCATGAGGACAGCTTCAGTGGTGGTGGTACATTTTAATAGCAATAAGCGCTGCAGTATTTTTTCCCATGTTTTGGTTGGACATGCAAAAATTAGTATGGAGAGAAAGTTCCAATTAAGTCATGTTGTGTTTCTTCTTTGAGTGGAGATGATGTGGAATAACCAGGTAAATAGTACTATATGTGATTTAAAATGCAGTTAACAAATAGACTTGTTTTTAGTTTTTCATGGGTTTGTTTTTTCATCCTCTGTTGACATATAAAGGTGAAAAAAAGTGAACACTGAAACAAAATACACTGTTACAGTTGCATGGACATTGGGTTAGACAAACAGGAATTTCCACAGGAGCATAGTGTCTTTCCTTTGCTATCCAGGAACTTGCAGGTGGAATGCAAGTCATCTGCTTTTGTGAGATGTTGAGCTGTAGGTAATAGTGATGATAGCTTGCAAAAACTTGTGTTCTCATGAGTTTGATCTCATTAACACTGTAAATGTTACAGAAGTACTTAATGGTACCACAGAAGTATACTTTGTGTGAGAGTATATATTGCTTGTATTTGTTATTCAGTCCCCACTAAATATGGCTCTTCATTTCTTAAATAGAATAGTGGTAGAAGCTTGCATCCAGTTCCTAAAGGCTGCCAACTGCCTTGCTAGAGTTCAGTTTGGGGACTCCTATGCTCGTTTTTGGATTTGGGTGTTTGGTTTTTGTTTTGTTGTTTTTTTGTTTTTTTTTTTCCCCTAGGATACTCATTTTTGTGGAATAGCATACAAAACAATATTTTCCTGTAGCTGAAGTTAGTAAAACGTTGGCTCTTATTTGGATATCTGATCCTTCTCTGAAACAGAGGAAGAAATCTGACTGAATAGGTCAGAGAAAGGGGAAGAGAAAATGCATCTTCTATCACACACTAAACAGAAGTGGGTTAGGTAAGGAAACACCAAACTAGTCCACTGAAAATGCCCAAGGCTAAAATCCAAGGCAGTGAGCAGTACTTAACTGGTGAACTAGTAGCTCAAGAGAAAAAGAGTTTTCTCTGTCATGACTTAAATTAAATCTTGACAGATCAATATTGCTATCCCATATCCCTCTTGGAAACAAACAGGATAATGGCAAAGTCGTCTGGGAGGGATTCAAGAGAATTTTTGAAGATTTAGGGAGCCAAACTGATGAGTACCTATGCATGAGTCTTTAAAACATTACTAGAAAAACTGTATATTATTTATATATTGTAAATTTGTGGGGAGGGGGTGGGGGCTGTGTTTACAAAATCAATCACAAATATATATTGTTTGATTCATCTAATGAGCTTATATGTTGATTAAAAATATAAATTGCATTAATGAAGAAGAAAAATGGCTAATCTCAGTTATTTTGCTGTTAGTTTCTGATGGAAGAGTGCTAAGTCTTGTGTACTTGGTTGTTTTTTTCGTACTTGGACTACTAGAACAGTTGTAACAGAATGGTATCAATGTGTTAAACAGCCTGAAATGGTTCTATGCCACCTGTTCTAGAGTTGCATTTTTTCCCCCTAAGGATATCTGTTGTGTTTCTGTTAACTGTATTGCATCTTAAAAAGAAGTTGATACAGGAGGCAGGAAACACTACAGATTTGTGTCTTTTTTAATATGGAGAGAATTATTTTTGTATTTACTGTGTGGGGTTTTTTTCCTTTTAAAATTTTAATAGTTTTTTGTAACAATTCCAATGATAGGAAAGATTTCAGAATGGAAATCATGTTTCATTCTCTTCCTGCTCTTGACTTGGTTTATAGAAACTTTACTCATTGTCAGTCTTATGAGCTGAGCAATGGAAATACTCTTTGTTTTTTCAGACATGCTTTTCGATTTTGTTCTAGTGCACTTCTCAATTTCACTTACTAAAATAAGCCAGTTTTTCTCTGGAGTATCACCATCATTATCAGTCTACACCTTGTTGGTAACCTGAAATACATTTCAGTTGCTTTTAAAACTTTTAGAGTAATCACTGTGTACAACTCTGGTTAATGGTAGCAAAAAGAATTGAGAGGTGTTGTAAAAGGCTTCTACCTCTTCTGTGTTTGGGACAAAGGTGAGCAAAATATTGTCCTTCCTAGGATCTTGCAACTGGTAGAAAATAATTGCTTTCCACATTTGAAAAACACCTTACCTGATGTGGAAGAAGGAAGAAACCAATGGAGATGCTATTGCTTGTGTGTGTGTGCTGCTTTATTTTTGAAGTCATTAAAGCGTCAATACAATGAAGAAAATACTAGTTGCTCAGTGTAGAATGCAGCAAAGCCTTTGTTGTTGTATTTGACAGTAGTGCCACAGAAATTCCTGTTACTGGCTCCAGGCATGCTGATTTCTCAAGTGGGTAGATGAAGTAATAACTAGGTTTGCCTGTAATGGGACTTTCTCAATTCACCTGTGTTCTCAGTCCAGTCATCATTTACATTCCATGCCTGACTGTCCTAAAAGATAACATTAGAGAGTCGTTTTCATTCATTAGCATATATAAAGATTCATGGTGCCTTGTTACACAGGTATGTTCTCTAATGATAGCTTGACTAGAATTTGCCTAATGGAAAAAGACTTTATTTAGTAAAGGATTTACCCTTTCAAATAACTTTGTGCTCTAAGTTTTCAAAGGCATCTTTTTAGGACACACTTCAGTGTGTGCTGATGATGTGGTTGACCCAGCTTGCATATTCACTTGTGCAAAAAGAGTCAGGAGTTGTTAGGAAGTGGAAGCCCTTCCTTTCTGTATGAGATATGTTTTCTCTTTCAGAAAGCTCACTGCAGTTTTTAGATAGAATACTAGATACTTGATACTCTAGATACTTGAGGGACATTTTTTTTAGAAAGTCTTGTCTCTTTTCTGCTGTTCCTTTTTAACCTTCTAGAATTTAAATACGAAACTGACAGATTCTGAGAAATAACTGGTTGAGGAAGTTATGATTCTGACCTGTTTTTAGCTTTGTTACCTCAAAATGCAGAGATTCTAAACCTGCAGTATTTAACATCAAGAGAAAACATTAAACTTCTTGACATGCAGTCTTGAGGAGGACATGATGCTTTGAACAGGCTCTTTTTAGTGGATGAAATACTTAACTGAGCTTCAACTTTATTGTATTCTTGGAATTTTAAGTGGTCACTTCATTATTTTAGGGGGAGAAAAACAACTTCAAAAACCTGGATGTAATAAACATATTTTTTTCCATCAAAGCTCAGTGTATGACAAGGGGCAGTTGGACATTGAGACCTTTGGAGTCTGCTAACATCGATGTGTGTCTTCTGTTCTCTAGTTATGCAATGAGTACGTCTTTAAATGCTCAGTTAGACTTTTTATTCTCCAAATTGGAAATTAAGTGTGAAAGCCTTGCTCTTAAATTTTGGGCAAAACTGTGTAACTTTTTAAGAGTTTAAATACTTACAACACAAATTATCTTGATTTTGGTCTTGCGTTAAACTCTTTTTTTTGAGGAAGGCAGTAGTAAATGGAATGTTGAAGGCAAAAAGGGAAGCCCTCTGTTCGTGTGCCTACTTTAAGGAGATTCCATCGATTCTTGTGCAAGCAGAATTTCCTAAGCGTAGCTAACTATGCTTAGGAGAGATAAAGAAGGTCTTCCAAAAAAATGTTAACATTAAGGAAAGTAAGGTTAGAACAGTGGAGTGCTAAATTAGTGTAATTCAGTTTAATGTTATTCCAGGAAGGAGATTGTCTCTTGTAAATGACACAGCAATTGTCAGTCTAGTTGAAGATTATCAGGAACAGTTTTGAGTAATAGCAGAACAAATTTACAAGTACACAGACTTACTTGGATTAAAATTTTCAGAGTCAGTTTTAAGAAATAACTGCAATTTACTGTTGAAGGTGCTGCTCTTACAGCAGTTGCTGAGCTCTTCCTTTTATGTAAGGGACTTCAGCAAAGATTCAAGCTTGCCAGAACTTCTGTCCTCTCCTCATTCTATGCCTATTGGAATTTACAAGCATTTTAATACTGATTTTTGGTGGCAGCTGTCAGACTAATACTGTTTCTGAAAATGTTGACATACTGCTCTATATTGTTATTTATGTTTTTATCTGCAGCATATAGACACTTCTGCATGAATTGCAGTGGTACATAAGCACTGGCCAGATTGGAAGGGGGGGGGGGTGGAAATTGTATTAGCATTTCCTTAAAACAAATTTGAAAATGAATGCCAAAGAGTAACATGTTAATAATGGCTGCTGATATCATGGGAAGAGTTGCACAAATTTGATTCTGACGTTTAACTGACCTCTTTTTTTTTTATATCATACTGTACAGTAGGGGACTTTTAATATACTATGTTGAATTCTAAAGTTTGAGTACTTCATAGGGAATAAATACTGAGTAATACTTTATGGATCTTTAAAGAAGATAATTGATAATGAAACTGATCACTGCAGATTTATATTTAACATACTGTTTAATAAGAACCTTGTTCATGCTTTTAATACAGAACAGCTCTCCTTTCCCTTCTTCCCTCCCTTATTTAGTTGATGACAGCATTTTTCCGCAGTGTAACTAATGCACAGCAGGCTGCTTTTCTAGCCATGTGTAGGCTGCCCCACACGTTCTGCCAGCACTCCTGCTGTCAGTCCTGCAGGGTGCTGAGTCCTTCCTCGTTCCAGTGTTGCTGTCCTGGAGACTTAGCTGCCTCATTTTGCTCCAGCATCTCTGTAGTAAGCCCCTGCTCCATAAGACCTTCCCAAACATCTTGCCTCTCCATGATTTTTTGAAGCTTGGATAGTTATGATGTCTGTTGTGAGGAAGTGTTACCTGTTCAGTAATTGTTGCTAAGCAGGACATTTCTTCCAGCCCCTTGTCAGCACAGGCTGCTTCAGTGCAGTCCATTTAACTTGTACGAGGAGATTTTACTGCTCTTATATGTCAATCTCTTTAATCCACTTCTTTAAGTGTTTTTTCTGAGGCCACATTAATTTTGAGCAGTGGTGCACTGATACTACATGTTGTCCCTTTTTTGTAATTAGATGTTGTAAGGATAATAGCCTCTGCTCTGTACATCTTAAAATGAACCAGAATAGATTTGTTGTACACAACTGTATCCTGGAAGTTCGTAGACTGCTCGTATTGGTGAAAAGGGAAGAGGTTGGCTTGGACTCTGGCATTAATTCCCAAGGCCCTTGGGATGAGAAATTAGAACAAGATTGGTTTGGTTAACACAAATGAGGCCTTGTTTGTATAACTCTTTCAAAGTTAGAAACTGCTATTTGGCCACACCCTTTGTTTGACCCTTGTGTATAAGTTTGTTTTATTTCCAGGCTGCTTTTATAGCACATGATTTTCTTTGATGTTTGAAATACTTTTCAGTCATTTGACCATTAGTGAACCAAAGGGTGAACTGGCCACATGTTCCTGTAGCTGTTCCTCCATTCTTTGTCAAGATAGAAGAGTCTTCTACATCTCACAGATGTTCTTCCTTGAGGCAGAGCACGAGTGCTAATGCAAACAGAAGGCTGTCCTTCTAATACACGTCTCTTTTCATGTTAACTTTGTACTGCTCTTATTTGAAGGAGCAGCTGAGCCTGGGAATGGGGGTATCCTGAGGCCATTTTCTGCGGGGCTGTCTGCTTGTTCTTTGGCTTCAGGTCGGGAGGTTTGGGTTCCTTCTGTCAGTAGAGAGATGCTTGAGATCTCAAACACATTTTCAACAAATAACATGTTCTAGTTTTTAAATTATTTTGAGCCACAGCTGGTGGATAAAGCCTTGTTTGTTTCTGAAGTATTTGATATTTAATTGTGTTGAAACAGCAGGTCATTTTAAGTTGTTTCTGTGGCTAGCAGTTCATGTAATCATCAGGTAAAATGTGTATGTTTCTGTGGAAACATGTTTCTTGTATTTCTGAATCTCACCTTTGAAGGGGAATGGAGAGTAAGGTAGGCAGTCAAGACACAGAAGATGAGATGCATGCTTAAATAGGGTGTTTGTTTGCACATTGCAAAAATAACAGTATTTCTGCAGTTTCTTAGGATCCCTCTAGTGTTGCATCTTCCATTTCCCTATCATTAGGATTGTCAGCCTTCGTTACAAAAGGCAGACAGCATTTCTGTACAATGCTAGCAGTACTCTGATAGGTTTAAAGGGGAGACTGCTGTTTAAGAATCTGAAGTGGATGAACTCATATAATTCTTAAGAAAACTGTGAAGTTCTCCTGACTTTGAAAAGTTGTTCATATTGTGCTGGTTTTAAAATAGGAGCCCTAAGCTTTTGGATCTCATGAAAACACAGCTGTCATCACAACTGTGCCTAAGCAAGTTTAAGATTCATACTATATGAATTATTATGATAAATTGTTGATATTCAGACTGGTTTCAACAGCAGCAGAAATGAACCGGGGCGGGGGAGAGGAGAACAAGTGCAGTTTGAGAACTCCTTTCTGTGTTTGCTTTAGTGAATTTCTTAGGGTGTTCTTATTTGCCATTTTTTCCTCCCCAAGAATGGGTATTTTGTCAGCTTCTGAAGTATCATTTTGAAGAAAGTTATGCAGTTCTGTCAGTTTATCTGACTGAGCTGACACATGATTGGGGTGGGAAGGGAGACTGAACAGGAAGGAAGGTCCTTGTTCCTGAATGTCATTACTGCATAATAGTGCTCATATCCTCGAGGATCACCCGGGCAAAAGCTGAGTCAGAGCACAGCAGCAGTCTGCGCTATAGCAAGACATGGCCCAGTTCAGGATTTTGGACTGCATGATCAATCACAAATGGGGTTTCATATGTAACCTGTACTGTGCGTGGAGTGGTCAGGTTTGTTGTTTGTTTATCCTTACATATTTTAATAGGATTATATCATGGGGGGGGGAAGGCTCTGGGGGATCTCTTCTCCCCACCCCTAATCCTACTGTGGCTGTAGTATTAGAAATCTTGCCATTTACTAAGGAGTTTTCTAGAGTTATTAAGCATACAAAGCATGCTTTGACTATATAATTGCTTTTTTTAACACTTTAAGTACTTTAGATTGTTCTCTGAAGGGGAGTTTAAGCTTTAAGGGGTTTTACTTCATGAGTTGCACAAAAATTTAAATATCACATACAGGAAGAGGGAGATATGCCAGAATAAACTGCATTGTTAATAAATATAAAGCTGATTTGTTTTCCTGCTATAAAAAGGATTAAAACATCTTGGCTATTTCAAAATACTTGATCATGAATATGATTTTAAATAGTGTGAGTGGAGGTTGTTAAATGTTTTTTTCTTTATCCTGCTTTTTTTAAAAAAAAAAAAATTCCGCAGGATGTTATTCAGCTTTTAATATGGACAGATTTAAGTTTAATTGAGTGACTTACTGCAGAACTGGACGGGGGGGGGGAAAAAACCCAACAACCTGCCTGGATTTTGAATGGAAATGTTTTAAAAGAATATCTACTTACTAAAGGAATTAAAATAGCGTATGCAGTTGTAATACTACTTTCAAGGTACTCTAGATATTACCTGTATTTTTCACATAACATTCAGCCCACCACTAAAGAAATTTTTTTTTTTTCTCCTGCAGCATAAGGGAAAGGTTAGCACTCCTTATAAAGTTGCAGTTTCAGTACAGTAACTAGAGGCAGGTGATTCAGAAATATTCCTGCTATACATATAGAAGTCCTTTGGAACAATATGCCATTTAAAATACAAACAACCCCTGTATGTCATGACTGTACTGAAGTTTCTTAATCAGGAAAATACATTGCTATGTGGTGTTGTTGGGTTTTGCTTGTTGGTATTTCGGTTTGGTTGGGTTTTTGGGTGGTGTGTTTTGGTGGGTTTTTAGGGGATTTTTTTGTGGGTTTTTGTTGTTAGAGTGATGCAAAAGCTGATTCTCAATGTCTGGGATTTTTGAGTCATCTCTTTTAACATTATAGGCTAAAGAAGTCTCTTCTGTTGACTTTGAAAAAAAACAGGGGAAACATGAGGCGTTTTCTCACAGATGCTTAACTGTTTTCACTAAATTTGATCTAGTTTTCTTATACATGTGTAAGAATTCATGTGTATAGGCAAATGCATTATGACATCAAGAGAAATCAGTAAGAAAAGGCTTGGCTAATGATGTGGGCAGTCCCTTAAGGTTTTAAAATAAGTTTGATATAACTAGAGGGATGGGAAAAGGGGTTTGTTTTTTGACCAGATAAAGTGAAAGATTTTTATTTTAAAAAAGCTTCTCAAAACGCAAACCAAAACCAAACAAAAACCCCTCACAAAATAAAACCCCAAACCTCTCAAACCAACAAGAGAAAAACCCAACCAACCCCAGAACAGGATTCACATAATTTAAAACCTGTTTCTTACCAAGCTGGAAAGAAGAACCAAGCCTTAGATCAATATACTTCAGATTACTTGCATGCTTGAGGTAGAAATGTTGCTGAACTGTTTGATCTTGCTAGATTTTATTATTTAAGTAGAATATGTAGTTGCCGTGTTTGGTGTGGTTTATTTTTTGTGTACTGGTGTTGTGTGTGGGTTTTTTTTTCTTGAAGTCCCTATAAACTATATGTTTCAATGAGTTGCTGCTGCTATTTTTCTTTGAAATGAAGCTGAAAGTTCATTTATGGAATATTACAGTACAGCTACTCTCATCCTACTGCACTGAAATGCCATGGCAGAAGTGGAAGCTGTCAGCCCTGGTGGAAGATGCTCACTGCTTCATATAGCAGTGCTGCTCTCCACATTCTTGACCTAGCAGTATCCAGGCAGACTGCTGATGAGAAAATAAATGGGTAACCTGTGAAGTCTGAGACTAACAATGCTTTCTCAAGTGTACCCTCAAAGCACAGCTCAGTTTTGGCTCATTGTATCCTTGAATTAGTAGAAGTTAGGCAGCTTTTTTGGCAATTTCTATCCATCCTGACTCCAGTAAAATCAGGGGATGAACTGCTGCTTGTGAGCCGAGAGCTGAGTTGAAGGCTTGCCTTATAGGACAGTAAGTTTTCTTCTAAAGAGTCATCAGAAATACATATTCAGGAAGCAAGTACAAACCTACTTAATTGTCTGTGTTACTAATAATTTCTCAAATCAATTTACAGACACATTCTAAGGATTTCTTTTTTTTTTGTCTCGCCCCCCACATCCCCAGCAGACACCTCCCAAAGTTTGTTTTTTAAAACAGAAAGTGAACTATGAAGTAGGCAGGAATATTTTCTTCTGTGTACCATGGTAATTGAGATTTTACAAAAAGTACTTTTACAGTGCAGCTTGACAGTTACTATGACTGGAGACAGTTGCCCTTTGCACTCTCTAATACATCAAGCTGTTGTGTGTATTAGAATGTTTTCAAAGGATTTGCAGTGTTCTGTACTAAAACAGAAACCTCTAAAATCAAATTATTAGATGATGCAAATCTGTTGGCATCAGTGAATTACAGTTTTTAGTCCAGATCTTGGATGGGATTGATGGCTATCACGTGGCGATCCATGAATAATCACTCAGAAGTCTTCTGTGGTAACCTGAGTACAAAAATAAACCAAATTGCTTTCAAGTTTTGATGCACCACACTTCATGGGACATCTTCATTACCTATCTTCTAATCTGTTTTAAAAAGAGTTATTGGAAAGTAGTGAAGTGCCTTGCTTGTTTTTTGTGTTGTCTCAGACTGTTGTCTTGTGGGACATGGGGTAGATTCAAGTATGAGAGTCTTACGGGCAATCTAGAATTTCAAGATGATTGCAAATGTAGGATTAGTGAAGGAGAGTAGCAGATAAAAAGTTTGTATCCTGTGGGAGACACTGTAAATAGATTTCTGTGCAGGTTTGTCTGTATTTATCCAGACTGCCCCAACAGTATCACAGATTATCAATTCTGTTATTAATATTGCCTGATCTTGGTAAATATGGAATTTTTACTGTGTTTTTTTTTTTTTGTTGTTGTTTGTTTGTTTGTTTTGTTGTTTGTTTGTTTTTTTACAGTCTTGAAAAATAAAGCTAAGGCAAATTCTTTTTCCTTTGAGTCTGGTGTTTATGGAGTTGTAGTCTCAGAATCATGATTTGGCATACTAGCTGTGATCCAAGAGTAGTTCTTCAACAAATGACTGGAAGTGCTAAGTAATATTTTTACTGGGTAACATAACAACTAGGCTCATCTTCAGTAAGATGCAGAAGGAGCTACCCCCTCTGTCCTCATAATGACATCCTTTATCAACTGTCAGCATGCAGATAAGCTCTTCAGATGCTTGGTATTCACCTTGTGGTCATGGTGGGATATATTAGAGCAAGTATGTCTAAAACAATAAATACCGCTTCTTCAGATGGTTGGAAGAATTACTGGTAGATAATATAAAGTAGATGGCTTTGGTTTTTTCTCCTTACATCACAAATACCTTGCTTTCAAGTGTTAGGTAGGGAACAGTAGATCACAGGTTGAATGTAGGTCGTCACCTTACCAGCAAAGAGCATAGGTCATCACTGTGCTCTAAGCAGGGCTTTTATTAGTTTGAGGAGAGCAGATCGTCTCATGTGCTGTTCTCATTTAGTTCTTTGAACAATATCTGGCTCTATTTTTTATCTTGTATCCTAACCTCTAAAAGTGACAATAATGTACTTTCAGCCATGTAAACACTTAAATCTTGGGTTTCTTAGCCAGAGACTGGTATTCTGTAAAGTTCTGTAGACTTAGTTGGTCAGATTTCATTGCACAGTATGAGCCTGACCATTGAAGTTGTTGGGCTCGGAGGAACATTCTCATCAAAGACTGTATTGATGTACATGAAAGTATGTTAGTATGTTGTGACATAATAGCAGCCTAGATCTCTCTCTTTTTTTTAAATTTAATTTGTGTTTGTTATTGCAGGCTATATTTTCTGTGAGACAGTAGGTAAGAATGAGATGTTGCAGTGCAAGCCTGGAACTCACATTGCCTTCAAGCCATGGGATGCAGCAGTACTGCAGCAGCTGCTGCACTGCAGATATTTAACTTCCTTCAGAGAGTCACTGATGGCATTAAAAAAGCTTTTCAGTCTTCCAAATGTGTCACTTGGAGGCTGAAATAACAAAGGTGGCTGCATTCTTTCTGAGATATTTGCAGCCAATATGGATTTTGAAATATGATATTTATATTATCTTACTGTGCTCTTCTGTCTATCTGCTGTGCGGGGCGGGGGGGAGTGGGATATTATAAAAATCTTATCTCACAGCAGTGCAGGGTTTGATGTCTTCAGTTTTATTGAGTAAAAGGTGTAAAATCATTGCAGGAAATAGCTGGTGGCTTTACTCCTTGTGGGAATTCTCATTGCTGGAGAAACATTTTGTAATGTTCAGAAGGGAAGTAACAGCAATGGTGAGCAATTCAAGACATAGTACTAGGCATGCAAAGACAAGTAGTTCTTAAATAAGCAAATAGATTTGTGTTAAAATAGGTTTCTTCCCTCTGCCCACCCCAACCTCCAGACAGATAGAACTGTAGATTTAGTCATCTATATTAACCATTCTTACTGACATATTCAGTGCAAACTGTGACAAAATATGCAGGTCACATATGATCACTTCTTAAGTCAGCATTCAGAAGCTTCTGGATTTGCAGTTAAACTGAAAATCCTGTGGACAACTTTCTCCTCTTTATTCTCTTAGTGTTATCTCTGGGCATAAAGATTTAAGAAAATTTTTTTCAGGTTAATGACTTCACAATCCTTTTTTAAGCATCTTCCTCTGCATTGTATCTTTGTAAATTAAGTTCTTCACTGGAAAAGCTGGTTTCTTTCTTTCTCTGCACAATAGATTACAAATTTAGGGTTTTGAGATAATGTAACTTGGGTGTTTGGATATGTGCCTTTGCATCTGTGTATGGTAACTATTTTTTTTTTATTTTTTTTTTTTTACAAAATGTAAGCCTTTTCACTTCTGAGTTTAAAGCTTTTAAAACTACATTAATTTGCACATTATATAGTACGTTCAAATTAAATATCTTCAAACACAGGACCAAGAGTATATTTAAGTGGTGAGTTTGTCTGCAGGAGTTTGTCTGCAGGAGTTTATTAATAGTCTCTGAATTAGAAAGCTTTAACACTGAGTAGCTCAAGCTGTATATTTAAAGGTTATTTTTGAGGAGGGAAACTATGTTGGCATGTAAAGAATCTTGATACATTTGTCTTACAAGTTTTGTGGTGTTTTGAGCCATGTTCTTGTGTGTTAAGCTTAAGATACTTACATTTGATACAAGTAGTTGTTCTTTCAAGTCTGTTCTTAAAACTCTCCTCATGTGTCTAAGTAAATCTTATGCAAACAGAATCAAACACTGGAATAACAACTCATTTGCAATAACCATGTTATTTAGTTTGAATTTTGACATGGAAGATCAGAGAATTGATCTTCTAGAGGCTTCCATTTGGCTTTGGGCAGGTCTGAGACATTTCTGTTGTACACAAAATAAAATCTTATGCAAATCTGCAATATTGCAGAACTGAATGATCTTAAATTTTAACAGCTTGAGTTATCAGCAGATATGATGATGTGTTTATGCAGATAGAGTGGCGTGGCTAATCTCTAAATGAGCTAATTTTCTTGTTTTTAGAACAGTTATGTTGAAAAGGTCAGTAGCCTCAGTGAGAGAAGATCAACCTCATTCATTCAATAAAGAGCCACTGTAAGGTGTATTTCTGTCCCACTTCTGAGCCCACAAAGTAATGCCCTTACTCAGCATTGTAGCTGCCTCATGGAGTACCCTAGTCCAAGCACAGAAGTTTGGCACAGGGACAAGGTTATGGAAAAGCAGGCACTCTCTTGGGTGGTTTGGCCAACTTAAACTATGTCCTTGTAGAGTTGATATTTCTTGAACTAAGGCATAGCCTCTGGCTACAGTGGAGAGAAACACTATGAACAGAAGGGAAAGTATAGGTAGTTTCAGAGACGACATTATGAAAGCTATGGTGTATCTGGTTATTGAAATGGGGTCTGTGCAGGTCAGGTTTTACATTGTGCATTTTATTTGTCTTAATGGCTTCTGCAAAACTTTCACGTGTGAGTAGGTAAGTTGTAATAGTCTGATGAAAGTATAGTTGAAGCTATCTGGTATGTTGTGTGTTTGGTAAAGTCCATGTTATTTTAGAAAGCAAACAAGTAAAAACTGTTGAAATTCATTCTTATTTCTGCAATAGTGTGCTTAACTGGTGACATTGGCAGTGTTTCTTATTCTTCTCTCCCCATTTGTAGGAAACGGAGTGGGTCATGGGGTGGCTCATATTGGGCCTATCAAAAAGTTCCCATAGGCTGAAAGAAGCACTGTAAGGCAGCCCTTGACAGGCAGTTGACTGTACAATCACTCCATCACTTCTGTCAGACTGCTGAGACTGCTCTTTCATCATGCATGGAGTAACCTCAAACATTGCTTCAGTGCTAAGAGGCAGAAGCATGCTTTTGTTGTCTCCTGTCTCTGATATTTCTAGATCAGACTGTAATGTGAGGACAAAGCATTTCCTATTCCTAACAAGCAATGACAGAACAAACAGAGAAGGAAAAGCTTCAACTTAGCTAAATTAAGATCACATGACATTTTGCTGTTATGCTACCAGCCCTGCAGATGTTTCCTTTCTTTCCACTTTAAGGATGTAGCTGTTAAGAGGGGAGGCTTTTGCTAATGAGCCTATAAGAAAACAAGGAAGCTCTCAATTTCTTTTTGTTTTTAATGTTTTTCTGACTAAATTTAATACTGAACTCCATGTTTATTATTGTAAATACTAAATGCAAAATACAAACTAACACACATTGTGAATAGTTTGCATCTGTCCTATGAAATTCCTGTACTTTTTACTCTTGTTTCTTGGTGCTGTTGCTTGAAATTGGCTGTTACTCTGGAAGTATAAGGCATGATGTGATCTAAATTAGCTTTGAAAAGAATCTTGGTATAGTAGTACAATTTTTGGATGTGGACAAGCTACTATATATATATGCTTATATATGTATGCACACACAAAATACAGTATACTTTTTGTATGTATATATGTGTATGAAAGTAGACATATGGTAGATTAGGATCATTTTAATGAGTTGAAGTATGCTAACACTGGTAGTATCTAGTGTTTAAAGGGAGATCTGATAAGTTAGTTTATGTATACATCTAGATAATTCGGGGATTAGGTACTAAGACTGGAGAAGTCCTGTTTGAGCTGTGGTGGAGCACTAGTCATGCCAGACCTGATCTTGCTCTTGGTGAAGTTAAGAGTGTAGTGTAAAAAGTCTAGGTATCAGAACTACAGTCTAAGAAAAGCAGAGCTTGCTCTGTGGAGGGGAGGGGGGGAGCTATTTCAAGTCTAGCCAGGCTTAGTATGTTGAGATTCTCCCTGCTTCAAAGTAGAGAAAACTTCTGCATATCCTCTGGCCTGGGAAGCTGATGCTCCTTTTGTTCAATCATTTGTGTACAGCTGGACTCAGTTTATAGAGCCAGTTTGTGTCACTGCATTTAATCCAGAGCCAGGTAAACTGAACAACTTTCTATTGAACAGACAGATGAAAGCATCATTTTTGAGATCATTCTCTTTCAGACTGTCGCATGTCACTAAATGCTTGAGTGGTTTGCCAGTGTAAAAGTTGTTACATGTGATGAATGGACTTGATTACAAATCAAGAAGAAAGAGTTTTTTCAGGTACAGGCCTCCTCTAACCCTTCTTGCTTCTCTGTGTTTGAGGTCAGGGGCAAACAGGCAGCATAGATGTGTGAGCATTTTAAGGTCAGGGAGGAAAGTAAAGGTTGCTGTAGATAGCCTTTAGCTTTGCTTTTCAGGTCTTGTGGAGTAGTGATGAGACTGACATGAGCACAAACTGCCGTGCTTTACAGAGCAGCCTTTCATGAACAGGAGTGCATAGTAAGGAAAGTTTGAGCTGTGTAATAAACTGCATGTGTGGAGGTTTTTATTGTTTGTTTTCTGTGTGTGCCTTGACCTTATTGAGAACTGAAGTCCTTTATCTTGAAAATACTGTTTTTCCTTTGAATAACTGTGTTTACTACAACAGTAGTTACAAAAGTACACAGAAACACATGTCCCTCTGTCCTTCTCATTCCACCCCCAAGCCAGTTCGGTAGCCTGTGTGGTGCATGGCAGTAATGCATGTCTCCTTCCCTGTGCCTCCCAGCCATCTGCCGAGCGGCACGGACACTTTGATTTTGAAAGGTTGCAGATTTCCGACTTCATACATTTGGAGTAGTCATGTATTGCTTTCTTGAGCCTTCCTCCTTACCAGGGCTTGGTTTGAGGGCATGATTTGTGTATTTTATTGAATTGGCTTATTCGGTTCCAAGATGCATTTCAAAGTCTGCTTGGTGTCCTCGCCAATCTCTGCTGCAGGCAGGCAGCAACTGCCTTTCTTATTGAATTAAAAGAATATTCTAGGTTTGTATTCTATCTGGGTGAGATTCACACTCCTAAAAGAGATTAGTAGATTTGCTGCCAGGACCACCTCTTAGCAAATACCTGAATTAATTTCAGTTAGTCCCCCAAGAAGGACCTTTTGCTGTGGCAACCTGGGCTTAGTGCCATAATGGTGCATTAAAATGCTAAAAAGTGGGCTCCTGTGAAGGAGATGATAGACCTATGGTCCGTCGAACAATGTTCTCATCTTTCTTGCCTTGCCCTTGCTCTTAAATGTCTCATCTCGCTATGGCTCTCAGCAAGACCCATGAGGGAAAAGCTGCTCACAGAGACTGTCTCACTGCTGCTGGGGGCTGCTCAGGGCTTGCCTGACCAACCAAGGTGAGCAGAAAACATGAGGAATGGCATTGCCCATCCTTACTCATAGTCTTATGACAATCACTAATAATTTACTTCTGTTTCCTTGTTATTGATACTGAAACCATTCCTTATAGTAACTCTCTCCAGCTGGAGTCATAAAGGATTTGAATCTTGTTCTAGAGAGGTTGTTGAGTTCTTTGGTTTGTTTGTCTTTATTATTCTTTCTAGTTACTGCGTCCTCCTTAGCTGTAACTCAAGAGAAATGTTAGTGTTGGGGAGTCTCAGCAAATATGCTGGACTTTGTGTATGCATAGCATCTGCCCTATAAGAGATGAATGGAGTCCCCTGGCGACTGATAGCTGACACTTTCCCTGAGTTTTGGAGTTGTAGAAGTCTTCCTCTGGAAACTGATTTGATTGTGGGTTGGGTTTTTTTTTCTTCCTTCATGATGAACTGCTGCATAGAAGAGCTGTGCCCCCCAATTCCAGAAGCAGACTGTCGTTGTCCACTGTTAGCAATGGCCCCAGAGAGAGGGCCCTGACTGGACCAGTTTTAGCTGTCTCTGTGAGTGCTGTCTGCTGATAGTTGTGTGTGTGAGGACACACACTCCATTTATCTCCACATCTCAGCTTTATCTTGTGGTGAGAGTAGTTCTGTAGCTGTTTGATCATTTAAGCTTTGAGGGCTTCTTTGCATCTTCATTTCCAGTTTCAGGTGCTTCATGGCAAGGCGGCCTCCTCTTGATAACTACTGAAAACAGGCTGAGCAGTTACTGGCATTGGGCAACCAAAGTCCTTCCATGCAGCTTTCTTAAATATACAGCACTGAAGTGGATAGGGTGGAGACAGATCCCTTCTGTCTCATTCTCTGAGGGTCTTGCTACCAGTCAGTAGGTCCAGCACAGTCTTTAGGGTGGGATCTGCCATCAGTGTGGTTTTGGAGATACTGATGGTTATATCTTATAGCTACCTTGCAAAGACAAAAAATGATGGAAGACCTCTTTGAGGGAAGGACACTGTCAGTACCTATACTGCCAGGTTATACTTCCTACTTGAACTTCTGTCTTCACCAACATCCTTCCTACCTGTTTAGGGGAAGACTACAGGATTTTTGTTGAGCATAAAAGTCAGAAATTTGAACAAGTAGTTATTTGACATGGAAGCCTAAAATTATTATGTATGTTTTGGCTTTTCTGCATTCCAGTTTTCCTGCTTGTACCTTTGCAGAGATTTTTTTCAGTAAGAGATGAACGTATTTCCTGAGGCTGAAAGTGATGGAACTAATTTGCTTGTTTTGAAGAGAAAGCTGTGTCCTGGATACTTGGAGGGTGGATTTACTTAAGCTGTCACCTTTGTGTCAGTAGTTACTTTTTTTTGACCGGGACTGAATGACTGATGTATAAGATGCTGTTTGTACATTCCAGTTTGATTTAAAGATGTTAGAAAGATCTTACCTCACTATGGCTTGGGACCATTTCTGTACATGATTATAGTATTTTTCCTTATAAACGTGACCCATCTCCCTTGAAATCTTTGGTTTATGAGCTTGAGTAGAACTGAAAGGAAAAGATGTATTTTGCACCTTGCGTGAATGATCCTATCCCACTTTTGAGGTGCTACTAAGATAAAATATTGGCTAGCTTTCTTGGGGTACTGGATGTACCTCCCTATACTGCAAATGAGGATGGAGATAATGAATCTCAAAGAGAAGTTGTATAACCTTTCTCTCTTTCTCAGATGTTTCTTAAAAGAAGTCTTATCTGTTCTAAGAACACAGAGGAGCTGTGTGTTTTGGAGGGTTTGTGGTTGTTTCCTATCATATTGGAGGACCAGGGAAACTGTGTGTTCTCCAGTGGATTAAAGTTTTACTCTGAGTTTGCTTATGTGCAGGAGTCCGGGTCTGTGACCACAGGAGAAAATTTTAAGGGTCTATGAAATATGCTGTCCTCTGGGCATGGTACATTTCCTTGCTTCATTGTTTCTGATCAGAGAGGTGTACCAAAAAAAATTTTTTTGAGGTACATATTTGTTATTGCTTCATTTGACTTTGTCAGCTTCTAACAGAGCAATTAGAAATTCTCTGTATGGTTAAGACTAAAAGGGCCAGTGGTTTATTATAACTTCATTTAAAAATAATCAGTTAGAGAACCTGGTTATTAAAGAAACAAAGGCTGACTTGCAGTGAAACCTGCTGTTCTTCTGTGGGTAATGTTTTCTTGCACATACAGGCAGGGTTTTTTTCTCCTATTCTGTAGCCCTAGCCAGAAAAGACTTTTTTTTTTTTTCCTTTTCCTCCCCCTATTCTGTTACCTTTTTAAAGGACATTATACTTCATCACATTAAAATAAGATCAAACTGTTCTAGAAAAGCCTTTTTTCTCTGAAATTGCAGATTTAACGGGGCAGTTAGCTAAGCAATAGATACTTCGGTACAAATAAAGGGAAAATAAATGACCTGATACAAGGAATACCACTGTTCTCAAGTGAGCCCAGCTTTTGTAGCATTTGGAATATCCTGTTGGTGTCTCGGGATGATTTTAGGGATTAACAACTATATTCAAGGTCCTTTCTTACTCTGGTTTGTCAGTAGTTACAAAAAAAAAAATTGTGATGGCTGATGAATCAGTAAAATCAGGTAACATCAGGCCATTTTCTGTTCAGTATACATCTATCTAGCTGTACTGCAATTTCAGGTATCGCATTTCTTGGTAGACTAGATAAAATTTGAACCTTGCTAATTGGAGCTGAAGCAGGCCCTGCTTAGCACGGGCTGTCTTCATGCTCCTTATAGGTATTGATAGGTAAGTTCCCTGGTTGGTCTGGTGGATGGGGTTTTTTAGGTTGGTTGATCTTGTTTTATTTTGTTTTTGTTTTTGTTTTAAATACAGATTTAGGTTCCAGATTATGTAGTTTAAGTAACCCTTACATTTATAATGAGACTTTTATTTACATAACTTATTTGTGAAGTGTTCTATATGGTAAAAAAACAAAACAAAGAAGTTTAAAACAGTATGGAGCAAATCTGGATGCCAGTCCTAAGTGTCTTTGGAAATAATTTTGAACTTGTGTACTGAACACAAAGATGAGGATCGATTACATTAACTCTTAAAATGGCTTGAATGATTTTTCAAGAATCGATAATGCAGTATATCAGTCATTTCCTGTGTTCATTTTTATTCATCTATTGAAGACAGTATTCAGAACTCAAGAGTATACTTACTTACCTGTTTAGATAGTCAAGAAGACGATCTTTATTGATAATTTGTATTGCAATTACCTATGACTGCCGCTTAAGGATTTTTAGCATTCTCAATATAGATCTGCTGTAAATTGATCAGAAGATCAAAATTCAGACAGGCTTTTGGAGAGCATGCAAGTTGAATGTGTTTGCCTTTTAAAAAAAATACTTTTTAGACTGATATGATAAATTATTCGTTTGAAGTTTACTTTTAATTGGAAATAGTATAATTTACAAACATTTTGCTGATTTTATATAATTTACAAATATTATTTGCTGATTTTTACATAATTGTGTTATTGTGTGTTAAGCTCCCAGTGAGTCATGTAGTCTTTAAGGTACCACCTGATTTTTTCATTGCTCAGAAAAGAGGGTTAAATACAGTATTAAAAACAAAGTATGCATTTTACAATGCACTTAAGCATGTTGTATGTCCTTGTAATTGCATATAACAGGAAATTATTCTTTGAGATACTTTGTGCAGAAATCTTGTATAAAGAACTCACAAGGGAAATGATGCTGGAATCACTTTTAGTAGCCTGGGATGCTTCAGTCCTTGAATCGATTGTATGCATTCTGACTTTTGATTTTGAGGATTGACTATAGAGAATCAAACATACATATCTTCTGCGAGGAATATGGCAAAATAACTTTTTTGTTTGTTAGATTTTATATGAAATGAAAATAAAGCATTCATTTTTCATTCTCTTGAAATGCAAATGAGTCTACCCGAAAGACAAATAACCTTAAGGATATGAGGTATTTATGTATTCACAACTTGATTACTATAATTCTTGTTTGCAAGGAAAGCCATATAGGAACTCTTAAGTAACATATTCTTGCCTATGCTAAACAATATCTGTTTCTTGCTTGTTGTCTTGCATCCTTGTTTTGTTTGAGTTTTTGAAAAGTTGTTCCTCTTCAAAGCCTGCTCTGGCAAGGGATATTCTGGTGGATATGCTGTAATGCTGTAGTTGGACATGTCACTGGGTTACTCAACAGATGTTGGCTCTCTTTATGATTCAGATTGTTTCTTGTTTGTAGTGGTGGCTGAAAGTTGCTGTTGCTGAACATGCTTCACATATATTATTAATAGTGGCTTCTTCTTTTTCCCCCTTTGGCAGACCTCACAGGGGGTCCAAGCTTGGCATGAAGGTAACCTTTCACTTCTGGCATGCCCCTTCAAGAAATATTGATTTGACTGGGGAGTACCATTGTTTATGAATAGCTGTTAGTTCAACAACTTGTATGAATGCTAAAAGTTTATGTGAAATTACAAGGAAATTAGAGGTTCTCCTCACTACATTTCTCATTCCCATTTCTCAGACCTAGTGGAGTTCTCTGACTGTATTTTGAACTCCAGTTACACTATTGCTATATGTAAACTCCAGTGATGTTGTTATATGTATTGAAATTACCTTTTGGCTATTTAGGGAGGTTTTTGTCAGGAAAAAAATGCAGTATCGTAGTATATTGTAGGCGTGTATTTTTCAGTGCTACATTGATGTGTGCTGTTTACTTAACTATAACAATAGGTGTTTTCTTATTAACATTTCTTGATGTTGTATGATACCTGTGGTTGTTTGAGGGTTCAAAGCTTTTGCATCAAGCACTGCCTGTAAAAAATTTGAGAGGAGAAACAAAAGATTGCAAGGGAATGTTAAATAGCTGCCCATTGCTTAATGGAGGAAATCACTGTCATTTTTTAGAGGCCAGTGATATTATTAGGAGCTATTTCGTTGCCAGTTTACTAGGATCAAAATGTTCTTACAGGCTTCAGTTTCTGCTCGTGTCATGAGATTGAAAGAATGAGAAGGGACATTTATTTGTGTGGAACCAAAAAAATGCTGTCATGCTGAAGGTGAACAGGTTGGTGGGGGAACACTTCAGTAAAAAACCCCATCCTTAGCCTAAAGGCTTACTTTAATCTCTGCATTACTTGAACTTTAAACCAGAACCATTCATCTTGGCAGTTCATAGTTATCCCTAATTTTTCATTTGTTAGTCATCTAATTGCACAGTCTTTTCAGTTTTGCACTAACAAATTAAAATGTGAATGAAGACGATAGATGAGGACAAACTAGGTTGAGATCAAGTCTTTGATTATTTATTATTGTTCTTTCCAATATCTGCTGATAATCCTTTCAGGCTGTTCAGAGGAGCAGAGTCCTGCCTGGATTCTCTGTATTTTCTGTTTCCAGAAGTGGCTCTATTTCTTGGCTTGGCTGTAGCACCAGTACCCTTCTTCATTTGTATGGTTTTTTCCTTGCTGAAGAACAGGGTTGTTGGAGGTAGGGAGGCTGCTCTTTGAAGCACTGACTATTTCCTTGTCCTTTCTTTTGGATGTACTAAGGTGTGGGTTTTGAAGGGCAAACCTGTGTTTTACGTACCTGAATGCAAAATGTTCTGGTGGGTCAAGTATCTCACCAAGCAGTTGCAATGTCTTCCTTATAGTAACAAGTGTTGCTATCATTGTTAGAGTGGAAATGCTTTGTCTTCTCTGTAGATGTTGACTGGAGTTGTCTGAGCCCACCTTGTCGATAAGCACTGCAGTTTGAGATCCCAGCTGTAAGACTGGAGCAAAAGAGATTATTTTGGAGCAGCCCAGGGAGAAAATCAAGCAGTAAATTCTGACATGTATCAGCCAGTTGCTGAGCCACAGTAGCAGAGCTACAAGAGGACAAGACGACTATTATTTATGTTTGAATACCCTTTGAATAGGCTATAGGCACTGGTATCTAACTTTGTTTCATGCATTGTTGAATAAGAATATTTACGGGGGGGTCATAGGGATTTGTATGCTTTCTTTGTATGTCTTCTGCCTTTGATTTGAGATATTATGTGTGGTGTGGCTCTCACTTTGAAAATTGAAATGGAAGATTTCATATAAAGCTGAGAAGATAAATATTTTTATAATGTTTCTTGAGTCATAGATACATAAAATCACCCTTAAGAAAAAAAAGCCAAGATGTGTTGTTTCTGCATGAGAGAAGGGATTGCAGCAGGACTGTAAAAGGAAACTAGACTTTTCTTACTTGTGTGTTTTTGCGTACTGAATTTGCATACTGAAATGTTCAGAGAAAGTAGGTAAGGGTGGAAAAAACAAAGGTGAAGTCAAAGCTATGACTAGAGGAAAAGTATGTCTTGCTTAAGAACCCTAACCAGTTTGATTGTGTTCTTCAATTCTGTTTTACTTGTTTTTAGTGAGGAGATACTAGTCAAGAAAACCATGCCTTCATTGTAAGTGAGGAGAATTTGAGTTGGTTTTGTGTGTATGTGTGAGAGATATGCGTGCAGAAATGGAGTCCCAGAGGACACATTTGTACCTAAGTAGAAAGCAAATAAAATGTGCAAACTGTACACATTTCTTGTGGTTCATTTGAGCCCTTCACTGTTGTAGATTGACTTTCTTAATATCTAATGTCATTTAAAATTTAAGAGTAATTCTATATGTGATATGATCAGAGGTGTAATGCTGGAAGGGATGCTGCTTTACAATATGCATTTCTTTTGAAAATACTAGTGGTCAGTCATCAAGTTATATTGGTTATTGGGGAGAAATAATTTTCAAGTGTGCAGGAATGTTCAGTGTGGGTTTTTTGTTTTTTAATTATCCAAATTGCAACTTCTATGTTCTTTTTTTTTTATTTATTTTAGGCATCAAAAAATAAAGATGGAAAAGAACAGAGTGAAGCTATATCACCATTGGAGGAAGAAGAAACTTTCTCTTGGCCTGGTCCTAAAACTGTTGTGCTCAGGAGGACATCTCAGGGTTTTGGCTTCACCTTAAGACACTTCATAGTTTATCCTCCGGAATCTGCAGTTCAGTTTTCTTTTAAAGTAAGTGAACTTAATAATAATTCACATAAAGCTTTATTATACTTGTTAGGGTATAGCTAAGGTAAATCCAGCTTCCTTGAAAGTAAACATAGGTATAGATGTATCTTACAGAGATTAAAGATCCCTTGTGTGTAAGGTGGGCAGGCTAACTTATTGTATCCTCTGAAAGGCATGCACTGATCTGTTGCAAGAAAATAGAATTGACTGAGTATGAGTTCACTTGAGTTAAAAGTATTTGTAACCATGGGTAAGACCAGTGGTTATTGCAGAATATGGAAATACTTCTCTACAGAGTTCTTTTACCCAAAGCCAGTGTCACTAGGCTTTACACCTTTTAAAGTGTAGGCTTCAAGGGTGGGAGGCTTGGGTTTTTTCTTTGGTGGTGGTGGTGTTTCCTTCTTTCTCCTCCCAGAATTGAGTTTTGTCATACTATCATACTAAGAGAATAGCCTGGAAAAATTCTGAGTAGCCTACAATTAATGTATGTTAGAAAGATGTGTTGCATTTCTGTATTATGTTCTTACCGTTGAAGAGAACAACGATCTGCAATTCCCTGTTAGTCAAGGGACAAATACATACAAAATATATACAAACCTACATTAAAGGACAGCTTTCTTAAATAAAAAACTGTAAAACATTTTAAGTTAAGTTGCCATAGTACCTGATGTTGAGAAAAAGTCTGTTTAATAGCTACAGAAATTTGAATATTGAGAGAGGGTTTTTCTTTGTGAGTTCATATATCATTTGCTCACTTTAAAGTCATTAAGTATGCAAGTTCTCATAATCCATGCCACCTCTCAGTTTTTTGCTTTTCAATTAGGCAGAAGAATAGATTCTTACCAAGATGGGAAATGACTATTGAAGCTTCACGCTCATTCTAAATAGCCATTTAACTCATGTCTCTGCAGGCATCTTTCAGTAAAGTTGCCTTTTTTGACTGTCTTCAGTGGCTATAAGATTTCTTCAGAAGCAGAAGAAGCTTTGCAGGAGAAAGTTGGAACATTTTTCCAGTTAACTTCAGCTATTCAGCCTGCATTGAGAGTCCAAATATTTTTCCCCTTTATGAGGAGTCAGTGAAGCTAACTGGAAGTGAGACTACTAGCAGTATCAGGTGGTCTCAACATTTCTGTCCATCAGCACAGGTTATAGAGAGTCAGACAAGAGCAATCTCTGGTTGAATTCCAGTGTGATACAGAGGAAGGAGCGTGGGGAAGCCTTAGCTGAGCAAAACAAATCACATGTACTTGTTAACATCTCCCAATGACCACCCTTAAAATTGTGCTGCAGGTGAACATAAATAACATGAGCATTATTAATCTCCTTAACTAAGAAGCAACTGACTAGGTTTCTTCCTGAATTTATCACTAGATCTCTCTGAGGAGGTAGATATCTTTTTTTACATGCAGAAGGAGATAGGCATAAGGAAGGACAAGGAATATAAAAAAGAAAAAGAAATACCGTCCCTACCCTCTCATTCCCCTCTGATAGTTTCTGAGAGACACCCAAGCAGTACATATGTCTTGAAGTTCTGCCTCCCTGTTTTTCTGCAAGAGAGCTCTTAGCACCTTTTTTTCCCCTTGTTTGTTCTCCTATATATCAGCATCTGATTAATTAATTCTGACTTCTGTCTTTTTTTTTTGCAAAGGAACTAGTGAGATGGTTGGATAGTTGTAATCCATCTATTCAGGTATTCAGATAAGTCTGAAGATGATAAGGTTCATTTGGACAGAGCCCTGGTCAACGCTTCTGTAAATTAAGCTGAACCATTATTTTCTTTTTAATGTCTCTGGGGTGGTAGAAAAAAAGAATGTATCTTAAAAAGTGTTACTCCTGGGTTGTCATAAGACAACTTTTACAGAAGTCTGTATACCTAATTTATGGTACTAAAGAATTAAACTCACCTATTGTCAGCTTGATACTAATAAAAGGCAAATCTGTTTTCTCTGCTGGTCTTACTTGACCAAAGATCATATTGGTTACCAGCTAATTACAGTGTCTGTGTTTGACCTAAGCTCAAGCTTCTTTCCTCATTGATCAAAATTGTAAGGGCCTCAGAAGGCAGAGATGTTTTGTTTTGCACACCTTAGAGGGAGTATAAGGATGATAACTATGATTTATTTTTCTGCCTGTCTTGAATCTTGTAGTAGTCTTGTTCCTTCTTGACATCTGAGAATACATGTGGCTACCTCTAACATAAGATAGAGGTTACAGCTGGAAGTTAAAAATGCCATTGACAAAACGGCCAGAGTTACTCAATCCCCTACTAGTTTCTCAGAGCCACAGACCTTTTGTTATCACAGGTGTCAACATGATGCTGGCACTTTACCTCTAGATCAGTGTGGAAGTCTTTTTTTGACCCCAGGGAAGGCTTTGCATTCTAGCTCCTTTGATGTCTTTCAAGGTAAGCTTGCCCTAGTATCTCTAAATCTCTCTGCAAGTCAACATAAACTGGTAGAGGTAGTGAAGAGAAAGAAAAGTACCTAAAAGAGCTTTCCTTCAAACATTCTTTGTGGATATGTATGTGTTTGGTTTTTTTAATACCTACTACTGATGCAATTCAGAAATATCTAGTGAAGATTTCTCCATTAAAAGTTCTGTTCCTGTTGCTTGCAGTTTGTGTGTGTTTGAAAAGCTGTTCACAGGTCAAATGGAATCCTCTGGGGAGAAGAGGACAAGACTCCTTCATTGGGGTGAACAGTGGGGTATCTCTAGACAGAGAGCATAATATTCCTAGGCTGCAGGGTGTGGTGAAATCACACCACAGCTGGATATTCCATGGGATTGGGAAGAAAAGCTTCCTACAGGCTGGAGAAGGCAACTTGGAAAGGCACTAAGGTGAATTTTCTTGGAAGCAAAGAACTCTACCCCAAAGGATGTATTGAATGGAGAAGAGTGGGGGTTAATTTCTTAAAAATCTTTAATCTGTTCTCTGCCTAGGTGCATTTGAGGTGTTGTTTTTTTATTTAAATTTCAAGAAGTTGTGTTCTAGTTGTTAGTCTCATAAAACTTATGTTCAGTTGTCCTGGGGAGGTCACCACCACCTCCAAGGAGGAGGTCTAGGCAGATCTGCCTTAAAGCTCTGGCTGACTGGGAGTCCCAAAACACACTTTTTTAATATATTAGCACCTAATAGTACTAGTCTTGAGTTATCGTCAGTTCTTCACGTGATTTTGGGTTTTTTCTGCCTTTAATATTTCAGACTGGAGGCACACCTAAACCTTCCTATTCAATAAGGAGAGAGGCGTGAGGCTCCTCCTGATAATCAGAAGTGCAGAGCACCAGGTTAACAGATTGGGAGTCATTTTCATGCAGAAGTGAAGTCCAGCTTACTGTCAAACACATGAAATTCTAGCTATCTGGTCCATCTCATGGGTGTCTCTGATGCAGAACTTCAGTAAGGGCTTGTTTTGTTTGATAGAAAAACACAGCAGTGCTAAATTTTCATTTTACTTTTAAGGATACTGTTGACTTTTTCAGAAAAGAAAGAACTGTTCAAAAACCTGAGTAAAATAGGTGAAGCCATGTTAACCAAGAGGCTTAAGGTTTGGTAAGGGTAAACTCTAGTTGCAGATATTTCTAGCCTTACATGTACAAAGCTAAGGTCTGCTTTTGTTAGACTTCCACTGTCATCAATGTGAAACTACAATTCCTGGTCAGACTACTAGACCAGTGCTCTGACTGGCACTGTCAGCCACCTGAGTTAGATGTGAAACACACTTGTGTAACACCAGAATAAGCAGGGTGAGTTTCAAGACTAAAACTTGATACCTTAGTGACAAGGTGAGAGTGACCTGCATGACTGTATATGAGGGGCAACCATAAAGCTTTTTCTCCATTTACATCTGACTGGAAAACAGGACTTACTTGCTGTTATTGAAATGATTGAACATGATTGGTTATAATCAATTCAGGGAAGTATCTCTGCATATTTTAATACTGAATACTAGTATATTATATTTCATGAACATTATTTATATTATATATGTTTTAAATTTAACATTCAGTATGTACATAGTGCTGCAGTTCTAGGTCAAATTCAGGATGTTGTGCTAAGTTCTACTATATTTTTATGGTTCCTGTACAAAGCAGCTAATTAACCACAAATCAAGGGACGTTCATTGTAATTGCTGTTAATTAATTAATTTATAAATGTCATGATAAAGGTTATGGAAGAAAGTGTTGTTTGGTAGGTCTGTTGGGAGAGAAAGCACTATGTGAAGGGTGGTGTGAAAAGATAATCTTGGAAACTGAGGCTGTGGCTTAACACATTTAATTTTGGGAAAAGTGCTTGGCTGTGCTTGTGTATGGCCACACACTGAACTGGGAATAGCTGCACATTCAGGAGCAACCCATTATCTATCTTCCTTTCTTCCCATGCCTCCTTCCCCTTAAAGTGAGTAAGGAGTGTATGGAAGATTTATTTAGCGTTGCAAAAACCTATGTTAAATTATGCTTTTAACATCACATGTTTATTAGGATTTGTTAGTCAGCACATGCTTTTCTTGCATGTGGAGTTTGTTCTCCAAGTTCAGTCAGTCTGAGAAGCAAATAAACAATAAAAGGAAGTCATGTCTTTAGGTATGGAAGCATCATATACTAACATCTAACAGTGTGTAAGAGGTAAACGTAGGAGGGAAGGCTAATTCCAAAACACTTGCGTTATAAAGCATTGTGTTTTTAAAGGCCTGAGCTCACTGGCTTGATACCATGAAAAACTAATGTTTTGCAGCTGTCCTTTATAACAGAGTTTTGCATACCCAGTGACAAAACTGACACACCCACTGCAGTATTTCATAAATTATGGCAATTCTATATTAGTTAACCTTCCATTTCTGTAATTTTTTTGTTTTAGAGCATCAAACCAGGTAGCCTCCATAATGTGTGACCTGCATTTTTCTGGACTATCAGCTCTAATATTCAGAGTCCTGAAGATTTTTCCTTTTACAGATTGGGTGGAAAGTAGACACATACAGATGTTAGTCTTGTATAATTCTTCACTGCTGATCCTAGTTCAAAATCAACTGGCTATTACAGGGTTTCAAGACATATAATGATAAATCTTAACAGTACTTGCCTACTAGTGTGGTATTTTTACCAAAATATAGAGCAGACAGGACATTCCAGCTTGAGGTTACACTGGTTGCTGCTCTCAGCGTTTGGGTTGTAATGATAATTATTGTGGCTTTATAAAAGTAGGATGAGTACCAGATCTGTTAACTGAATGTTCGGGGGGGTTTTGGGGGGGTGGTTGTTTTCTTCTTCCTTAAACTACCTTTCTGTAGTACCTTACAAAGCTCCAGCAGAATTTTGTTTATCTTACGAGAAATGTATTGCACCTAGGAGAGAATTGTCTCATCCTCATCATTATATAGCATTCATATCCAGATCTTACTTCATCTCTTTCTTCAGGTCTTCCTTTCTTGAATGGTTTGCTGAGATCAGTGTGCAGTTGCTTTGAAAATATTTTAATATGAAAAAGACAGTGATTTGTCTTTTAAATGCAGAAGACCTAGAAATTTGGAATTAATCCATTTAAAAGTAGGCAGGAATATACAGGTGAAAATTATTTCTGTGATCATCACCTTGCTCCTTCTTTCCTTCAGGATGAAGCTGTTTTAATTATAATAGCTGAGGTGAATTGTTAGATACACTTCTCAAATAGTACATATCTTAAGAAATTGTATTTAGGTTGAAAGCTTATTGCTCCATGAAGTTACAGTTCAGAAAGAAAGTACATATTTCCATATTTAAACAGCTGTGGTTTTCAGATAGAATTTTGTATGAGGAATTAGCCATGATCTTTCAAAAGCCTTTCATTCATATTAAAATATTGTCAAGGAAGTAACTTAAGTAATAATTTTCATTTTTAAGCATGCCATTCTCCCTCAGTACATTCTAGTTGTGTGATTTTTATTTGTGTGTGTGTGTGTTTTGGGTCTTTTTTTTTAAAGACTGGCGATACCTGGTAGTTATGATTATGTATATATAGTGCAGTGAGCAGAAGGAGAAGCTTTGAGGTTGTTACTAAGTAGTGTTTGAGGTAGATATTTCTATCTAGGCAGTATTACTGAAGGAAAAACAAACTCGGTATTTCAGATTTCAGGAAGCATATTCATAGCTTGCTTACAAAATATTTTGTATCTCTTGCATATTATTTATCTTTGAATCCTTAAAATATAATCTCTCGCGCCTGGCTTTCAGGTTGGAAAAATGCTTGCAACAACACTCAGTTCAGTATTAGGTTCCAAGACAGTGTTTCGGGGAGTTTGGTACATTTGTTTTCAGATAATGCTGTTCATGTTGTTTCTGTGGGTTTGTTTCATGGAACTGCAGAAGTTGTTGCGTTGGTTTTTTTTAAACAGTATTACACTACATTCTCAGAACAAAATTCTGTAAATTTGAATATTTATGAAAAAAATATAAGGTATCAGAATGCAGACAAGCTTTCAAGTTCACTTTAAGCCTTTGTAGCTTATAGATGCTTACACTTTTTTTTTCTTTATTGAATTTTTATATGCACTCTTTCTTTTTCCTTAGGATGAAGAGAATGGGAATAGACAAGGTATGTATTGTTTTTACTCTTTCACAGATCCAGTATGTCAAACAATTCTCTTAAGCTGTGTAATATACTTCAGTAGCTGTCTGAGAGTTGGAAATGTGGAGTCACTTCAGTGTGACCATCAAGCTCATGAATTTCATGGCATTGGCACAAAAGAAAGAAAATACCTGGGTGTTAGCTTTATCTATTTAGTGTAGGTGTTTGTGTGGCCCCTAAGTTAATTAAAGTATGTGCTGTACCACTTCTGTGCTGTGTATATCACCTTGTTATGTATATGACAAGAAGACAAGAAATCAGCTGTGTTACCTTTTTAGTACTGAAGTTTCACACTCTCATAATTTGATCTGCATGTAAGACCCACAGTTATCTGTACAAAGTACTACTATAAAGGGTCTCATGGATATATTTCTATACATGCCTTTTAAAAAAACAGTTGTGCAGTGTGTCTAAGAGCAGTCAGTATGAAATTTAAATTTTGTTGCAACTTTAATAAAAGCAACATAAAAGTATATAAACCTACTGTTGGTAGAGGTGGTAAAAATTATGCACAGAAGTGGTATACAGCTGTTTTAAAAACAGAAGATAAAAAAGGTTACTCCTGTTAGCTTTATGATACTTTCTTCAGTATTTAATAGTACCGATCTTCATTAGTTTTGGTACTCTCATGTACATTTTAAAATATCCATGAAACATGTTTCAGTGATGTCAGATAAGATGTGTGAACAAAATTCTTGCACTTGATTTAGGAGACATGAAAAAAATTACTTATTTCTAGGTTATGTTTGTCAGTTACCCTCTATTTTCATAGCTTTCTTCCTCTCACATTGTCTGTTTGCTCTCTTTCTTGATTCACTAATTAACTTATTTTTTTAAATTGTGCTATATTTCAGTGTCACTTAAATTTCTTTGGTATTTAGGTATGTTGTCATCCCCGCTCCCCTTTCTGGTGGTATCTTACGGTTTCCTTAGAAGGGTGAAAAATGTCTTGATTTAGGTAAAGAAGTTGGTTTATCACGTTGAGAGCCCAGTCCCACTTTTCTGTTTTTCCCAGTCTGTCATGATGGTAAGGTATACAGAGGAGGTAGGATTAGCTGCATTGTGAGTATAACATGTAGGGGCTTCAGTTTGTGCTTTATCTGGCAGCGCAGTGCAGCTCCCCGAGGACTGGCCTGTTCAAATGTGGGTACTTTTGCTCAGAGACAGCATAAGGTGAATTGTGGGGGGTTACAATTTGCTTTACACTGTAGCAGAAAACGGTACCTGGTTTCAGTATACTTTTTAAAGGAAGACAGAGAACACATCTAAACTTCTGTTTCTTTTTTTTAAGTGTAATTGTGATATATTAGAAGCATTCTGGGATATACAAATTTACTTGAACTTTATCTTTTCTTGGAAGCAGATGAATTAATCCATTTCATCCTCCTAGTTTTACTCAGCTCTTGTCACCTGCTTGTTAAACAGTGAAAAGTCAGTCTCTTCCTATTCCTCATGGGCTCCTCTCAAACCATCTCAAACTTGACCTCCTTTATCCATTCTGGCATACAAAAAGAAAAGGCAGTTTCCTTTAGGGGAAGGGAAAGATGTCAATCCTCTGTGCCAAACCAGCGTGTAATATACCACTTGTGGTCTAGAAAACTAGGTTCTGCGGTATTCTTCTCACAGGGCAAACTGGATCAGCTGAAGATGCAAATGCTGCGGGTCCGTTTATCTAAAACGTTATCTGAGATCTGTTTTGCAGTAGAGGAATAGCAATAAACAAACATTTATTTGGTTCGCTGAGATCTGTGCAGGTGGGAGCAAGATTACTTTCTGGAATGTTTTGTGTAGCTACTTAAACTATGAATCATAGCTTAACTATTGCTTATTTATAGCAACGTAGTACGTTGTATGCCTTAAAATATGAATCAGAGGGCAAAGTGCTGTGGAAAGATAACAGTAGTCTCATCAGCTGCAGAGAATGTTGGACTTGTGGTCCTCTGGAAAGAGAAAAGTTGACTTTAAGGTGGGGGGATGTAGGTGTCAGTAGAAATTAACCTGCCAGTTTTGTGTATTACACCTACAAAAATAACAAAATGGGACAAAGTCTGGAAGATGTTTTTCCCCAGCATTTATCATGATCTTGGGGGGGGCAGGTGGGAAGGGGGATCGTGAAACGGTTTCTATTTACATTGCTGCAATTTGTTCCTGTTCCCAAATGAGACGAGTAGGAAGCTTGTGTGGAGAAAATCAAGAAAAGCAGATCTAATTTTTCGTGCTCACAAACATCATGTTAATTGGGCAAAAGCAGGTACGTCAGAAATACTGTGACGGATTATAACAAGGATTCTTAAAGTAATTAACACTGGAAAATGAGACCGAGCCGCTTTGGAACGGCACTAAGCTGTTTTGTCTTCTGGCTGTGGGGTCCCTTGCTGCTGAGCACCAGTTACTTCAGCAGCATGAGAAAGAGCATGTTTGAGTAGGGTGTAGTGTGTGTGTGTCGTACAAAGGAGCCATCTAGTGGCAAAATTCATGTATTTTCCTTCAGACTTGATTGGAAAGCTTGCCTCTGTGAAGCTCTGTCTTAATTAACACTGAAAATATCTTAATAATAGACATTTTTCTTTTGAAGTTTGTCGACGATAATGCACTTAATTCACTTGAGCTTTCCCTTCTGAAAGACTGAGCTAAGGGATTCAAGCTTTTTGGTTTTGTGAAGCAGTGTGGGCCAGTGCAAAGTTGTCTTTTTTCAGTATTGATTTTGAGTGAAGATTCCTAATTACCTTTGCCCTTTTCACAGATTAAACTTACGTTTAGAAGTTGGGGGTTTTATCAGGTTCAGCAGTTACAAATTTGAGTGGGTGAGTGTGGAGAAAAGTATTTCAATTGCTATTACCTTTTATTGAAAGCACTTGAATATTCTTTTCAAAGGAGCCGAGTACCTAATTAAGTCTAGAGAGCAGAAGATAAAAGTGTGTACCAGATTTTACGTATTCTAACAGTGAAAGAAATATTTTTTATATGGTTTTATGTTGTGGTATAGAATTTTAGTGCAATTTTTTTAGTACATATTTGAATCTTGCTCCTGGCTTGCATTGATCTTGCTTTCAGTAAGTAGTAGGATTTCAAAGCATTTAGAATAAAAGGTAATGCAAATTTGTCCAGGGGAGCTCTAAACTAGGAATGACAGAGAAGAGAGATGATGGCCAGGAAACAAGTGAGGGAGTGGTGGATTGGGTTGTCAAGCAAAGGGGTTAGGATTCTGTGGACAGGAGACACCTCAGGGTCAGCAGTTGGGAGACAAGGACACCACCTGAAGTGTATGCACATAACTAAGGGAATGCCTACAGGACAAGATGGTGGATACCTTTTTTTGATGGTGTCTATGAAGCCTTTGTGCACTCATGTATGCAGCATGGGGAACAAGCAGGAGGAACTGGAGGCCTGCATGTAGCTGCAGGGCTGTGATCTCATGGGGGTCACAGAGAAGGGTGGGATACAATAGCTCACAGGAGTGAGTTAGAGTGCTGCAGTGGAGGAGTACAGGCACTTTGAGAATGACAGGTTGAGAAAGTACAGAGGTTGAGTTGCCTTGGTTGTTGAGTTGTGAGAGCACAGCAGGGATGGATGAAGCTCTGGTTTGGGATGGATGGGAAGCAGTTTAGAGTTTATGGGCAGGATTTGCAGACCACCTGATCAGGGAAGAAGTAGATGAGGCTTTCTTCAGACAAGGGAGGTGGAAGATCCTGCTCCTTATGAGGGACTTCAGCACCCTGTTATCTGCTGGAAGGGCGTCACTGCAGAATTACTCTAAATATTTTGTAGTTATTATCTGAAAGATTTATGTTCTTTCCTACTTTGACTGTTCTGGGTTGCTGGCTTTAGGGTAGTGTATTAAAACAGGTGCAGTTTATCAGAAGATGCAGATCTTTCTCAGTGGATTCCTTGATGTCTGTCTGGAAACTTTTATCAGCTTCTACTGTTTTCTTGAAAATTTCTGTTACACTGACAGGCCTGTGTTAACTTGGAGTATTTTTCATGCGTTTCGAGGCTGATATACCATCAGTATTCTTCCTTTTTTCTGGAGTTTGCTCTATTTCAAAATTTTATTTAAGTAGTATCTCACAGGCAGAAGTCTCCCAGGAGAGCATTGTAGGAATATTTGGAGACAAATTGAAAAATACCTATTAAAAATAATATTTTATATTAAAAACTTGCTCTGTCAGCGTGTGGTAAGTGGTGCTGGAAAAAACAGTCTCCATTGCCATGCTGTCTCCAAGCTATTTCATTGCATACTTAATATGATGAATACGTTGTTGTCCCTTAGACATCCATCCCTTGATGCTGTATCTGGCAAACTGTAAATTTAGTATATGTTAAATGGTTGGTTGTTTCTTGTATCTTGGCCTAAAACATGTTGTTCTTCAAAAATGTCTGGCTTCTGGGTCATGATTAAAATGAACAGTGATAAGCATATAGAAATATTCTGAAAGAAATTTAATCTTTTATATGAGAACTGAGCTATTTTATCTTTAATACAGTGCGAGGAAATCTAGTATCATTATAATCCAGTATCTTTTTTTGTTTAATAGGATGTTCTTGCTTTTCTTACTTTATCTCCTATTTCTATGTAGAAATATCTTTAACAACTAGTAGCTTATCTTCTCATAAAAATGAAAGGCGACTTAAGGACATTGAACAATATACCTTTCTGTAGAGACTTGAGTGTGCACTTTCTAGTAAGACTTTAGATACCTGTTTTTACTGAGGTTTCTAGATCATTAAATTGTGATCACCAGGCTGTTTTTTTTTAATGTGTCTAACTATGGATTGCAGCTTCTACCCTTCAGTTGTCTAAGTTAAATAGTTCCAGTTTATTACTTGAGCTCCTTCAGCTCTGTGCAAGTCCGGTTTGATACAGAGCCTTTGGATGGAGAAAAATGCAAGAAAAGCTTTTTATTTCCTACTGCTGCTTATATAGTCTTGAGTTTTTGATGTTTCATTTCTTTAATCAGAATGTTGATTTCTGTAATGTATATTGTGTTATCTCAGGATTTAATTTAATCCCATGTTTTTAATATTATTGTCTATCAGCTGAGTCTGTTATGAAATACATTAATTGTGCCTGTGATGATGGGACCAAGGTAGATAAGGAACAAGAGAATGAATGTGAAAGCAAATATTTGGAAGGGTCACAGATTGCTGGGATGGTATGGTCTAAGGTACATGATCCCAGTTGCAGGAGTATTGCTTTCTGGATGGAAGTGAGACAGCAGCTACTGGATGTGCAGCTACGCTTCACTTGCAGTTGACTTAGGGCCAGACTATGTCTCTGCAAGTATCCACACAGCCTATGTCAGCACCGGCACACTCAAGAGGTATATAACACTAATGCTTTAGCATAGCACCACAGTAAATTGTCCTTTTCTGTGGCTTTTTAATCCAACTTAATTTTTTTAACACTAAATGTTGAGAATGGTAAAAGAGGGCTTGTTTAGTTTTCCACCGAGACCAGAGCCTGATGGTTCCTGGTCCTTTAAAGTTCAGAATGTCCAGCAGCGTGGCCTTCCAACTTGTTGCATGTATAATATTTCACAGTGTCTACTATTGAGTTCAAACCACCTTTGACTTCTAATAAAAATATGAAGATCTGCCTAAGTGTAACTTTCATGGATTTAGGGGAGAGTCTGTAGGTTCACTACAATAGGTATAAACTGAATGGATTTCTTCTTATCTAAGAACTAGTAAATCCTTTATATCGGTTAATCATAGATTAGATTTTAAACTTGAAAAGGTTTCATTTTAGGTTTGAGAGAATTGAAAAGACTTGTCATAATATTGGCAAATAATGCAATGGAAAAACATGGTTTGGGAGTTTGTAATTAAGTTGAAACTGTTACATGTTTTCCATAACAATGCCAGATTGGGTTTTTTTCTCCTTCCCCACCCTGTCATGAAGATAGAGTTGAGGTTGTATTAGTGAAATCGTTTAAGAGAAGAGTAAGCAAAAGAATAAATACCATCTTTGAGTTGCCTAATCAAAATGCCAGAGGTGCTTTGAGTAATAAGAGTGTATTTTTTCCTGTATCAGAGTTGAATGCCAGGTGTTTCTCTGGTAAATGACTCGAATGCTATTTTGCCCGTTATCATCGTCTCTTAGAGGCTTATCCTTGGCACTGTATTTTGTGTAGTGTTTTTTTCAGTTGAGTTGATGTCTGCTTGATGGTGAAATAAGCTCTGTCAGGGCTGGGCTGGGACCTTTGGGCTCCTTTTCTGCAATGGATTGCTAGTGGAGAAATGCTTGCTATGTGTGAAATTCAGTTTGCAAATTATAAAATCTAGAATTGTCTTTCGTTGGACTCTCTCAGTTAAATGTAATCCTGACAGTTTTGTGATTTATATTTAAATGAAATCTCTGTTAATAAATGTAAGTTCTTCTCTACTTTCAGGAATCTCTTTTTGAGTAGTTTGGGAAATGATTAGCAGGTGTTTGATTCAGTAATCGTTTAGAAGCATTTGTCCCACTGTATCTGTACATATTGTCCCTTTGCTTGAAAAGCGTCCCAGGAATCAGTGCCAGTCAGCATTGCTGAACCAAGAGTTCAAATGCCTTGGATAGCAAAAATTATACTTGCAGATCTTCATGTTCAAGAGGAATGTTTCTCCCTCTTCAGTCAGAGAAAGATGTACATAAGAGACTGCCTTAATTTAATAATCTGAGGTGTTTCATGGGGCTGGTGATTTTTTGGTATAAAAATGAATGTTGCCCCCTTGCTGTCTGCTGAGAATAGAGCCAGGAGTAGAATTACTCTATATAAGGTTAACAAAACTCTGTAGCCTTATTCAGTTCCTGTATTATGAGGATTTCTAAGCACAGTTCAGCTTCCCAGAGCAAAAGATATTTTTTTTGTTTGTTTTTTCCTCTAGGAAGAGGAGAAATGATATGACTTTAAACAGTGTATTCTTAGGAGACACTTTGTAAGAATATATGTATTATACTATGTCCCAAAACACTTGCAGGTTTGTGCTCTGCAGGTCGGAAAGAAAGGGAGGGCTGAGTCAACAATAGCACTTCGGTATGGTTTTTGTTTTCTTTTGGTTGGTGATTGTTTTTTTGGTTTTGTTCCCCTGCCCCCCCCCTCAAAATGTAAGAGTTCTTTGTCAGACAGGTGTCCTTTGTGTGTAGTTTCTGACTTGGATGTTTATATCTGACTGTGTTATTATATATCATAAGTTTAATGACTCTAGAGTTGCTTGTTGCTCTCTGGTAGTGTGTTGGTAGATTTGATAATATAACTTTTGCCATGTCATTTTGTTTTCCAGATGAATCACAAAGCAGTACAGTAATACTGTCTGGTCTGCAAAGAGTAGTTTAAAAACTAACTCAAGGTTACAGCATTTGATATAATACTAGTTATGTTCCTTGTAGCAGCTGTATTCCAAACTAGCATTTTAGGGGATTAAACTAGAATTGGCACCTAGATAAAATTAATTTCTGTCAAGTTTAGGGGACTTAGGAAGTGTGTTGCTGTATGTGACCCTCTCACCAATGTAAGTTAGTTGTAAGTATTAACAACTCTTAATTCTACTGTCTTGTTTAAAAGTAGTATTGTTTTTTAATATTCTCTTTTATCAGGGAGAAAGAGCGGATTAGAACTTTATGACTTTGCAAATCAGATGGTTGTCATAGTGCAATGTGCTCCCCTCTGCCACTCATGGCATCTCAAACATTTGTCACGAAAGCTTCCTTGTAACTTTACAATGGGAAACTTACTTTCTCCTGTCAGACTGTGGAGGTGGTATTGACTTGTCTCAGCTAGGAGATCCAGGTTAGATCAGTAACTATTATAAATGTATATGAAAGTATTATGAATAAAGACTTTAATTTTATTAGTCATTAATTTGAAAAATAGTTGAAGACACTAATTTTGTAGATTCGACTTTGATTGCGCTGCTTATTGAAGGTAGCAATTAATATTTTTTGGTTGAAAATTGCTGATTAATTAGAAGATTTGCATACAATTATGAAAAATTTATGTATTGGCTAGGAAAAAACAAGTTGCAAAAAAATACTTTCCTATGTTTGCCTTGTATTTCATTTACAGGTGTGTGTGCTTCTTCAGACTACATAACTTTGGTTGTTTAGTCTAAAGAACCTCAGTATAAAGACTCCTGATTTCCTTACTTATCCATGTTTAAGCTAATGAATTTTTGTCTTGAGCCTTTTATGTATTTGGTGATTCATTTTTATTTCTTTATTTCTGATGACACTGAATTCCTGAAGTAAAAGTTCAGTCACCAGCTGGCCTTCGCTAAAGTTTTGTTTTCTTTTGAATAGCATTACTGAAAGGGGAGTGATTGCACTGCAAGGAATATTTTAGTCATTCTGTTAGCAAAACTACATTACTGCCTGGACAATAACTTGAGTTTTAATTTATCCTGACGGGTGACCATTTATTCATGCTGGAGATTTTTATGTGCTTACAAGACTTATAAAGGAAAGGACAACTTTATGGACTGTTTTTCAGTTTCTGGTCAGCTAACTTGTGTACTCAGCAACTTTATATGCTTCTGTTTCCTTTATTGCCACTATGCGAGATTGCGCCTCTGCTTATAGCTACGCTTGTGGAGAAATGCACTGCTTCCTTGCATGTGTGTGTTTCTGGCAGCTCACACTTGCCTGTTCTCTGTGTGTGTGATGTCTTGTTTTTCACTTGCAATTGAAGATTTGACAGAAATTGTCTTATTTTTTCATAGCCTGCAATGTAATGCTTGATTATGAAGTTGTTTACAAAAGTATGGAGAAGGAAGGAGAAAGCAAAGTAATAGGCAGTAATGAGCACTCGAAAAGCACTGGCAAATAAGGCTGCATGTCTGACAAACTAGTAGTGTGAGCTGCTTTACTGGTTTTTGTTGTATCACCTGTAAGGAATTGCTGGCATGCTCTAAAAAAATAAGCCTTTTGATATTAGAAAGGAAAATTGTGAATCCAGCCTGACACTGTAGTGCAGAGCTGGAGAATTTAGTGTAAAAGTTCCACTGTGATAATCTGCTCTAGATGGTGGACTTTGGAAGAAGTTTAGTCTCACATTTTGGACAGCATCTTGCTTTAGCATCATGATTGGGTGCAGACAGAATGGAGATTTAGGCACAGTTAAATTGAAGTGTAGGGATTGTTAAATTTTGAGATACAAATTACTGGATTATCCATTTAATTTAGAATTTATTTCTGTAATGATTGAGTGTACAGCTACAAGATTTATTCCCTCTCAATCTGAGGAAAGTATCATTAGCTCCTACTGTCAGAAAATACTGTTCAGCTTTGAGTTTCAAAGTTAAAATATAAATATATACTTTGAGGCTACATATTTCTGGAAGTTCATTTATATGTTACAAACCAAAACTTTTTTTACATCAGTATCCCAAGTATGTAACAGACTAAGAAGAAATGAAGAGCATGTATTCATCTACCAGAGCTTGGGAGTCCTAGGTTTTCTTCTCATCTCAGTTTGTATTTGTATATTACTGAGCTGTAAAATGAACCTGCAAATGTAAACAATGTTTTAAACCTTTCATCGTAATTTTTCGTCCCTAAATTGATCTTTATTATTAGGGTGGTGGTTCACCTTTTTTAGGAGGAAGAATTATTTCGGTATAGCCTCCTTCCACATGTAGGACAAAGAACCAAGTTTATTGCATAGTCACCATTATCAATTGGTCCATAGTGGTGAAAACCTGAAGTCAGTGCCCATAGTGTTAAAGAATCTCTCAGTGTAGCTGACAGGTAAGTCAGAAGTCGAATGTTCAGGGAATCCTTTAATCTCTGGTCTCCATAAATTGGTACAGATTTCCTTTTTAACTCAGAAGTGGGAAATGTATTAAAGGTATTCTGTTGGATATTGAATGGGAGTAACTTTATCTGCTTGACCTCTTGCTGTGTGTTCAGGTATGGACAAGGCATAAAGTAGCATTTTAGCATTAAGCAAACTAGCAGTAGTCCACTAACATTTTTTTGAGGAGCATTTTATAAAGGAAGCTGAGATGGTCCCTTGGTGTTGGGTTATAAGAATCAGATACTAAATGTTACAAATTCCATACACCATGGGAACTGCATCATGTTTTATTTTTCTTTTCACTTTTGGTATTGTATATCTCTTCAGTAAAAGATTAAGTGGCAACACTGGGAAGGATGTTTGGTGGTCCTATAAAAGGTCATATTGTAGCTTCACTCTTGTAAGTGTTTGAAGCAACCTTCTTTTCATGGCATCTGGGTAAATGATTCTTGAAGCTTGTCTAAACTTGCTGAAATGTTACTGCCTTTTAAAGGATGAGACCCATCATGTGTTCAGTGTCTGTTTAAATCAGCAGATTAAAAATGACATATATTAGCTTTGGTTCACAAAGAACATTTTGTATACCTTGTAGCTGTGTCTTGCTAATCAAATTTAAAAGTATTTGGTCACTGAGCTGCCAGCTGGAGTTTCTTGATTTATAATTCAGTTGCTTTGTATATAATAGTTATCTATCATATCAACTTTTTGATCATTTTCTACCAATCTGGAGTTGCAGTGAGAAGGCTATTTAGAGCCATATGAGTAAGCCTTTTTGTTGAACTGCTTTGTGGTAAAATGGCAGGACACTGAAGGTCTGCAGAATGAAGACATTAGGCTAAAACTTTTATTTAAAAAATGTGAATTGGAGTCAGAGGGAGGTCTGGTTTTGAGCAGTTTATTAAAATTCTTCAAATAATGAGCTTTTCCCATATGGAAACTGAACCATAAAAGGGGTGAGGGGGGCACCTTATTTATATTCAATAAATAATGCTGTGGCTTAGTAAACATGGCCAGATGGGATATTTAAAGCTGTAGCAAAAGTAATTCCAAAAGCAGTGCCATTTGTGCCTAAGTCAAAGATTAGTCACTGGAGAAGTGATCAGAACCTTCTTTTATCAGCAGTGCCAGTTTTAAGCAATCCCTTTATTTTCTTCTGCTTTCTTCTTTTTCTGCAGTTTATACCACTCTCTCCACTCTGCCAGGGTTTGCCGGTAAACTGGAACCCACACCCAGCTTATTTTAAATCCACGTCAGTCTACTGGGCTGGCTCACCATGTAGCCTCAAAGGGTGATGCTACCACAGCTGAGAGCGTGGTACAGGGGTGGTAGGAGTTGGGAGGGACCAAGGCCATTAAAGCCAGAATTGACACCGTAAAGTCTTGACCATCTGTAACCTTTGAGGTTCTGCCACTGGTTCTGTGAATGCTTGTGTGTTGCACCATGTAGTTAGTACAGGGGTGTTAGGAGATACCAAAAACAGGGTGGAGCAAATTAAGTTCAGTGGAGTCTTCTGGCAGACTGGAAATAAAGTTTCAAATTTTATTCTTGGGTGGCTTTTTTGGTTGGGTTTTTTTGGTTGTTTGGGTTATTTTAGCTCACTGGCATAAAAATTACAGTAATGAAGCTGTGTAGAAGCTCTAAAATGACTTATTCCAGCTACATAGAGCTGTAGCTCAGGACAGCATCACTGTATTTTAGCCTGCAGTATAACTTGATTTTTTTGTGTTGTTTTTGTTGGGGGGGGGAGTGGGGTGTTTTTGTTTGTTATACTGCACACACACCCCCATCTTGAAATTCAAAAGCAGTGGCTACTTCAACTAAGAATTACTTAGATTTGGTGGCATTCATGTAGAGGCACAGGATACCTATGTTTCTGGAAGCATGGAAGTTAAGTGTATGCTGAGAAGGCAAGAAGATACAGGATATGGTTTCTAACTACTGTAGATTAACTTCCACATTGTGTATTTATGGATACGTATAGCACGTGCAGACATTATAATTTACTTTGAATTATACCTTGTTTTTTGAATTTTGGTAAATCTTCAAGAAGCTTTAGACTTTGTCTTGAAGAATCTAAAAACCAGAAAATCAGTGTTACAGTTCCGTAAGGTCTACATATCAACTTTTTTCCTTTTAAGGAAAGACTTTAAAATTTTATTTTTCACTTTGCACTACTAATTCTCACTTAGTTTGTCTGTGTTGGGCCAGAGAGCAATGTAGAAGAGGAAGGGATGATTCTTACTGAGTAGTGCAGACATCAGTATGAGGATGATGTAGCAATGAGGTGTGAAATGAACCTGAAAAATACCACTTACTAGGACATATTTGCAAGTTTAATATGTATCTCTCTCTGCCCCCCTCCCCTTTCTTTTTTCTCCAGACAACTAAAAGAGCTTTAGTGTAGCCAGACAAAATGCTGTCTTTAGGACTCCTAGTCTGTCTTACTTCCCCCATCCCAAATTGAACTTGAATATTTAATGTAACGATGAACATACCAGGATTACATTTCAAAATAATTCTTAAAGTAAAAACATTGTAATGTAGTATAATTAGATGCTATTAAGAAATATTCTTTCTTCCTCAGGAAAACAAAGAAATAGACTGGAGCCCATGGATACCATATTTGTTAAACAAGTTAAAGAGGGTGGACCTGCTTTTGAAGCTGGACTGTGCACAGGTATTGTTGTACAAGACCAATAGCATGTTGTGTACGTGATGTAAAATATATGTGACTTAAGCTTCTATATGTAGTTCTATCTTCCATTTAAACCATATTCTTCCATTCAGAAGTTTGAAATCTCTCTTTTAAATTGCCCTCCAGTGTTTTCATCTCAAAAGCACCTTTGTGTTCTCTCAGGAAGTGGTACATAAAATGTATTAGGGCATTAAAGTCTTGGTCTTTATGTTAGAACAAGTATATGATAAAATATGTGAGGAGAAAGAGAAAATGGAGGAAAATGACATCTGTAAGGTCCTCTTTGTTTTGCTTTGTGACAAATTGATAACCTCAAAACATTCATGTTTTTGTCCTTTGAATCAAATTATTCCACATCCTTTAATTAAATGTGAACAATCCACGTCTATCCTTTCTTATCAAATCTTGTTCAGTTTGATTTAATCAAACTGAAGAACAGAAAACGTGTTTTTGTGAAGTGCCAGATACTTTGTCACCAGGAAAATAAAAGTATGCTAGAATAGGAAGTCTTACAAGTGATAAAACAGTAATTTATGTAGATGGATACCACTACAAACACAGGTTTCTGTTCTTAAAAATACTGCAAGACATACATTCTATGAAAGGATTGTGTTTGTGTTGATAATGGGATGTTGATATTTTCTTTTGAAAATGGTTATGTACATACATTTGACTGAAATAGAATAACTTTTGTATATTTCTTTCTAAAGAAATACAAAGATTCTGGGATGATCAGCAATTTAAAAACAATACTAGATCCTACTTGTACAGCATAAGGCATTTTTCTTTTTTAACTCCTCCTTAAGTAGTTATTCAGGGAAGGGCTACTTTGGTATTATTTTAATGCTATTATATAAAGAAGTGTTTTGGCTTGATAAAGTGCAGCATATGTTGAACTTGTACAGAGGAGTCATGTTAATTTCTACTCTGTTCAGTGTTTGCCAAATTGAAAGAGATGAAATCTGTAGAGAATACTTTATTTTTAGCCATAGAAGAGATTTTTAGGAGCTCAGAATAAAGAACAGAAAATAAATGAAAAAATAAGTTTTTAAATTACCAGAATATTCTTCTTAAACACACTGCTGATAGCAGTTATATATAATTAGGTCATGCCACTATTTCTTGTTTAAAACTTCAGGGTGAAATATATTACTATATCTCTATCTTGAAATTACATTATAAAACACTCAGGGAGTGATCAGCCAGGTAGATTGCTTAACCTCTGATACAGACACTGTATACATTTCTTATTTTGTAGGATCAACTGTATTTTAAATTTCTTTTAAAATTCAACTTGGCATTGTTTCCTGATCGCACTAATGGAAAGAAAATAGCCAAAAATCTGTGGGTAGTTATTTATATTTGTCAGTTCTTGTGTCACTGTTTCAGGGTCCTTTGTAAGAAAGTCTCAATGCAATCTTTGTTACCCAGAATCAGTGAGCTCTGTTTCAGGCGTACCTGTCTGCTACTCCCCAGAAAACTTGGAACACTCTCACAAATTTGAGAAATAGGCTACAGTCTCTTAAATATAAGACAGTTCATTCTGAGTATTTTTGAATAGTCCTGTAAAATTATCTTTGTTAGTTAGAATGATCATACTTCCCATATTTAACTTCCGAGGCATTTCATTAAAAAACCCCATATCTGCGAGTTCCAAATATAAATATTAGAAATACTGAAATACAAACAGCCTAAGCAGATCCACAATTCCCATGTCTTCATCTTCATGCTGTCATTCATGTATATGCAAGAAACAAATAACTAAAAATGTGTGTGGAAAGGCAGATGGTTTAAGTCCATTCAGAGTAATTTCTAGTTTGATCAAAGTATTTAATGGGCCACCAGGTTGATAGAGATCTTTTAGAAAAAGCCTATATGCTTCTGTATGCTTTTTTTGCACTGTTGGCACTGTCCTTCCCCTTTATATGTACCTGAAACTGAACGAAGTTGTATTTTGCAGAGTTGCCTGCACATACTTCTTGCATGTAACCAGTTCTGCAGTGTGTCCTACCTGAGCTTTTTGACAGCTTCACTGGATGCATGATTCATGTAGACTTGTTTCACTGCTGTACATGACATAGTCTGTTTCTTTGAAAAACAAAAACTACACAAGAATAAATAAGATTATATGACCTACATAAAGATATTCCTAATTACAGTTTTTAGTGGGAATACTGATAAAAGAGCTACATCTGTGGGTAAATTCTGAAACAGCCTGGAAAAAAGTCAGTTTTAAGTTCCAGAGAAGGATCTGGTGTGTTCTGAGAAAGTCTTGCCATATGACCTAGGGTTCAGAGCTTGTAAATAAGAGTATTTTTTGGCACAAACTATAGCATTTCCTTTTCCTGCAACTTTTTGAAAGGATTTATTTCAGTGTGATAATGAGCATTTAAAAACAAACTTTATTTTCATGAAAGTCCAGTTTCTCAGCCTAATTACATAAGGTGTCTGTGTGTATGCAACAGTGGGATCGGGCTTGTCATCCATCACAGGTGCCTGCTAGTCCTGTGGTTTGCTAGCAGCCGTTAAATGTTGTCACCAACCTTTCTTTCATTGCTTAGGAAGCAGGAGGCAAAACTGAAGAGCTTTTCAGGTGAGGAAAAGGGCAGTAACCAGCTGATAAAAGGGCACACGTAAACTTTCATAAAGTTTAAAATACTGCACCAGTTTATTTGCATGATGTTACATCTGTGTTCAGACCAAATTAAAAACAGTTCAGCAGATCTGTGTGGTTTGGTAAGCGTGGAAATCTCTGGGGTCTGTATAAGGAACCTCCACAGAGCATTTAGAGCATTATTGCCACTAAGTCAGGCTGAGTATTCAGCTTTTTCCTTGCTTTGGTTTGAACACACCATAAACACAAAATGGGCTTTCAATTTCTAAGGCAGTGTTGAAAAAGCCATTCCCTTTGGCTCACATTGCATGGGTCCTTTCTTTCAGTTCTTCTTTCCCCAGCAGCTTTCCAAAGCTCCCTACCTGTAATCCGTTAGACCATTTTCTCCTCATTAATAAATTCAAGATAACTTTTTGCTCATCTGATCGGAGATGATACAAATACCATTTTTGGTGAAGGAATGGGATGGATTTTTCATCAAAAGCTGAAAATAGCTCTACATGGTATATTTGTCAATTTATGAGAGTGTATGAAGCTTTTAATGAGGAAGGTGCAACAAACTATTTGGAGAAATCTGATAAAGGTGATGTTAGGTCTAAAGATCAATATGTGTATGGATAAGAAATAACCCATTACAGTGTCCAAGATTCATTGAAGAGACAGTAATGTTTTGAAAACAACCCAGATTGTTCTGAGGAAGAGGGAAGCTGGAACCTTTCGAAATATTTGTTCTTTATTTCTCAGAAGGAAGAAGTAAAAAAATTGCAGTATTTGCTATTAAAGGAGATGTGCACAGCTACACCTGGCAGTGTTCTGAGTTAAAGTTGAGTTTTGTTATGAGATTAAGTGCTGTAATTGAAATGTCTACCAATAATTTACTTAAGATTTGGGAAGAGATGTCAGTATGTGTTACCATACATCAGAAAGTTTATTTTGAAGATGGGATGCTTAAGTGAGCCTCCGGTAGAGTTTACACCTGCTTGTGGCTTGCTTTCTGTGAGTTTCTAGATGATTCCTTTGGAAGCTTAGAGTAAGATACCACATCTGAAAATGTTCCGAGAAGAGTAGAAACTTGGCATCCTGTATATGGTTACATGTAGTTGTATTGTGCATCTCTTATTTTTTTCTTTTTTCATTTTTAAAGACAACTAACCTTGAATTTAACATATTGGTGGTCTTTATTATTGTGAGGTACAGAATAAAAATGATAAAAAAATGTCTAGACAAAGTAATTTAAGATATAACTTTTCCTTTTACAGGTGACAGAATTATAAAAGTCAATGGAGAAAGTGTTATTGGAAAGACGTATTCTCAAGTCATTGCTTTAATACAGAACAGGTAAGATACTAGTATTTATGTGCCACACACAATTTTTGTATACTAAGCAGGAAATGACCGCTTATGGTGGTTCTGAAAATGTCATCCTATTTTTAAATTTTCCTTAATATGTACTCAGTTTTACTATTTCTGTTTTTCTGTATTTACTAAATGCTAAGAAGGGTTTCAGAATGGTCGTGCTGAATTGTGCCACAGTCCTTTTATGTCATTACTTTTCCCTTGTTAGCCAATCATATGAAGTGTTATAGAAGAAGATTGTCTGAATTTTAAATAGGCAGATTAGGTATCCACACACCACACATATGTATCAATATAAAAAGAAAATCAGAAAAATTTACCTTGCTTGTGAGATCTGATAACTAGAAATCAGCATATCTGGTCAAGGAGAAACTTAATGCTAGTGCACACCTGCAAGACATCTGCAGTACATCTTGGCTTTCCTCTGTTTTGCAGTAAGTTATGAACATTTGCGCAGGATTGAGGAAATGGTGATACTTACTGCTCCTGCAACTCACAAGGGCTTTTTAAATCGGGTCCATACATCAATCTATATACTCATTTTTATCTCATGTATCCGCCTTCAGTTTTACAGTTTTCTTGGTGTCAGTTTCTGTTCTATAACAACAAGTTTCCAATATAATGATAAGTTATGTGGAAAAAAGGTATTATGATCAGCATGGAAGAATGTTTTCTAAATACATCTCACATGTCACATTCCATTTTTAGTGAATCTTCATGCATCAAGATATAATTATTACAGTTAGGAGTAAGAAAAATAAGATCCTGATCTTCTTATTTCAGTGGAGTCTTTTTTCAAGATTTCATAAGATTTCATTCAAAATACATACATCCAAGGTGCTGCTTTTTTTTTTTTTTTTAAACAATAAAACTGTGTTTAAAGGTATGACAGACAAGGTAGACTGAAATGCGTTTTGTCATTAGTACTTTCTGTACAAGAACTGGAAAGATGGAATTTTTTTTTAATAATCTTTACTGGAGATAACACCAGTCATGTATCCTTTTCATATTTTGTATTGTACAACAGCATATGCCCAAGGCACAGGATGTTACTTTACAGGCCCAACAGGTACATCAGTCAATTAAATCTCTTAATCCAAAAAAGAGGGAGACCAATTACGTTTTGCAGTGGCCTGTGCAGTTAAAGATTCTCAATTCTAGGTTTGCTCCTGAATAAAGTATGATTTTCGTCCCCATGAGGCTAGGTAGCAAAGTGTCCCAGCAGAATGCAGTCCCTGCTGATTGTATAAACTGGAGACACCTGAACAAGGCCTTATCAGTGATTATCTAGTGCAACCCAGAATGGTATAGTATGCTGCTGCATCTGTTTCCCTAATTTCCTAGAATGCATGGAAGATGAAGGGATGCTATGGTTGGTTAGGAGGGGAGAACAATTTGTTGTCTTGAACCAGATGTGTACGTCACAGAAGTTCGTAACAAAAGGTCATGAAGTCTTCAGATGAACAAACCTCTTAAAATTAACAGATAAATATTCATTCTGATCCATAAAGAGAGCTAAGACTGCAGATCAGGTGTGTCTTCCTTGTAGCTTACAGGCAGTGCTTCTCATGTGACTAAAGAATGAACTCTCTAATTCTTTGCTTGAAAACAGTATTTTTGAGCTTAGAGCAGTTTGTTCTGTACGTAAAGTATTTTATTTCTCACGCTGCCATTTCATGGCAAGTAAATTACATTATGGTGTATGTTGCTTGCTCTAGCATGCAGTTCTTACATCAGCATAGCCATCCTGGGCCAGACTGATGATCTGTTTATGTCAGTATCTTTTCTGATAACATCCAATAATGGCCTCTGTTAGGAGAGGACTATGAAAACACTGAAACTGTAGAGTGATATTTGGTCAGATGGTAATAGCCCACTTTCCAGAAATCCTTGGTTTAGGAGTTGGCTGAACCAAAGGTTTTATCTGTATCGCTTGATTTAATAGTTCTTGGTAGTTGGTCTTGCACAAGTTCACTTTTGAAGGTACTTAAACTCTTCATATTTAAAAATACCCAGTGACACAGTTCTTGCTCTCTTTCATGTCTTAGCTAATCTTTCATCCAGCACACTTTAATTTCTTTAGTAGACTTTGTACAAGCAACATGCTGAAAGGCCTTTTGAAAGGCTAAGTTGTCAGTTAAAATCTCCTTCATTCATGACTAAAGACAGTTTCATTTATAGTCTCAGTATGTTGTGTGATGGATTCTAGACATATTAATTACTGTATTTTTAATTATTGTTTTTAATTACCTTTTCAAACGCATTGCTGACTGTAAATGCTTACTATTTTGTAGGGTTTAGGTCATCTTTAGAGCAGTTTTCAAGGGTACATCTCTCTTGCCTCTAAACAGAGAGTTCCTCGCGCTACTTGCTCTTCAGCTGTTTTGCCATGAAACTCAGTTCAACTGATCTTTTTGAATTGGCTTACTCCTGCAGCTCTATTTCCATAGCTGCTTATTATTTTTCTAGAAAGTTGTTCAATTGTAGTTATTTGTTCTCATTTTATAATGCTGCAGACATCAGAATTTAGCTGCTGTAAATAAAATTATCCCCATAAATTCCAGTGGGACTTATGAATGGGCTGTAATTCAGTCATGTTTCGTATTGTTCTCAGAAAAGTTTTAAGCTGTGTCTAGAATGTTCATCTATTTATCTCTGGTTGGAGATAGCAAAGCTAAACTTACGCCTTCTCCTGGAAGGCGAAGGACACACCTCAGAGTTGCTAGAAATAACTATGTCTTATAAGATTTAGCATGAGAACACTAAGTCTAGATTTTCCTACTCTTTACCAATGCCTGTTAGTTTGATCCATTAAGAATTTATTTTCATCTGTTTACATAATCAGCTTGGAGATATGTTGACTACTAATTTAAACTCTGTACATTATTTATGGTTCTAAATAAAACAAGAAACAGATTCTGATTCCCAACTTTTTTTCTTTTTTTTTAAAACTATGGGGAATTTGAATGATTAGGTCTATTCCACTTGTTTATCTTGGCAAATTCTCGAAAGTGTTGGGATGACTCAGAAATGTAGAGATAAGCTCCTGAATCTTTTTCATTAATACAGAATAGTGCATCAAAAGACAATCATGATTAGTGTTTTAGTTTGAGTCAAATTTAAATTCAGCTCTCAAAATGTGTAATGAAACTTATTTGCAGGGTAGATATCCCTGAGAATTTGCAATACTGTGTCTAATACTTTAGTGTAAACTGCCATTTTCAGTGTGGTGGGTCTTACTAACACTTTCTAGTTTACAATTTGCATGCACATTATAGAGTAAAATACACCAAAAGTATTCTTTAATACTTTTTGTTTCTGATATGAGAACTGAAAAACATTCTGAGAGTGCTTCACAAAATGTAAGGTAAGAAGATCCAAATTGTCTCCAGAAGCTTCTGCAGCAAACTGGAACAGAACCATTAAGTGAATGGTACATAAACCATTGTTCCTGAATGGAACCCTTTCCTCCTTTGGGTGGCTACTAAAATAGATGTTAGACTCTGTAAATGGATTTAATTGCTTCCTTTTTTAAAGAAAAAAAAATATTTTGTGCTAAGAGAATGGTTTGTTCTGTGACAAATTATATTCCTTTATATGAAAAGTATTTGAAGAGTAGCAGTGCTATTTATCATATTTTTGACTTCCAAAGTCTTCATCCTGCAAATAAGCCTTGATTATTATCAAATTGTAAGTTGCCTAATAGAACTTACACATACATGCTACCCATACATAGAAATTAAATCTGAAGGCTTAATTGGAAATGCCTTAAGCTATGGTCTCTCTTTCATGTTTTGTTTTGTTTTTTCAACTGATAAAGAATGTAATATTCATACAAAGGGGTTAAGGCAAATGTCAGCTCCTGATGACACTAATTTTAAATAATTATTTTAAATAGTTTTGCTGTTTATGCATTCAGTCAAAACAGGACATGCAACTGTAAATGCACATAAATATCAATACTTCTGGTTTCTTAAAACTGAATATTCTAAAAAAATCTTTAAAAGGCTTTGATGACCTTTTTTTCCTAGCTGTGTATAGACTTAAAAGGAAAAACTTAAATCTATTGTTGTTGATACTTGATTTTAAAAGTGAAGTAATTTATGCTGCTTGGAGAACACTTTTTTTCTAAAATGAATAATGGTTTAAGAAGATTGTGAAACCAAATATCTTTACTTTGCTATGTTGGAATGCAGCCTTATGTCTGTGGTTGCTAACAAATGGAAAAGGAACCACAAAATAAAAACACTTTTCATATAAGGAAGCATAATAAATCACACATTACATGTTTGAGAAAATTACTTTCCTCTCTGCAGAAATAAGAAACTGAGGTCCTTCTCAGTGCTTTCATAGACTGTTCTGAGTGCCCTGAAGTCGATGGCCAGTCTCTGCGCTGGTTTTATCTTTTCTCAGCAAATGCATCGTACTTACCAGCATAGATAAGCTAATTTCTAGTCTGATATATCCAGTTAGGTTGTATGGTTTTTTGGTTTTTGTTTCTTGTGCTGGTATTGATCAGTTTGTTTAAATATCCTTTCTTCTTGTGACATGGAACATGAAAGTTATAAATAACAGTCATAATCTCTTTGTTTTCTGTTGGTTTTTTTTTTTTAGCCTAGTTATAATAGTCTGTACAAGCCATCTCCTTTGTAGCCTTTCTCTGTACCTATTCCAGTTCACATAACTGCGTATTCCTCTCTTGGATGAGATCATGAATTCAGCTATTCAGTATCCAGTGTTACAAGCATATACTTCTCTCTTGCATGTGAAAATATGTTTTTCTGGTAGATAATAACAGTGGATTTCACTGTTTTACAATATTTGACCCTGGGTAACTAATACATTGTACATTCGGTGTCCTGATTTTGCCTGTATTAAGTCACATTGATAGAACTGTCTGGATTCGTGGATCTTTATACTGTTGTTGCTTTTGGTTTCAGCACTGACAAAGTCAGTGCTTATAAATAGCACATGTTTTTTCATCCATATTTCAGATGTCATCTGACTGACTAAATATGTTTAAGTTGATTCTGCTAGGAGGTGATTGGAGAGGAAAGGTGTAAATCAGTGCTTGCCTTGCTATTGCCTCACTTTTCACATGATGTGGTTGGTGGTTGTGACATTTCCCCAGCAATTTTAAAGAGTGCTAACAGACTTTAGTTTTCAATGAAAGAAAGAAATTTTAGCTTGTGTTCAGAGATTTGCCACCTTGTTTTGTCTGAGAAGCTTCAAACAAATGTACCTTAGGCTTCTAGGGGAGGAAAAAAAAACCCTATCTTAATACACTAGTTATACTGACAACACAGGTATACTCTTCAGTCAGATTTCTGTTCTATTCATATTTGCTAAGATGGAATGGATCTAATGGAAATGTGTTTATTTCTTTTGGGTATATTAATTTGCTGGAATAGCTCAGTATGGAAGTTTTTGAATGGTTTTGGTTTATGGAAGTTAATCGTCTTTGTAATAAGATTTGAGTATCTTTTCCAAAAGTTCATGTGTGTTGGTTTTTTTTTCCTATTTGTTTCAGTGACAGCATACTGGAACTTAGCGTTATGCCAAAAGACGAGGACATCCTTCAGCTGGTATGTTTATGAAGCTTATATTCAGACAGTATGTTGACTAAAGAAAAATGTCTTGGTGTTTACGAGCTGTGCTACCAGCAAATAATTAAATAACATTTATCTCTCTGTCACTCCTTAGATATTTTCTTACTTGCTTGCCATCCCTGAAATTTCAGAGGATTCCAAATATAGGGGAGAATACCTTCTTCCCATGATATTTCTAGCATCTTATTAAAAAAAAAATAATCATAAAAGAGTGTTTGTATTTTTATTATATTTTAGATTTGTTTCCTTATGTTAGAATTAATGAATTTGATTGCTTTCTTTCCCTAGGTTGTCTAATTCTAAAGAAGTTAGGAATTGTTCCTAAATTTGAATTAAAAAACTAGCATATGACACTTAAAATTAACTTGTTTTAATAATTCATTGTCACTGGATTTTCAGAAAAGAAGCAGGGTGATGAATGTGCTGAAGGTTATTACCAAAGTTTTTAATTGCAACTCCTCTAAATAGTTTGTTACACTAGTGCCTGTATATTCTCAATTTGAACTGAGGTCCTGCATATATAGTGAGATAATTAACCTCCTGATGACAAGCAGGTTAGACTTTCTGGTTAGTAGTTAGAAAATAGTGTTTTCTAATCCACACAGAAATAATAAGATGTGATTTTATATACCAGTTAAGAAGACCCTGTGGGTTTGAGTAGCTGTTCTCCAGTATTAATGGACAAATTAATGGGTAAAGAAAAAACCAAGAAACTCTGTTTTGAGCTGAAGATGATGATAGAGGCTAGCATAAGAACTCAGCCAGTTAGGCCAACAAGCCAAGATTATTAGAATGGAAGTGGTATTTTGGGAACATTTGATAAATACTTCAGTAATCCAGCACAGAAAATGTTGGCGGCATGGAGTGAGTTTTGATTCATGTATAAGAGGAGGGAAAATCTGGGGGTTTTTTGAGTATGGGTTTTTTTTTGTTTTTAAGTTTTTTTAATTGGAACTGTGAATATGTAGAAATGCAGGAATTGTTCTAAATTATCTGAGTGGCCATATGCATCTAACAGTCTTATAGCCATAATAGTCTAAAGGATCTGCGTAAAGCAGGATTTATAGGTTTAAGTTAAACCTTTGTATTTGGCTGGGTGAGAAGTTCTCAGGCACATCTTTCCTCTGCTGATGAAATATGAAGTGCAAGCTTCAGGTAGAGTATAGATGAAAAATAATTGATTGGAATTTAACTTATGTCAGTGAATGAGATAATGAGGTAGAGGAGCAAAGACGGACAATTACCTTTGGGCTACAGACAGATATATTAGTAAAAAGAAAATAAGGTGGTTTTCTTGGAGGAGATTGAGGGGCAAAGGAAAGAGAGAAAATATCTGCCTGTGGGAGTTCTAGAAAAAACCTGGTGATATGTGTGGGAATAATTTCTAGGCATCATTAAAAGAAAACCTTTCGAGTTGTAAGATGTGGTAGAGTTGTGAATTTTGTATGCCTCTTTTGAATATTGAGAATTAGGTTTGAGAGGTGAGGTCATCCTTTTGCAAAGAATGCTTTGCATTTGCCTCTACAGTTTGTGTGAGTTCCTTCTGACTGTTTGCTGTTGTGTTGGGCTGGTACATGATCATGATACAACATGGAGGAGTTCACGTCCTTGTTTGCTATGATGCATTTGTTTGGGTCAGAGGGGACTTGTCTTGAACTGTAAGTTCCACATAGCATCTGCCATGGAGACACATGTTTTGTGTAGTCCACAAGACTGAGCATTGCGTGTACTTGGGCCTATTGGAAAAAATTTCCAATAGCTGCAGTTTGTTCATGTGGTTTTGTCACTGTCTGTATTTTAGTATATATGTTTTCAGGTGTCAATCTTTGGCAGAGTTGCAACATGTGAAGATACAGATGATAAAACTGAATTTCATCATACAAAAGAAGTAATCAGTTATGGCCTGTAGTTTTCTCCCTTTTAGATGTCCACAGAGGAGGAAAAAATCTTACCACGTCTACAATAACTATCAGCAGTCTTTTGAGACACAGTGTGCTGTTATAACTTCAGTCAAATTAAAAATCTGTGCAGTTCCTCTGAAGATGGTGAATATCAATCTTCAGCCTTTAGGTGTTAGGATCTACTGTTCTTATTACAAGATTTGGTGAAGAACTTTGCTCTACTCAAAGCTGAACACTCAGGTTTAAAATATTTTTTAGTGAGAGCATAGAATGTTATTCCTCTCACTCCCTCTGAAAAGATAGTAACTTTTTGTTTTCAGCTGAGAAACTGTGTGCTTTTTTTTTTTTGGTTTGTTTTTCTGTTTTTATCTTTGTGATTAATGCTGTGTTAGCTTTTGTGGAAATCTTTATGTCTAAACCTCAGAGTGAATTCTTATTCCTGAATGAAGTACAGCTCTCATAAGTGATAATGATAATCTCTGTAGTGGTATTGTCAATATAAGTGCAAAGTGAACAGTAAATATTAAGGTACAGTGCCCTTATAGAGGAAAAATTTATACATTTGTCACTGAAGTTGTGTGTTATATAAGTTCTTACAATATGTTAAAGAATTTAGTTGTTTCTCTGACATATGTCATAAATCTCACTGTAAATAGCTTCAGATGGTATCACTGTAAAGTGTTGATGTTAAATACTGGTATGCTGTAAAAATTGAAAAAGCATTACTGGATATTGTAGTAGGAGCTAGTGAAATGTTTGTCTAGTGCAGTGAGGATGAAATAGTTTCATTATATTCAGGAATGATGCTGGTTGTGCTAAGCTTTATAGTACTTGGCAATCTACTCCATGTGGTGATGACTGCTAGGTTAAGTACATAAAGAACACAGTTGCTTGTTTCTATCCTTAGTTTGCTATTTATAAACCTTGAGTATTCATATATGTCTGTGAACCTGTTGATATATTGAATTTCTTGAAAACAGGGGTTTACATCCATTCATCAGTAGTAACAATGAAGTGGTCCAATCCACAAGTCATCGCCCTCTGTGGCACATGCATACTGCTTACATAGAAGAGAATTACATGTTGAATCCTGCCATAGTGAAGTTGGTGTCAGTCATGTTCGTTCACTGGTTTTGATCTTGGAAATGTCACTGTAGAGATAGGAGAAAAGATATTTAAAACATCTCTATCCATGACAAAAACTAGAACTCTTGACAGCTACGAATGTGTTGGGGTTTTTTTTTATGCTTCTCCTCAAATTTGAGATTAGTTTACTTAAAATAATTTCTTTTGATAATTTTAACATATTTGTAGGCATGTAACCGTGTTGAGACCATGAGGAGGATGGCTATTGTTTTGTTATACTCTCCTCACTGTTTCAAATTTGATGTCTCTATATACAATTTCTGTAGCTTTCTCAACCTTTCTTTGTCAAAATTTTGGCATCTTGTAGGTTTTAGTACTGCCGACTTCATATGAGTGGGAAGACACATTTAGGTTGACTACAAATAGCTCCTTATCTCAAGTGTATTTAAAGGAATTGTTGCTGATTTGTAACCTTTAGATAACAAATTTAATACTAAAAAGTTTTTCAAATTATGACAGTTTTCAGTTGTTCAAAAGCTTTTTGTGCTACAGAAAATACTGAATGCAAAGGTGCTTCCTAGAGAGAAAATTAAACTTGCTAAGTTCACTTACAAGTCATCCTTATTATAACTCTTCTCAATAGACTTTGTAGTGTCTGATACGTATATGTTAGGGTATACTTAGTATGCAGGATTTTTGGACCATTTTGTCAAGGTATGTTCATGTTGGAATTTGCTTGTTTGCTAATTGTTTCTTGTGTGTTTAAAGAATATAGCTTACAGGTCACTGATTTTCTAAGTATCAAGCACTTGAAAATGTCAGTCTTTAAAACTGCGTCTTTATTATGGTCTACGTTGGAACTGTTCCTTTGGAAGGTTATTTGTAATGTAACATATTCATGTTTATAGGATTTATTACATGTAAATATATGTAGATACTGATTTGGAAATATGTGTATGTACTTTATGTGTGTATAAACACACACGCTTATAGGCAGGTTATCCTTACTTTTCATCTTTCATTTTCTGGCACTACCATCGCTATCTACTCCAAAGTTCATCTTCCTAACTTTTATCCTACTCTCAACTGTTGGATTTTGAGTAAGTTTTAAAAAATCATTTCTTCATAGTAATTGCCTCAAAAGGTAGCAGGTTACTTCTAGTCCTAGGTGTTGTCACCAATTTTAGTAGCATACAAATCTGTTGAAACATGCCTTGTTTTTCTAGGAAGATCTCTGTAGTTTCATTTACAAAAAGATTTTATTGAGCATTCTGTGAATAATGGTAAATGTGGAAATAAAAGGGGGCTGTTCACTACTGTATGTTTTTGATATGTTTAGTTCCTTCTTTCACATCTTTTAATTTACATCTTAATCTTTCCTTAAAATTGCAGACCATTGCGTATTGATAACTTAGTTGATCATGTTTGAACCGAAATGTTTCTCTTGTCACAGATAGTAGGAGAACAAAAAAATCCTGTATGGGTATGACTGGGAAAGCAAGTGGAAGTCAGTTGAAGTATATATTCCTTCCCCCCCCACCCCCTTTCTAGTCAGGTGATGTGGAAGTTCTCAGCATATTGGGAGATTTGCACAGAAGAGCATGCTGCTTTGATTAACTTCTGGTATTTTGGTGGAATTTGACAGCTTTCAAGGCCTTATAGTATCCTGAAATTGACAGTGAAGCACCTGTATTAAAAAAAGAAAAATAACTTACATAAGGAAATTTATTCTAGAATTTTATGTACCCCAGTAACCTCATGCCTCTGACTACAGGTCTGCCCACAGTCAACTTCAACAATATTGTCTTGTTTGTTTTTTTCCTCACACAATTCAGCTGCATCAGACCTAATGGAGCAACATGGCTGTTTTACTAGTGTGATGGTTTGACCTTGGCTAAATGCCAGGTACCCACCAAGTTGCTCTATCAGTTTTCCCCCTTCCCCCTTTTTTCTCAACAGGGCAAAGAGGGGAAAGAAACTAAGATAAGGAAAAAACCCAACCCTTGTGGGTAAAACAAAAGCAGTTTTAATATAAGCAAAGCGAAATAAAGGTCCACGCGCAGAAGCAAAAAGAAAACCCATTTATTCTCTACTTCCCATGAAGAGGCAATGTTGGGCCTTTTCAGGAAGCAGGGTATGCGCGTAGTAGTTGCCTTGGAGGACCAAGGGTGACCCCACTCCCTTCCTCCTTTTTCCCAGCTTTATGCTTGAGCAGACGTCATATGATACAGAATATGACTTTGATCAATCTGGGTCAGCTGTCCTGGCTGTGTCCCTTCCTAAGATCTTCCCCCCCGTCCCTGTTCCACTGGGGTGGGAAAATGTTGGTAAGAGCCTTGGTGTTGTGTAAGCACTACTCAGCAGTAGCCACAACACCAGTGTGCTATCACCGCTCTGCCAGCTCCCAACATAAACCACAGCACTGTGAGGGCTGCTATAGGGGAAAACAGATTCTGGCTCAGCCAGACCCAGTACAACTGAACAACTGTGAAATATTTTCATTTCCTTTACTTTTAATAGAGATGTCTTCATAAGTAATAAGTGTATTTAGTCCAGAGTCTTGGAGTATTTGTTTACTTTCAGATTTTGTACTGATGCAGTTACTAATATGTGCAGAGGTTAATACTAAAGCTCTGGCAGTAAGTACAATGGAAGGAGAGGTGTGATGTGAAGACCTAGTGATCTAGAAGAAGACTTATATGCAATGTTAGCTAACAAAAGTTTTTTAGAAAATACTAGTCATATCAACCCTCCTCACCTCCAGTTTAGACTAATATTTACAGGAAAATCTTTTACACAGCTTGTATTTGGAAATTAAGTTTCTTGAGCTTAAGGCATTAAATTTTATATACAAAAATTTCACTGCTATTGGAAAGAAAGGGCATGCATTGTTTTGGTGGTTGGTTGGGGTTTTTTGTTTGGTGTGTGTTGGGGGTTTTGTTGGGTTGGGTTGGGTTTTTGGTGGGCTGGGTTTTTTTTCCAATAATGTTATCTGACCATAGTGTTTGCTGGGTGTCTCAGAGCAAAATGAAACCACTTGAGCTGTAGTTCTAACAATCTGGCCACAGCAAACTAGTAAATGGAAAATGTTTCCTTTTAAGATATCTGAAAACCTATCCTGGTGCGTGGTTCCCATATTGCTGCTAAATGTGAGAATAAGTTAGGACCAGGGAAGAGAAGAATTTAGTAGTAAAGAAACAATCTGAAGCCAAACTGGTTGAAGGAAGGAAGAATGCCTCAAGCTCAGTCCTGCAAGGCACTGGGCACATTAACTTGTGATGCATCAAAATGGTTGCAAGTAGTTTGGTTGAAATCAGTGTTACTATTCATCCTTCAGTGAAGTGTAGTGAAGCATACTTATCCTCAGTGAAGCATATGCCTACGTGCTTTTATGGATTTGGACTAAGGGGTATAGGACAAGGTTGGCTTAAGCTCTTGAAAGGACAGGGAATCACCACGATTCTTGCTAAGATGAATCCTTGTATGTTGACTGTCATTATTCTAACATTAAATGTCATAAAATCAAGTAGGAAAAATTTGAGCAAAACCCTTCAGCTGAATTTGAGGGTTAATAAAATATCTTGTAGAATGCTTTATTTGCTTAAAATTTATTTTGCATATCATATAGCTTGAATGTATTACCTTACCAGTTAAATCCTTAATGTGCTAATGGCTATACAAATTCACACTAAGAAATTAATTGTTTGCCATAGGAGTTTGTAAACTTGATGCAAACAAAACCAGATTGCAAAGTGGATAAGAAATTGTACCAAATAACTGGAAACACGCTGAGGTCTTACTGTAAGTGCGGCAGTTTTCTTCTAGTAATTGTTGCAGAGCTGTTATCCATCAAAGCTATTAATGTCACTCTAAATTTTATTTGTATGGTAAGCCTTCCATAACTGCTGTTGTTTTGAGAAGGTGAGAAAGAGCTCATAAAATATCAAGACTGATTTTTTTCAATCATGTTGTAATTTCTGAGTAACTGCTGAGTACCCAGCCCCTATAGGAATTTGAGTGGCTTGACTGGTGTCTCAGTCAAGAGCATCACTGATCCAGATATTAAAAAAAGTTGGGTGGGTTTTTTTAAGTGGGAAGGCTTATTTTATTTTTAAGGTTTTTTAAAGGCTTAAATGTAAGCCATACCCTAGTGGCTTTTTAATAACTATATCCTCTGTTGCAATCACTTAGAGATTAAGGTGGTATTTCTACATACTATATCATTTGAGGAACGAAAGGGACAAGAGAGTAGTATTCAAACTGTGTTTTATATACAGTTGCAACATATGTTAAGTGTCAAAATGGTTTATGAATACTAATAAATGCATTAGTGTACTTTTTTTTTAGTCTCTAAACCTCTTCTGAAAATGTGACCATCACGGTCTGGTTAAAGCAATTAAAATATTTCATAGTAAGAAAAGCTGATAATGCATCGTTCAGTGTGACATTCAGAATGGATCCATACGTTTCTTTTGAGTTGCAATATTTCTCTGTAGGTCCTTAATCAGAACTATGAAACAAAGATATTTCATATTCTTTGTAGAAATGTCACTGCCCCCATTTATAAGCTTTTCCATTCTTGGAAGAAAGTTCAGCTTTCAGTGATTTCTTGGGAAGTGGGTGGAATGAGATTGAAGAGAGAACTATGTTTTCCATCATCAAAACCTTTTTTCCAGTAACTTTGTCTTCTTACTCAGAACTGGCAGCCTTTCTGTTTGGATATACCTGCAATCATGGAAACATTCTCTCTTGGTGGAAGTGGGGGAGAAAGCCTATCTTTTGGACCCCGTGAGAATGCTGTCTTCTGAATAGTATCTGTGATAAATTTAATCAAAAGCTGAGAACTGATTTTTATTTGCGGTCTTCAGCTATGATCAGATCACACCGGTTTTGGAATTTAACATTTCTGCTGTCAAAGTCAATGAAGCATTGTTTGTTATGGGCATGTTTTACTAAAACACAGACTATTTTATATTGGTGTAACGTGTGCATATCCCAGGTTTTGAACTGTTTTATCAGCTGTATAAATTAATAATTGTTTTCTGATTCAGGGCGTGTGTGTGATTGTTTTTGTTTGTCTTGCATGCCAGTAGCCTCTTGGTCTTTCTGTTTTCTGGGTCTTTAGCATATTTTCCAATTTTTATTTTCTTACAACCTATCAAGATCTTAAATAGCCATTTATTTAAAGATTTAGAAATATTTATCTCTGTATGTTCCTTCCCTCCATTAAATGTGCCAGTGGAAACCTGGCTTGATTTTTACTATGAGTGGAGGAAAAAAAAAACCCAAACCCACGAGTAGAGTGTTTCTGCAGCATCATTCCTCTAATTTCAGATGTACAACATGAAAGCAGCTGCAGTCAGCTGACAGCTTGTGGTCATGTTTAGATATATGTGGGGAAGGGGCGTGCTGTTTTAAATGCATAATAAAGCCGTTGTTTCGTCACCAGGAAGCAGGGATGGTAGCAGCCCAGGGGAAATGAGAGACAGTAATGTTGCTGTAGTGGAAGGGAAGTCTTGTTGCATAGAGCCAGAGCTCTCTGCAGGCAGCTGTAGGGATGCACCAAGGCAAAATGGCACAAATGTATTTTGCTTTTTTTAAGGGTAGAGGATAGATGCAAGGAGCAGATAAAAGCCTGAGATGAATATGCTCAAAAGGAGGGTGAAGTTATGTTTTTTTTATGCTCTACTGCCCTTTACCTCTGTTGGTACCTTCCACTGAAATCAGGGTAGTTGTATTTTTAGCTTGCTGTATTCAGCATCAATATGACAAGATAATTCTGTCTTTACATCTGTAAGCAGCTTTTACTATGTTTTCCTGTTTTCTGCCAGCTGCAGTTTACAAAGGATGTCACAGTACTGGTAAGAAATCTACAGTAGCCATTTCTCTGATGGGTTTGTAAGGCATGTTTTTCTTAATGATTTGTGAGAAGCAAGAATATGAAACATCAAGTCTGTTGGAAATGAGCTAGATGGTCTCAGCTGAATTTTCTTCATAAAGCTAATCTCTTAATTTGTGGTTTGTGCCTGTGTTATTTGGTCGGTTTTCTCTGTGTGCTGTATTTTGCACTTCACTAATGCTCAGTGTAACATTGCAGCAGTACTGTAAATGCCTCGCCCTCCTCTGTACTTTGCTCTGTATTAATCTTATGGCTGCACTTGGGCTTTTATAATCTGTCTAGTGTTAAAACAGGGCACACTGATATTCCAGAATTGAGCATGTTATGATTTGGAGAGGAAATGCTGTGCTATGTTACTATGTCTGAGCGTATAAAAGCTCTGAGAAATAATGTTAATCTTCTGTTGCATTGGCAGGCTCTGCATTGGCTCTTTATTTCATTCTGTTTAAACTGACTGAAGTCATGCTAAAGTTTTTCAATAATAGGGTATTGTTTAAGTATGCTGTATGCTTCTCATTGATTTATTATTTCGAATGTTCTGTTAATTTCACAATGATAAATGCTACTTTTCTAAAAGGCTACAGAAACATACTAAGTGTAATATAACCATAGGAATCAGGCCCTTAAACATAAAGGTGCAAATAAATGCACTAAGGAAATTAATCTGAGATTTTAGTTTGTGTTTTAATAGTGTGTGGAAAGTAGTTAAAAATGTTATTAATATTTTTGCAGTAAGATTTGTGTGCCATGTACTGTCTGTCTCCTGTAAAATGTAAGATAACTTATAGGGTGTTGGCTCATGACAAAGATGTTACTGCTTCAATTTATTCATTTTATGTTTAGGAACAGTAGTTTTTATGTAGAAGACATCTTAGAGGAGCATGTGTATGTATATTTGTGTGCACTTTCATATGTACTACGTTATGTGAACAGAGTTCTTTTATACAGAAAGTGAATAGAGAATTTTCCAGTACTAGTTGAATTTATTATGCAGCATTTTAACCTGTTGATTGCTGTGAAATTCTCATTTCCAGCAATGTGAAGCTTACACAAGAAGGTGCAAAGTGTCGTGATAGAAAGCAAAATTAACGAGAAAAATAACTGTGTTTTTGTGCTCACGGGTTTTGGGGAACCTGCCTCAGTGCCCTACCTGCAGTATTTCCTAGAACTGGGCATCAGTTTTTTAATTGTTGAGGGCAGGAATGTAAATGATTTTACTTGTTCTGTTTCTGATCACTAAGGGGATGGAATGCTATTTTTATCTTTTTAACTAACATTTTGTCTAAAATTATAGGTGTGAATTCTGTACTTGTGTTCCCTCTCTTGAAGCTTGATAATGCAAATACTAGATAGTGAACTTTTCCATCTCCCTCACCGCTGCATACTCATTTAATCTTCTCTCCGCAGGCGTATTCCCAAGATGCCTACCTGAAAGGCAACGAAGCCTACAGTGGTAATGCCCACAACATACCTGAACCACCGCCAATATGTTATCCACGCCTGACATCCACAGCTTCTGTTATGGCACAAGCTGGTGACAAGCTACTTTCTGACTTCTCACTGGGGAAACAGCAAGTCAGTAGACCAGTACGGGCATTGACACAGCCAGAGAGGGCCTACAGAATGGAAATACAAGTGCCTCCGTCACCAACAGACATTGCGAAATCAAACACAGCTGTGTGTGTTTGCAATGAAACTGTAAGGACTGTTATTGTGCCTTCTGAGAAGGCTGTAGATTTGCCATCTTGTAGAAATAATCATGCTGGTCCATCACACAGGACAGAGGAAGTAAGATACGGTTTAAAAGATCAAACCAGTCTAAAAGCACGAACCACATCACCATCTTCTTCAGTGTCCACAGCCATTGTACTTCCACAGACTCCAATAACAAGGCCAGTTGATCCGACTGGAACGCTAAGTAAAGCTTCAAACTATGTAGTATGTCCAGAAGGAATCCCAAGCACTAGACCTCCTGCTCAAGCCACAGACTCGCCCTCAGTCTCTACTAATCATTACAGTTCTCCAACCTCCCACCAGCACATAGACTGGAAGACGTACAAAACTTACAAAGAGTACATTGATAATAGGCGTATGCACATGTATGGCTCCCGAACAATACAGGAAAGGTTAGATAGTTTAAGAGCAGCTTCTCAGAATACGACTGATTATAATCAAGTGGTGCAAAATCGCACTGCTTCACAGGTACGGCGCAGGAGCACCTCTCATGACAGGGTTCCACAGTCTGTTCAGATCCGGCAGAGAAGTGTATCCCAGGAAAGACTTGAAGATCCCATGTTGTTGAAAGAGTGGCCACGAAGTGCTTCGCAAGATACTCTAACTTCACCTTCAGTTAACACAAGGAATCACAGGGCTCGATCATGGGATTATCTCAGCAAACAAGGTGAAGTGCTAGAAAATTTTCATTCTGAGAATTTGATTGCAGATACAAATGGAGATAGGAGAAAGACTTACAAGTGGACAGGGTTTACTGAACAAGATGATAGGCGAGGTATTTATGAGAGATCTAGACAGCACACATTTCACATGTCCCTTCGAGGACAAAATTTTTCTATGGCTCCGAGTGCTTATATTTCAGATAACAGGAGAACAGGTAGTCGAGCTTCTCTGCCTGGTTCTCATTTTCAGAAAGTTCCACCAGATATAAAAATGTTACAGCCTTCTCGAGATTTGCAAACTCCTGGGGGAGTTTCAAAATCTACAACTGTCTCACAAGAAAGATTGTCTCTCACACCAGCCAGAAGTTCTAAAAGTAGCTCTTTGAAGAACTCTGCTCCCTATGCAGCAAAACCATTGTTTCCCCTTAACCAGGGCCTGGATGCTATTGCCAGCAAAGACCAAAGAATAGTAAATCATTTGCAACAGAGTGGCCTGTTAAACCAACAGTCAAGGATCCGAGCAGAGGGTGCCCCAGATCACAAAACAGAAACTGGCAAAACCATCCAACCCTCCTCTTTGTCTCCAGCTTCTGCCAAACTTGTTCAGCCAACAAGCGAGAGTTCAGCTACCTCTGACAATGTAGATAGTTCCATCAGACAAAAGATTCATGATTTCGAAAGGGAAGATGTCCAAGATGCTGAAATTCTGCAAACGAATGGTCAGGAAAATGACAAGGACACAGTGGTCATGCGGGACAAATCACCTTCTGGCCACCAAACTCCACAGCCTTTGAGGCATCAGTCCTACATTCTTGCTGTAAATGACCAAGAGGCAGCCTCGGACACTACCTGTTGGTTACCTAACGATGCTCGGAGAGAAGTCCACATAAAAAGAATAGAAGAAAGGAAAGCATCAGGTTCCAGCCCACCTGGTGACTCCTTGGCTTCTATTCCATTTATCGGTGAGTTAAACTATTCCAGTGTACATCAAATGCTCTTCTCTGCTAAAGATGGAGAGCACCATGCCAGGTAGCTGACTGCTGTTCCTGTAAACCCTGAGGCTGAGGAGCATGGGGGCTCCTTTATCATCTAGAGTAATAATAGGTTGGTAAAACTAAAAATACTCTTCAGGAGGAAAAAAAAGTTCTATTTTGTTTGGAGTACTAGAGGATTGGTGTAAGAATGTCTACAGTGGTTTAATATTTTTTTTTAGAGTTTTCCTTAACCTATTGGAGAAGTCTACATTATATAACTGTGTCTGGTTATCACTCCACATAATACTCTGGTGTTACGTATATGGACAACTAGCATTTGCAGCACCTTTCAAAATATTTTTTACTTCTCTAGTATAAAACACGTTTTCTCTTTACTGGATTCCAGATATGCATGTAAATCCATATAAGGGTGATTTGTGGAAAAAGTCAGCTGAACAGGTAAGGTGAAAGCTTTCTGAGATGGATATGGCATAGAGGAAAGCTGATTTGGGTGAAAGAATAGCAATAAAATGAAGTGACTTTGCAAGTAAAGGTGCTAACATAGATATGAATCAAAATGTGGAAGCAAAATGTGAGAAGGCACAAAGATTCACCTGTGGGCTGTGACACAAGCAGGGTTGGAATTACAGGGATCTTAGAGGAAGAAGACTGAGCACTTTTGAGATAATTTGGAAGAAAAGAGGAGCTCATGGAAGGGTTGCAAGTAGTTTAAAAAAATAAATTAAAAATCTAGTTTTGGATGGATGAGGAATTGTAATTATCTGCTGAAGAAAGTGGCAGAGCATTTCTGTTCTACTCAAGTAGTCAGTGCATGTGTTGTCTTTGCCCTGCTGTTATAGAGTTGGTTTTTCTTTTGTTGTGGCTGGTTTAATTCTTGGAAGTCTAGATGGTTGTGGACCATTTTGCACAGAGTTTGATTTATACCTGACTCTGTGTTCTTGAACTTAGTATAGGAAATATTTAGAAAATGCTGTATTTTTATTCTCAAACTCATGTATGTGAAAAGTCTTCTTAATACTCCTTAGATTTTTTTTTTAACAGATTAGATTAAGGAAGTTAGATATATTGTTTTAGCACAGTTGTCTTCTATTGTGAATCTGCAGCAGTGATTTTTTTTTTCCCCTAGAATTATCTCTAATATATGCTACTAGTTTTTAAAGTAAATAACCAAAAATAGCAAAGAAGCTTTTTGTGCATCAAAGAATGGAAATCATTCAAAAGATAAAATAATTCTGTTCTTTTGACAAAATTTTGTTAAGACATAACAAGAAAGCTTTCTTAGTTAGCAGATGATTTTTGTATTGGTTTTTCCTTTTTCAGTGGGAGTTATATAGATTATTTTTTTTTAGGGTTTTTTATTACTGGATGCATCAGTATCCAGTGTAATGTTGGAATCTTCTTTAGAGCCTGTCAATTTTTGTGTAAGGATTAGTACAAGTTTGTAAAGCATGTAACCAGACTTTGTGCAGGGTTTTTTAATACTACACTTAAAATCAATGTTGGGCACTTAAGTTACGTGCAGTATCTGTACTCATTTAGGAGTGCTTTGTGGGAGTTTTCAATCCAGTACAATTTAAATGTCATGTAAAAGTCAGATCAAGATCATCAAAATAAAGCCCAACTTTTCTTCACAATCTTCTGTCTTGATTTTGACGAAGTTTTGGACTTTTACTTGTATGACTTGCTTCCAGATTTTAGAGAAATGGGATTATGAAAGTTTAAAGAAGCCTTAAGCGTGGCAATTGTACTGCATTCTGGTAGCAGCTGAGCAGTTCAGAAGAAACAAAGTTGTAACTCTAAAGTTAAAACTTCTTGGCATAGCACCATGTGGGATTGTGTGAATTCTTATGAGTCCTCGTGGACTGAAACTTCCTGAATACTCCAGAAATACTAAGTAGTGGTGCTGCTAGAGCATGGGCATGGTCTGAGCCAACACAATACCGGTGGCTGTCTTCCTAGCAAGAAATTCTTGTGTAGTTACAGGTGCTATGGAAAATTTCCAGTACCGTGAAATGAAATATAATCCTCTCTGAATAGGAAGAGCATCAAATGCCATTAAGAGTGGGCATCTTCCAAAGTTAGAATTAATATGCGTGATTCTAACTTTGCTTGTTCCACTATCATTATGCTTAATTACAGCTTTACTTATTAAAAGCCGTACTTAATCAAGCGGATAAAACCCTAGATTTACTTTGAAACTCAGTTAAAGGCTGTTTAACTCTTCTGAAGGAAAATCACTTGGATTTTTCTGTTTTGTGTTTTAATTTGGGCTTTTTCTTTTTTCGCTTCTGTCTGAGGATTGAGAAGATGTTACTTTGAATAAAGACGTGCCTTGGTGTTGGCAGCCCCCCTGCTTCTCATGAACATAATTGTTTTTTCCAGTATTAGGTTTTATTAGATACGGTTCATTTCATAAATGCACTTACTGAAGTTATTTGTACAGTAGATCTTTGCACTAGTGTAAAAATGCAAATTTGGAGAGAATATATATCTTCCAAGGTTACATATTACTGCCATTTTTTAAATACTTTGTGGTGTGTTTATTTTTGATACCATTTTCTGCTCATTAAAAGTAGTAGATACGACCAGACAATATTTTGGTAGAAATTTAGCCAGGAACAGTTGGCTTCTGCAGCAGTATTTTGTGACTAACCTGCTCTTGAGAATAGTGCAACATCAGGACGATTTTAGCTCTTTATAAGTAGCATGATGCTCTGCACCACAAACACAACAAACCAAGCAACATTTCTGTAAACTTGCTTACAGCAGGTTCTTGCAGGGATTATGGTGGGTCGCTGAGGGAATGCCTTTTGGCACTAGTCTTTTTGCAATGGCTGTTCTGAGTCAGGAAGATTAAATTTTGGTTTGCATCTGCTAATAGAAATGAGAGATCTGCTCAGAGCAAACTTAGTAAGTAGATGTAGTATCTTTCATAGGTGAAATTGATTTATTTGAAAAATATAAGATATTGTGTTCTTAAAATCTTCAGGTAAGCAGATGTTGTTGGGGGATGAGGAAGCTGCCAGTTTTACAGGAAAACATACCCTGGTACTGCAGGCTTCACTACTTGCCATGTGCTACTAAATGGAGGGTATTGTGGTTAGCTTGAAAGCTGCTATTTCTATTTCAGGTCCAAAGGCTTTGTTCTTGCAATGCTTTCTATTTCAAACAGTATCAGTTAGTATAATGAAAGCTTATTCCTTTTACCCAGAAATGATTTCTACCTGTTCTCTAAGACTAGTAGAAATACCATTACCTCTATCAGTGATTATATTGGCAATTGTGGTGTTTAATGTACATTTTTTTCAGACGTGATTTGTACACAGCTTCTCAGAGAACAGCAGATGATAAATTTCTGACTTACTGGGTAATTTTGGATGTGTTAACCTGCGCTGGGATGGAAATCAGAATGCTGCCTAACATTTTTCTAACTGTTGATTAAGAATATAGTTATTTCAGTACATTTCTTAGATGAGATGTCTGGTGTGCATGTCTGAGATTTGCAGCTAGCTTGAAACAATTTTTTTCCTTCTTACGCCATTTATTGTAGAGTAGAAAGCAATTGAAAAAAAGGATAATCCAACTCTCAGATTGAGTTGAATGAACTACCCATGAGTGAAATGGAGAAGCTGCTTCAGTACTTAACCTGATTGCAGTATGTCTAGCTGCCAGTGCAGTTTAGTGCTTTGGCCATTACTACTGGGTGAATGTTTTGACTTCGCAGTGGGTTGTCATATGAACATCAATTTTAAATGGATATGTTTTAAAATACTTGGCCTAAATCAACATCATCATGAAGCTTAATTTTTTTTTCAAATCAAGTAAGTTTATAGTCATCCTAGTATACAGTTTTTCTTTTAGGCATGCAGTAGCATCAGATAAGTACGAAGACTTTTCCTCAGAGGTGCAATCCTGGTTTTGAAAATATCTAGTACATCCTTATCCTAGAAAAATTTTAGGTCACTTTATTCTGCTAATAATTTGTGAATAACTGAGGGAAAATTAGCCAGATGAAAATATTTGACTGGACTTTGATAACAACAAAGTGTTGTAAAAATTAGATGAGTGTCCTCTCTGGCTGAAAGTGATACCTAAGGAAAGGTGTAATAACAGGACAAGGATATGTGATACTTAATGTTGTTACTTTCTATTCTTCAACTTTCTATTCTTCAACCATTTGCGCTTTACAACAACCCTGAGCCAAATGTGATTTTAAAGTGCTTCATAAATTCCTCCATTCTCTTTTGTACTACAGTAAAATTTTGCTGTCCTGTATTGATTGTCCTACCCTGTATTGATTTAAATAAAGATTTGCCAGGAGTTTCACAGCTTTAATTACATGATATTTATTACTTTTTTTGTGCGTATTTTTTTTTTAAACCTGTCTCCTGCCGGCTGAATTCCTGATACAGATGTAAGAGTGACCAGCAGACTGTTAATCTCGATTCACCCTTTCCATGTCACTCATGGCTTTATCTCTCTATTGCTTCTACCCTTGGTGCGGTCAACCAACCATAGTGATTTCTGTGCTAGCAATAAGGCAGACTCTGCTTTTCACCTTTTTATTTTGTTCCAGTATCTACTTTTCAAGAAACTTCTGTCCAAATAAGTATTTGTGTACTTGCTGATTGATAGAATAAATTTGGCTGGCTTCTAGTGAATTCTGCTCAACCTTCTTTTTAATTTTTTTTGTTACCAAATACTTCTTTTTTAAAAAAATAATTTAAAAGTAAATTAACTAAGGAATTATGTAGTGAAACTCTAAAACACCCAGCATTAGTTAAACTTTTCAGGCATCTTTACTGTATATGTGATGGTGGTATTCTTCTCTAATGCTGGAAGTAGAGGTGCGTAGGGTTTACCTTATCAGTACCTACCCTTAAATGATAAGTCATGTACATAACTCCCAAGTACTTTTTTGAAAGTGTAATGAGTTTACTACCCTTGTTTTGTGAAATATGTTCCATACCTTTCCTCTTCTCCCTCGACATGTTTATGCCTCTCTGGAGGCTGCTTAGGCTTCGGTACAGAAGACAGTGTGAATACACACATACTGAATACAGTTACATTCTTGAAACTAGAAAATAAATTGATACACTTGGACAGCAACGCTATAAAAAGGGCTATAATGGTAGGAACAGATAGGTTAAGGGAACAATGAGAAATATTCTCACATGCAACGAATTTAAAACCTGAAAGAATGTACTCATTCTGTTTTCTCCTTGTGAGAAGAAAAAAGCATCAGGCAAAGAGGAATTCTAAACCTCCAACTTCTGCAGCAGAGATCGTGGCTTGTCAACCCAAAATGTGTGGCTACCTTAAAGGGCAAGTGGTGGGTGAATACGGATAGTTGATATGGCGTATTTTAAGGAGACTTTAATTTTAGCAAAACCTGTTAGCAGTCAAGATGAATGTGAAAACCTTCAGCCATTGTGATTTTTTTTTCCCCTACAAGTTACTGCCTAGCTATGCCAAACTATGAAAATATAAATGTAACTGCAGTAGAAATTAGAGCTGACAAATGTTCATTTTTGAGGGACTATTGCCTCCATTATTTTAGCAATAGCATTGGCACAGCTTTTAACATGTCATCAGTGTTTCTAAGATAAGCACCAGTCTTCTGTTTCTTTTCAGGGTTTTACAGTGTGGCCTGCCAAATCACTATTGCTCCAGGCTGAAAATTTTTGGCGTTTCTTATCCAAAGAACAAGTTTTAAATTGCAGTGGTATATTGAAGTATAGCAGCCAAAACACAAAATTACAAATTAGCATTTTAAATACCGTTCCAATTCTCTGTAACTCAAAAATTGTTTTTAAAATTAAACCTTTAAATTTGAAGTCAATTCTTAACATTGAGAAGAGTGTTAATTGAATAGAAGCATCAGATTTGTTTGGTAATGGATAAAATTTTCAAAGCATAAATCATCCATAGTATATCATAACTTAAAAAAATAATTACAGGTAATAATGCTATAGGGATTCTTGGCAAAAAAAAAAAAGTGTATTGAGAATTGTACTTTTTTATATGACAGGTTAGTACCGTGAACAGGAACCTTTAGAATTCTTTTGTATAGAAAGGTAAATTTGTTTAACACTGAAATAAACAACTGACTGTAATAGATAAGGCTTTCGGAATAGTTTTACATGAAGGATAACCTTGGGAAGCCTTTTTCTGTGTGAAACTCAATCAGTATAATAAATATATTATTTACATGAATGTATTAGCAGAGGGCTGGATTTGATGTTTCAGGAGGCTTGTTCAAGTCTTGTGTTTGTGGCTTACAGAAATGAATGTGCTCAGCATGCAGACATGTTTCTATTATATTCTCTTGGCTACAAGAGGATAATTACGTAAAGTAGATATATGAAGAAGTTCTTTGTAAAGACAATCAGTGCTATGAGTGCTGGAAGTACTTAACAAACAAACAAAAAAATCCCTTTATAGAGGTTCTTTTTTAAAAAACGAGGTAGGGAGTCATAATGAATCCAGGCAATAGTGCATCTTCTTTCCAAATCATGTGTTTTAGGCTTGGAAGTCTTTAATTACTGGAGCTTTTACCATTGCAGGTTGAAGTATAAAATGCAGCATATTGTTACATTATCTGTAACAAAAAGTCACTGCTGTGGTGTATTTATTAGTCCTTTGTGCTATCTTGTGTGATAGCAACATTAGTTTCATACAGTTTATTTTTGATTGAGCAGTTCATTTTTGTTTTATTGGTTATTTCTGGCCTTCTCTCTGTGCAGGTGAAAATTGTATACATGGTCTTTTTATTTATTTGTTTTGCTGATAGGCTTTTAAGAAAAATGGTCTATATTAGTATGTAGTATGTCTGTGTTTACATTGAATTCAGCTTCTTTTAAGGTTTCTAGGAGATGAGGAGCCTCTGAGATAGATTTCTTTTTAACTTCCTTGCCTGTGTGTGGATGAAAATGGTCTTCCCACCTCCAGTATCCTGTCCATCCCCTCTCTTTACCTCATACATTCTTCTCACTGGTGCCTCTTCCTTGTGGCCTCTGTCCCCCTGCTCTGCTCTCTCTCCCTTGCCCCACTTGTGCCTGTGCCTCAGCAGACATTGCCTGACCCCTCGTGTACTGCCTGTCAGCGAGATGAAGGAAGGGAGATCTGGTCCACATGGCTGTACCATAAGGCAAGTGCTGCCTATAACAAGCTGGAGCAAACCTAAACTGAGAAGCACAGAGGAGGTATTAAATGTAGGACAAGATTTTAAGTTGTGCAGAGCATGTCATGGTATCGTGTACTGTGCAGTGCTTGGGTAGGCCAAGGATGCAGCATGTGAAATGGTTGTTGACAAAGGACTTGGAAGTAATGGAGTGCCTCCAAAGCTGGTCTCGCTGCAGGGTCTGTTCATGTTACTGGTATGTCCTGTATATCCTTCAATAAGGGAAAGATTTAAAAAAAAAAAAAAAAAATTTATGCTTCTGATGTGTTTGATAGTTTTGTGCCTTCTTTTCTGCCACAAGCAAATGAATTTGCCATGTCAGATTCATTCTTAAGTTGTACCCCAAAAACCATAACTTGCTGTTTGAGAGAAGTATTGAAGGAATAGAGAGGCAATGATAAAAATACTTACTGTAACAGCTTGTAGGTAGATGCCATCTCAGTGTATAGAAACCTTCACTTCTGTGCCTCCATTGAATGAAGTAACGATATTAATTACTCTTTCAGCCCTTTCCTTTGGAGACAGAAAGCAAGTATGAATTACCTCTCTGTAGCCTTCTGCAGAAGGCTGAACTTCTTACAAAGTGCAATCGCTGTTACAATTCCATAAGATATATGAGTAACCAAAATTGCATTAAGTACTATGGGGTGTATCTTTAAACCATACATAATCCGAGAATTGGATATGGTTTTCAGATAGCAAATAATACTAAAGTACAGTTATCTTCAATATATGGAGTTTCAGAAATTGTATGTTGAATGATTTTTATTTTTTTTTATTTTTTTTTATATGTGTGTGTGTTTCTGGTTTGTATGCTGTCTCAGCACTTCACATGAAAAGCAATGTAAAGCTATTTTAAGTGTGTGTTACTGCACAGCCATTACACTTTTATGATTTGAATCTTCAGAGCAGATAATAGTCTTTGATAAAATACATACTTGTTGAATTAAGGTTTGTAGCCACGTACTCTCATTGTCTGTTTAAATTGAAATGCCTAATGAATGTTTTAAATGGTAATACGATCTGCAATACACTTACTAAATAATACAATTCCTTCTTAGTCTATTGAGCTGTTGAGATATTGCTTGCAAGACTACCATGTCCGAAGGGGAATGAACATGAAAGATGGCTTTACTTTTGGAAAGCTAGTTTTTTCCAGTCGCTTTCTATTACCAGTGAAGAAAAAAATCTGAATGATAGCTCAAGGGTACTGAAGTTTAGCCTCAAAAAAAAAAAAAAGAAAGATTAAAAATAAACACAAAAAAAGCCCAACAAATCCCAAACTCCCCCCCCAACTAAGCCCAAACAAAAACAAAAAAAACAAACCAAAACAAAACAAAAAAAAAAAACAAACAAACAAAAGCAACCCATCTTTGAAGGATCATGAGGACTGGGGGAGGTCTCCGTTAACTGGAAGAAAGCAGATTGTGCACCAGTCTTGAAAAAGGATGAGAAGGATAATGCAGGGGAAGCAGTCAATGGGCTATATCTCAATCCTTAGGAAAGTCATGGAATTGGTCCTCTTGGAACTTACTTCTAGGCACATGAAGGAGAAAGTGATTGATAATAGCTAGTGTGGATTTACCAAGGGTAAATAAGTGCTTAACCAATGTGATTCTGTTTTATGAGATGACTAGATCTGTGAATGAGGGGAGAGCACGTTGGGGGTGGGCACCAACCTTGACTTTAGCAAGGCTTTGAACCTTTGCTGCAGCACCATCCTTGTGCCATAGTCTAGATGAGTGTACTGCTGGATATGTAGAAATACTGGATTGTCAGGTATAAAGGGTACTGGCTAAGGGTTCATATTCTGCCTGGAAGCTGGTTATAAGTGGTGTTCTTTAGGGTCCATCTTGTTTATATCTTATCAGTGAGCTAGAGAGGAGATGGCATGTTAAGTTTGCAGACAACACCAAACTAGGGGGTGCAGTCAATACACATGAAGGTGTATTCAGAAGGACTTATACCTCTAGGCTAGGAACCTCTTGAAATTGAAGCAGAGATGATAAGTCCTACTCCTGGAATATGCTGACCTCCTGCAGCGGTACCGCAGTGGTACCGGCACCTTACTGGTGATGAGGACTAACACTGTACTGGTCTGCATCATTAAGAGCGCAGCCAGGATATTGAGGGAAGAGATCATTCTTCTTTATGTGGCATTTGTTGGACAAAAGCCCTAAGCAGCATGGTCTGAATTCAGTGCTAACCCTGCTCGGAGGAGGAGGATGGGCTAGGAGACCTTCCAAAGTTTGCTTCCACCTGAATAATTCTGTGATTCATTTAAATTATATTTAAGCTTCTCAGAATGTGCCTCCTTTTTATGTTCAAGTGTTCAGGTTGTTACTTTCAAACCTTTATGTGTAATCCTGAAAGACAGCTCCAGGATAGTCAGGTGAAAAAAAAAACACGTAAATGTTATGTTAATCATTATAAAACTGTATTGTAGCAACATAGTAGGGTATGATACAGATCTGTGCTTTGTTTTCCAGTGATTTTTTGGTGTTCTTTACTTTGAATTTTTGAAAAATGGGTTAACACTTGTTCTTTAGTTCTTCATTCACAGAGTGGGAATAGTATCTCTGTCAAGCTTTCTCACCCATGTAATTCTTAATTTTGAAATATCTAGTTCTGCCTCTGAGTCCATTCAGTGTAGATTTGTCTTGGCAGAGTCAGAATGTTAGTATTTTTCCTGATCACTTACATTGCTTACATATGTTGCCTCTCTTTGTAGGTCTCTGATCTCCATCTGCACTGCAGTTTAAATGTACTTTGATACATTAATTTCTCTCTGCTTTAGCTAGCGGATCAGTTTATTACAAGTTATTCCAACGCAGTTAGACAGACCTATGTTGCCAGTTTATTACAAGCTTTCAGTGTCTTACCCCTGTAAATGTTTTTGTGTTGAAAGGCTCTTTCTGAAAATCACTAGTTGCAACTGTTGATGAGTTGCATGCTCGTGTTCGGACAGAGGTGACAAGTGGCATCTTCCCATTTGCCAGAGATGCTAGGTCACCATGCTGGTTCATTTTCTGATGGCCGGTCTCTTGGGTGGTTTCATAGACGATAATGCAGAACAAATTGTATTTGTATCCTTTTCTCAAGTGAAAAGTAAAACTAAGTAGTCTGGGAGTCTTGGACCTTTTTTTGTTACAGATATTTAAAGGGACACTGGTAATCCGTGAGATAACAAACTGAAAGAATTATTTTGTGTGGCTTCCCCTCTGGCTTGTTTTTTCTATACACTTCACCGCATTTCGGATACAGTAGATTTCATTGATTGGTGAACCGAATACATCCTTTCATATGCTGTACAAGGAGTTTTGGGGTGCAAATACACTGATTAATCAAGGAAATTAAAAAGAGAGGACAAATCCTGCAAACGCTAAAGTAAAAGTGCAAGGGGTACATGTACTTTTTTGGAATTTGTTTCTTACTGGACAGCAGCAGTCGCGTTTGCGAATACATTAAATTATGAGGCAGTAACTCATGGTGTACATCATGGTTTGCTCTGTAATCACTTTATATTATAGAAAAGCTTGCCATTAGCTGACCTTCAACCTCTTCAGGGATTGAACAGTTACTTTCCTCCTGTACCAATGTCATTTGCAGTTTCTTTAAAGCTTGCTTATTTCTAAAACCACTTTAATGTTGATTTATCTGGGGATTAGACCCACTGTGAAGTAATAATAATTTGAATAATTATTGTTGCTTTCAAGGACTTAGAAACTGTTTTTCCTCAGCTGAATTGTTGGATTTAAGTGTTGTGGGAAATTGTGTAGTGTTGCCTAACACTTTGTATTCACAGCTTGCACAGATTTATTTCAAGCATTAGCATTTTTGTAATTTTGGGGAGTACAGACTCTGAGATAAGACTTTGAGATAAGTCTGTAACATAAATAACTTAAAGCTGCATGCTTCCAGTTTGCATGTTATAAACTAATTAAGTGGTTCTGTTCTTTAGTTGGTGTTCCTATGCTTCTCTCAGGGTTTGCTGCAGGGAAGTTGGGCAAATAAAAAATAAAGTCAATAGGACAGTGAGCTGTTGTAGTTTGGAAATGAAAGTGTAACTGAGGTTCTTCCTGTCTCCTAGTTGCTGTAGGGAAGAGGTCTGTAAATGCTTCTAATTTATCACTGTGGACACAAGTAAAACTTAAAAAAATTTAAAAATTGTAGTATTGGATTTGTGGTGAATTCTTTTGCTTTCCCTTTTTATTAACGTTTCTAGTTTGCAGCTAGTTTTTTTGGGGGTATTCTTTTTTTAACATACAACGTCAAAAATGATTGTATTTTCCACTCCAGGCAATTTAGAGGGCTGTTATTGCTAAACCTTCCTGTACTTTAATTGTTTATTGCCTTGTTTTAAATATACATTGCCAAATTTTGATGGTAGAAGTACTCCCTTAATGGAACTGTTAGTGACTGTTGGAAAAGCACAATGCAGCACACGCAGTTGTGTTCACACAAAGCAAAGAATAAACCTCTGTCTGTGAGTGTTCATTGATTTCAATAGGCTTTTCAGTAGCTCTGCATATTACAATTCTTAGCACCTAGAATACATTCATATTCATTACGGCAGTACAGTTCAGCTCCTGCTTGTGACTTGATTTTTTTTTTTTTTTTTTTTTTTTTTTTTTTTTTTTTTTTTTTCTTTTTTTCCCCTTCCTTCCCTACCCCTTTTCTACCGGAGCATGAAGTAGGATTATTTTTCTAGATCTGGTGATGTGTTCTAGAAGATGTTATGACTCTTTTCTCAGAATGATTGAAAATGCATCTTTTGACTTCTTCCATCTTGTAAGAAACACGTTAAATATTAGAAATACTTAAAAGCTTTCTGGAATCTTTCATGATGACCCTTGTGGCTGTTGAGACTGTGAGGTGCTGGGCATGTACAGCATGCAATCGTTTGTATGAACAATTAGTGGAGGAACTAATTGGTATGTAATAGTGCCATCTTTTAAATACTTGCTGCTTTATTTGAATGTATGGAGGATGGGGGGGAATTGGTTCATTGTATGCTGGGTATCTGTTTAAAATGGTTTTTTTGTTTGCTTGTAACTTGGCTTTATTATTTGAACACACATTTAAATCAAATGGTTTTCAGTAGTCTGCCCATGTTTTATTGTAGGAAATTGTAGTTATCTGTCTTTCGTGTTTAGACTTACTGATACAATGTTTGTTTTTCACTTACACACATAAACAAAAACAGTCTACTTCAAAGTAGTATTATGAGAGTTTAGCAAATAATTCCTGTTTCATTCACTCATAGCAAAATCTATAATCAGATACGATGTTCTTTGCCCTTATCTCTAACGTACAATTAACATCCCTACGAAATGAAACAGGCTTCTCTTTCTTAAAAAAGAGTACATTTGACAGTGTGAATTAATTGGATCCTTGTTTGTTTGAACAGCTTCATGTTTAAGAGATCTGATATCCCAGTAATGAGAAGTTCAGACAGCTATTTAGTTTGAGCATTTGATTAATGCATTTAATATGTTAATATATGACATACTGCCTTTGTAGATGAACCGACTAGTCCTAGTATTGACCATGATATTGCACACATTCCTGCTTCTGCTGTTATTTCTGCATCTGCTTCTCAAGCACCAGCTGTAACAACTGTTCCTCCCAGTCCCACATCTCCAATCCCTTTAATTCGGCGACAGCTTTCACATGATCATGGTGAGTGTTGATTTCATCTTTTTTTCTCATGTAACTTTTTCCTTTTGCATTCCAGGGAATAGGAGTGAAAACTGTAAATTCTTTATTGCTTGAAATAAATTGTAAAAATGTGTTTCAGTTTCCTGCATACTCAAAAGTTTCTGTTTGTTTGTAGAATCCATCCGGCCTAGTGTCCTGGATAGCCAGCCTGCTGCAAAAACTGAGAGATCAAAGTCATATGATGAAGGTCTAGATGACTACAGAGAAGAGGGAAAATCGTGAGTTCATGAAAAATATCAGTTAATTTGGAGATAAGTTTTTTAAAAGGTATAAAAATCTCATTTTAACATTTGTTTTTCTCCCAACAGATCCATTAAGCATGTATCTAGTTTAAAGGGAATTAAGGTAGGTAAATACATATATAACAACTCCTAAGAATTACACATACTGCTGTGACAAGTTGTATGAATTACACAACTTCATTATACAAAATGTGTTAAACACAGACATGAAGTTTATTGAAATTGCTGCTTTTCAAATTATTGATAGTTTGGATTGATTTTGATACTTAAATTGATTCTAATGTTCTTCCCCAGTTGATGTCGTATGCATCACATAGGTGAACATGGTCTCTTTTTCTACGCTCAACGTGTGGTCCTTGATTTTCGTTTTCCTCAGGCTCTGTAAACGAAGCATATCTATGGCATGCTTATGTAAAAACTTACTAAGGAGAGTCTAAGACTCCTGCAGTTTCTCAAAGTATTCTTGGGATATGTAAGATCCACTATTGTGTAGAAACTTTAGAAGTCGTATTTTCCCAGGAAGGTATTTCTAGGGGCATTTTTAAAGTGAGAAACATCTGGAATGTAGGGATTATAGAGAAATGTGTTTAGAAGTACATTGTGGGGTTCATTCTGTGATGTTTTCCTTAGGTCCCAGACAGCCAGAAATCAGAAGACTCTGGTTCCCGAAAAGATTCTTCTTCAGAGGTCTTTGGTGATGCCTCCAAGGAAGGATGGCTCCATTTTCGTCAGCTTGTTACAGATAAAGGAAAGGTACCTGTCACGTTTGGGTTTTTAACCTAGCACGAATACTAAGCTGGTGAAAAACTAAGATAAGAAAATTGAAACCTTACTGTTCTGCATTTTTAATTAAATTTTTTGGGTATGAACATCAGTAAGACTGACAAAATGTTAGACCTGTTAGAACATTAACTTTAGAGAATTCCTCAGCTGCTTTTACAGTCTCCTTTGTGCATTTCAAAGCATATGTGAATTAGTCATTAGAAATTAGTTTACTTAAGTGGTAAGAATCAGTCCGCTGATAATTGCAGTTAGTGGTTTTCCTGTTTGCTAAGAATGAAAAAAATGCAGTTTTCATGAATGTTGTAGGGTTGAGTTCAAATTGACCTTCTGCACAAGTACAAACTAACACATAGGGGAAATTGGGAATCTGGAATTGCAGTGGCATGTAAATGTGAGTCTGACTTGAATGAAGTTTAGAAGGCATGGGCAAGAATACACTGAATATTTTTTACTATATTTGTAATAATGCCTTTGTGAAATTCTAGCCACATTCTGTTTCTTCCTACTGTCATATGTGCACACATTTAATGGGTGATCAGGGAGGACAGGCTGTTGAGCAATTCACTTCTCTAATGGAGAGCAATTAGTGAATCCCACTTGTGTAGTCTTTCCACAGGTCATTCTTAAGAATAGTGTAGGTAGGTGGTGAATCTTTCTCTTTAAAATTTCTGGAGCTAGTTTTTGTAATCCAGAAACATTTATTGTAACAAATAAGCAAACTAATGTATTGGTGGTTGTTTTTTCAGCGAGTTGGCGGGAGCATTCGGCCATGGAAGCAATTATATGTTGTTCTTCGAGGTCATTCACTTTATTTGTACAAGGATAAAAAGGAACAAATGACCCCATCTGAAGAAGAACAGCCTATAAGCATCAACGCTTGTCTGATAGACATCTCGTACTGTGAAACCAAGAGGAAAAATGTATTTAGACTCACCACATCAGACTGCGAATATCTGTTTCAAGCTGAGGACAGAGATAATATGCTAGCATGGATTAAAGCAATACAAGACAACAGCAATTTAAATGATGAGGTAATCATATAATACATAATGCAGAAGCCATAGTTCTTGTCTTTTAAGTAAAAATTGATTGTGTTTTCTTGTAATACTTCAGCAAAATATATCACTTGCAATGAAACTATAGGCCAAACGTGTGTGTAGGAACATGCAAGTAAATGAGGTGAAAGACAAGGTAACAGAGTAAATAGAGTTAAAAAACCCCTGACATAATCAGAGAACAGACTTTAGAAATGAAAGAATTAATGTCATTGCTGATTTGACTAAAGATAAGTCTGATCTGTCAAAAATCCCTAATCTTTTTTAAAAGTTAATTTGCAGTATTAGATCCAGTGTGTTGTTTTCAGACTTGCATTGCAAAGTGGTGTGTGCGCTGGTAGTGTGATGAGTTTCTCAGTAGTTAAAAAGTGAAACTTTGAAGGATGCCTGTTTCTCTGATTAATTATTGATGTTTCTATGAAGTAAATGTGAATTAATGATAATTACAAAAGGCAAACATGTACTATTGTACATAACATATCGATATCTGTCACAATATTGTCCTCAGTACATTTTCATCTCAGTGACGAGCAACAGAGGAATATTCTCATGTCTGTGGTGTTGCACATCTGCTCAGATTTGAAATAATTATCCAAAGGCAAATGAATTAATAAACACTATTAGACAGATGGATAAAAGCACAGTTGAGAATTCACAGCTGTTTGAGCTGTATGTGTAGTAGAAATCAGTTATGTAAATACTGTGTGTACATAGGATTGGATTTTTCAGAGTAATAGGGTGTGTCGACTTGCGTGTTTTCTATTTAAACTTACTTTTAATTTAACACGATGTAATCAATTGTATTGCTTCGAAAAAAGTCTAAATAGCAACATTTAATTTGTAATTACTCACTTTAGTTTTCCTCATTTTTTAATGTTCTGTCCTTATTCTTGTTAGATTTATTTGTTTTAAACTGTACAGAAATGTTAATTTTTCATGTGTGTCTGACAGGAAGAGTCAATCATATTCTGAAGGTAAAAAAATATTTGAGTTTTACAAAATTGTAAAGTAGATCTCAATTTTTTTTACAGGATACTGGTGTCACTAGTAGAGATCTAATTAGTCGAAGGATTAAAGAATACAGTACAATGATGAGGTAGGTGAATTATATGCTGCCATAGTTTCTGTAAGCTTTTTAGCTTCTTTTTACTGAAGTAATATATCTTCTTTCAGTTCTTCAAGCAGCAAAACAGAGCCATCTCCCAAAACACCTCGCCAGAGTCTAAGTATCAGACAGACTCTGCTTGGAACTAAAGCAGAACAGAGGACCCAGAGTCCACATTCCCCTAAGGATGAGTCTGAAAGGAAGCTTCTCACTAAAGGTCTGGGTGTTTTACATATTTTCTTTAGCTCCTTATAGCCCCATTGAGGTGCCCTTTCAGGTTTTTCAAATTTATGAATATGCAGATGCAAAACAAGTATTAACCAGGTTTTCTTAAGCTTCAGCTATAATCACTCATATCTTGTAACTACTTCATTTAGATGTTATGTTTCAGGTCTTGAAGTTTTTTATTCTAGACCTCTCTCAACAGGGTTCTGGGTGTTTTTTTTCCTGCAGCTCCATGTAGTGTTAACAGTAGCAAAATACGGGTGTTATGCTTCTTGTGAGCAAAATTTTGCCAAGCTTTGGAAATAATTTTCTGTAAAAATCATAATTTTGTCTCCAGCTGACTTGGAAGTCACAAGGTAAATTCATATTTTAAATAATGCTGTTAATAAACTAAAGTTTTCCACAGAAGTGTTTAGAAGTAGAGAAGAACGTGTCTTTTTTTGTCTTAATCTTTAAAATACAGAAGTAAAACTATATTATTTTTTCCAGAACAAAATTAATGCCTGCTGAGTTCTAAAAAAGTCCAATGAGCTGACATTGCAAACCTAAATCAGTAACTGAACTTCATCAAATAATGTCACAAGCTACTTTTTTTTTTTTGTTCCCCAAGAATGTGTACACATACTGTATTTCTGATCAGACTGTCCTTGCAAGGATGTTGCATACAAATTCAGGCAACTGGCTGATCACTTTTAATCAACCAGTTTTGCCCAGTTCCGACAATGTCCCTTTGCTCCTGCTGTGCTACAGATCATTTAACTAAATTGCAGATGTTAAGTAAATGCCAAATCTGCTGAAAGAGTATACTTCAGTAAGAAGGAAGTACTATTGTATTAGGCCACTTGCAGTACAGGATAAATGGGAATTGCAGTTTGCTACATGGATTGTATAGGAGAGGTAAACAGAGCAACTGAACTTTTTGTTTGATTTTTGGATGGCTAATACTTTTAAGTGTTTGAGTTCTGCTTGAAATCGTTTAGGAGTGACTAAAATCTGGTCATTTTTGAAAGAGTGAGTAGGTCTGCAGAAGTGTGAGCATGGCTGTATAGTTTCATAGGTATTTGGTGCTGCACTGTGTTTCAGTAGAGGCTTAATCTTGCTTTCCTAAATGTAGACTTAATTTTTTTAAATGTAATTTATGTACCTTTAGTCTTAAATTATGAAATTCCACACTACCATCCATCTACCTGCTTTTCTAAATCTGGGGTGTATGTTTAAATGTATCTTTTGCATCACAAAAGAGGTAAAAATGCAGTAGGTGTTATTTGATCTTTGCGAATCTGTTACCTGTATTCATAGTAATTTTTGTGACTTAAATATTCTTATTTTTCTTCTTTATTTCCTTGTTGGCATTACACTAACAACAAAAAGATGAGACAAGCCCACCAAAAGACAAGGGAACGTGGAGAAAAGGCATTCCAAGCATTATGAGGAAGACATTTGAAAAGAAGCCATCTGCTGTAGGAACATTTGGTGTTAGACTAGACGATTGTCCCCCAGCTCATACCAACAAAGTAAGGAAGGACAATTTTTCTTTCCATTGTGATTTTACAATACTTTTTGTATGAACTACTTTAAAATGTATATATAACTTCAATTTTTCTTCAGTATATTCCACTGATTGTTGATATATGCTGCAAACTGGTTGAAGAAAGAGGTCTTGAGTACACAGGTATTTACAGAGTTCCTGGAAATAATGCTGCCATCTCCAGTATGCAAGAAGAGCTCAACAAAGGAATGACTGACATTGATGTTCATGATGATGTAAGTCTTTGATCACACTGTTTCCAGATTGAACTTCCAAAAACGTCTGCTTGTGTTGTGATGATAGAAATATAAAGCCTGTTTGTCCTCTCTTCTAAAATCCAGAAATGGCGAGACTTGAATGTGATAAGCAGTTTGCTGAAATCCTTCTTCAGAAAGCTTCCAGAACCCCTTTTTACTAATGGTAAGTTGTTCACTTTTGTCTTTAGGAATTACTGTTGAATGGTTGTCTTACAACTTTCACATGATTTAAGAGAAAATCCAATGGAATCATCCTAACCCTGTTCTGCTGACTAAGGATACCAACTAAACTCGAATACCAGAGTGAAAAGAGTAGGCGTATTTTACTAGTGATAGCTAAATAATGTAACAGTAATACAGAAAACATGCAGTAAGAAAAGCAGATTAATGCACTTAAAGCAAACAAATAGGAAAATACAGGGTAATGCATCAAATCATTACTACCTGAGAGAGAGAATAGTGATTAAGAAAGATACATCACCACTTCATTCGTTACCATGATCCAGATCTGCAGTTGCTGGGGAGCCCCGGTTACAGCGAGGATTTGGAGAGCCTGTCCTGGCAAGCGGGAAATCCTAGGCAAAGCATCCATGTGCAGGTGATGCATCCAAAGTCCCTGCAAGCAGGTCCAGCCTCATATACTAGAGATTGGCAAGCCAGAATAACTGGCACGTTTGTTTTGAGCGGAAAACTTCTGGTTTCATTCTTCCCTTGGATTCCATCCAAAGCCTGGCCAGGTCTCAGGAGCAGGGAAACCAAGGGAGTTTAAACAAGTTTAAACAAGTTTAAACAACTTGGGTTCTCAGCCTTGAACAAGGCTGAGAAAGGAAAGTTGTATACATTCTCTTGGCTTTTCATCCTCACTACTGATTATATTCTATCTAAGCTGCATCTTTGACTAGTGAGTTTACATATTTTGTTAATGACTACATGCTAAGTTAGCAGCTTCAGCTCAAGGCCTGTTGTTCAGGCTTCAGCATTTCAATGCTTTAGCACTTTCTACATCAGCATAAGTGGGTGGTTATAACTTAGTACAATACCTACTAGCACAATGGTTATCATTTATAAAATATACAGGATTCATCTATAGGTCAACTCTGGCTTGGGCCTGTTGTTCAAGCCTTAGCACTTCACTCTGTAATAAATACTCTCTTTATTCCTTAAAGAGCAAGGAGTCCTGGTGATCATAGAGCTTAAGAATGAGAGCTGTAAATAGGATTTCTCTGATGGTGAAGGAATTATGAATTTGCAAAAAAGAACTGAGTAAAATTTCCAATTTTACTGTTGTGATATTCTGTGAAAGCTGGGGTTTTTTCCCCCCCACTGACATCTTACTATACTATATACAATATAACAAGCTAATTTATGACTTCCAACGGTCATTCATGTGTATATGTACTTTACCAGTATTCACAGGGGAGTGGAACTGCGATGTGGGGGTGTATATACTGACATATCTAGATTAATTTCTGCTTTCTTTGACAGACAAATACGCGGATTTTATAGATGCCAATAGAAAAGAAGATCCTGTTGAGCGTCTAAAAACACTGAAGAGACTGGTAAGATGAAATCGGGTGTGTTGCAGATGGACTACAAAATTAGCATTAAATGTTTAATGTTCTGAATAGTGATTCCTTGTTGCAGATTCATGATTTACCTGAACATCATTATGAGACTCTCAAGTTTCTTTCTGCACATCTGAAGACAGTAGCAGAGAACTCAGAAAAAAACAAGGTATCAGAAACGAAAGTATAATGTATTTTTGTTTGTTTCATTTACTAAGTGTAGTTTTTGTGCAGGATTATTATTTGTTGAGGAGGTACTTGGATTAAACTAAGGTCCCGCAAAATATGCATTTGTTTAGTGTGAATTAAATTTTATTCAGATTGGTATTAATTCTTGTGGGAATAACTGCCTACCTCCTAAATTTGTCCCAAGGCTATAAATTTCATATAATCCCATTTAGACAGCAACAAGAGTGTGCCTGGACAGGATACAGACCAATGTCTGTGACCTGAGAGAACCTGTTGAGAGAGGCAGTTGCACCAGCCACCAGATTTGTGTGAAACCTGGCTTCCTGGACTCTTGAGTAGTTTTTAAGACTAAGACTTGCTGTAAATAATGATGACCCCAAAAGATGCTGGTTTTAAGAAAGAAAATTCTTGTAGAGCGTGGTAGTTCATCACTACAGGGTCTTAGTCCACCACTAAGGATAGCTTTCTGTCATTTTCATGGGGTGGGGAAGAGTTAGTTTGTGTTATGTGCTTCTATGCATGCTGTAATCCTACTGTAAATGTTTTTTTTAGCTCTTGGGGAGGGGTAGCTGGATGCAAAGCTTTACACAGTGTGGGTGTGCTTATGGATGCTTACCTCAGGACAGGTAACTTGGTGGCTTGTTACTTGCTACCAGTGTGCAGGGTACAGGAGAAAAATGGATGTGATGGATTCTGTATAGAGAAACCTGTGGCCAATCTTAAATCATTTAAAAGATCAGAAAATGCCTCAATTCAAGTGAGTATGGTAGGTTCCAACATCAGTTCTGCAAATAATACTTTCTAGTTAAATGTGAAAGAAAAATATGTGTGTGTGTGTACATATAAGAAAAAACATTTAACAAATTATACCCTTTAGTGGAATTATAGCTGACATTATAAGGAAATGATAGTAAATGTAATTTTTAAGTGCAATGCCTAAAGCAAACCTTTATCATTTTATGCTTTTTGTATGCTGTGTAAACATTGTTTAAATAATTTTTAATATTATGGAACACATAAAGCTAGATGAGTGAGGTGATAATGTAATTGCGTGAGTTGACAAGGCCACAATTCATGTCAAAGTGAGCATTAGGGGCTCATGTCATGTTTGCATCTTCTTTCTGGTAAGCAAAGGACATTGCCTTTTATGTATTATTAGTCTATTCTATGTCACAACAGTAAACTGTAAGTCAGAGAAGTAAGCAAAAATGCTAGATACGTATTCTGCTGCTGCTTTTGTGGAATTACTTGTCAAAGATGTAACATTAAAAGTAAATTAAGTGGATGACTGATGTTGTGACATGACTGCATAACACGAGTCTGTCTCATGAATAGATGTGTTGGGTCTGATGTTGGTTGCTGCCACCACCTCCAAAGTAGATGCAAATTGAATGAGCTCTTTGTACACATAATACAGTATTTGATTGCTCAGTTTTTTGTGTGTCGTGTAAACATTTTCAGGAAAAAAGAGAAGAAACATGCAACTACCAATGCCCTCTTAAAAAAATAATAAAAAAACAGAGTTTCTAAACAAAACAAATAGTCTTTATGGGAAGAAAAAAAAATCACCCTGAAAGTATAAAGAATATATCTGAGTTCTTGGGTTTTCTGTGCTTGTGGAGCTATTTACTTGCGGGTTGAGGAAGGTTGGCTTCTGAATTGCAGAAATGTTGGATGCATTTATTGCAGCTGCGTATAGAAGAGTTTGTGTAGTGTAACATCCTATCTGAGTCAGTAATGTGTTCTTTAAAAACCTTTTCTTTGTCCTTATTTAAAATGGTTCTCAAATATATTAATAGTGTTATATGAATGTACCGAGTCCATACTACTGTATTTTTTCATTATAAATGTATGATGTCAAATATTTGATTCCTTAGATGGAACCAAGAAACCTGGCAATAGTATTTGGTCCAACACTCGTGAGGACATCTGATGATAACATGACACACATGGTTACGCACATGCCAGATCAATACAAAATTGTAGAAACACTCATCCAAAAAGTAAGTGGATGCATTTCATTATTTAAAAAATAAGATCGTACACAGATTGACCAGCTCTTCTCTCATTGGGCCAGTTTGGGTCTGGTATTTATCCTTTGAACTCCAGGATATCATTTTTAGTAGTTCATGTTTGATTGTTCCACATTTGGGTCTTGTGTTTCCTGTGGGGTTTTCACCTTTTTTATTTTAAATTGTAGCATGACTGGTTTTTCACAGAAGATGATGCTGAAGAACCTCTTGTAAGTATTGTCATAAGTATTTGTGTTCTAATTATCTTAGTTTAGAATCTGCTTCTGCTGCTTCTAGAATGTGTATAGATTTCTTATTACGTCGCTATACGGTTTGCTCTTCAGAAGCACCTTTTTAGCTCTCCAGTCCTTGCAGTAACAAATTTTTTTTTTTTAAAAAAAAACAAGCTGTGCATTTGTTTCAAAAGCATAAATCAAAATGGGAAAATAAGAACACATGAGGAAAGCGTGTCCTCAGGTGAATAATGTGATTTTCTAAATGCTGTTGAATCATAACAAATTATTTGTGAAACGATGATGAAGAGATCTTTGTTTATTAACTATAGACAGCAGTTCAGGAGGAAAACACTGTAGAATCTCAGCCAGTGCCAAACATAGATCATTTACTCACCAACATTGGAAGAACGGGAGTATCTCCTGGAGACGTATCAGGTAACTCTTGCCTGGACAGTGTTAGTCCATAGGCTAGAATAACGTGCTCTGTTAACTTACTGTAACTCTCTTCCTACTTTCTTTTACTAATAAACTGTTTTTCTCTTTTCCAAAAGATCATTAACACTTCTTAAAGACTTGAGTTGTAGATAGTCATGCATGATATAATTTGGAAAACTTGTTGTGTAACAGGAGTATAATCATTAAAAGATGAGGCTTGCACATACTATTTTATTTATTCACAGTAACCCATGCAATCATCATCGTGAGGTGAAGCAGATAAGCTGATGTAAAGTGGTTTGCTGTGATGGCAGAAAGACTGATCTTCAGTGGTGTTCTAATATTGCTCCTTCCCAACGTTAGGAATGCAAAACATTGAGTTATGTTTTCTTGTCAAGTGATGGGCACTTTAAGTATGTTGCAGTATGTCTATACTAAAGCTGATTTCCTTCTGTTTATAAATGGCATCCTCTTTTGTGGCTAAGGACAAGCATTGCAGGCTCTTTTTTGGTGACTTTTTCCCCCCCTTCCTTCACTATACTATTGCACTAACCCAGCATGTTGTATCCCACAAATGTTATCCCTTCATCTCTAGCTTTTGTTTCAGTTTTCAAAGGGTTGTTCAGCACTTACTGAAACAGTCACTTTATACTGATGTTGTAACAGGCGAAGTGGGAGGAGTCTATCACACGGTGATGTCATTAGTGGATTCTGTGATGTCACTGATGGACAGCTGGAACTGTAGGAAGAAGGAGGACTGTTGCCCACACTGTAGCTGCCTTGTCTGCAGAAACCCCCGTTTCTTGTAAATGGAACAAAACCAGTTGATCTGTGCTGTAAATTTTCTTTTAAGAGTATTTTAAACAGATCAATGCTACTTTTTAAAAGTTTTTCTGCTGTTTCTTGTTATCTCTGAAGCAGACCCTGAGGAGAAATAGCATGGTATGGTCTACCAGTCTTTCTAGTCATAAAGCATTAGCCATGTGTCAAAAAGGGGTGTGGCAGGGGGCTCGGCTCTTTCTTCCTAGGGAGAAAGTCCCTAAAGCTGTAACACATCCAAGTTCATGCTTTTTTTAGTCACTGTGCTAGCCCCTTCCTACCCCCTTTGTAATTGTATAATCTTGGGTTTTGCGAGAGAGTAAAACTATGGTGTCCATTTTTCATTTCATAATAGCGCTTGTTTATAGAAAAGTACAAAACTGGTAGCTGCTGAAATCTAGCCAATTAAAAAATAAAATTTTACCTATACATAGTCAGAGGTGGAGAGATATATAATTGGGGTTTTTACACACAAAATGACTTAATTCCTTTAAAAACTCTTTCTCCTAAAAAGAATTATGGCTACATGAACCATGATTTGTACCTAGGGCAGCCAACAGTACTAAGACATTCAATTTTGCTTTGTGTATCCTGAATCTCAGGAAAGTACACGGTACGATCCTGAAAAGGTCTCTCAGCTGCGGTTTTGCAGGAGCTGTATACTTAAAACATAGAATAAACATCAGTTTTTCTGGTTTTTATTTAGAAGAACAGGGCTCCTTTGCCATTCCTATCATTGAGCTGGTTCTGCCTACAATTCACAGCATCTTTTCATGGCGGTGGCTTTCTGTGGTGCAGCTTGCATCTTTGTGAGCTCTGACTATTCACTCTGTTCTGGTTTTTATTTGCTTCACATTTTGTTCCGTGCTTGTCTTTTTCCATAAGTCCAGCATTGTCTGTAGCAACAACAAAAAAAATTGCACAGAACTGAGCAGAATTGTTTTTTTTCATTTTTCCACAGATTCAGCTACTAGTGACTCAGCAAAATCTAAGGTAAACCATTTTGTGAAATGATATAGTTAGAAGCTTCTGAAATCTGTTAGATATTTGCTTGCTTTATTAAATCACTTACATGCAGATGTATTATAAGGCTTATGTAGAATTTTCTAAATGAGTGGTAATACTGTTTTCTCAGCAAACAATTTTAAAGTGTTACATTGGAAAAGTGTCACTTGTTTGCAGTTAGCTGCTTCTGCCAAAGCAGGCAGCTGCACACATATACAGCTTTGTTCCAAACTCTTGCAATTGTGAGCGTTTACCTCCTTTTTGCATCTCATTTAGTAGAGGTAAATGTACATAGTATGTTCACTGTCATTGTTGGCATCCTACTTACTCCCAGACAGCATTTGTGTTTCCCTAATTCACTGACAAAAGTACATGTAGAATTCAGCCTTTTCTTCCTCACAAGATAATGATAGCTCCTCCTCCTCAAGCCAGAGGTTGTGGTTAAAGGTTGCTATGCAAAACCTCCCTAGGAAGTATTGCTGTGCTTGGGAGGACAGCCTTGTAGATAGTGGGGAAGTAAGACTGGAACATGGGCAACAGTTCAGTCCTCAGTTTAATGACAGAGTTCTCAGTGGACCCATGGACAAATCTTCCAGTCTCTTAGGCTGGTGTTCAGTAGTTGCTAACCCTGGGTGTCTGTAGCACAGGGTGATATGGCAGCATGTGGCTGGCCTCAGTCAGCTGTGAGCGCATGATACGGCTTTATGCTGGCATGTGTTCTAGGTGTATCACTGATGCTCCCCTCTTGAGCTGAGAACCAGACTTAATGCATCCTTCTGGTTCATTGTTGGGATGGCAGCCCAGCTGTTTGGTGGCTCAGCCACTGCTCCAAAAAAGCCCAACTTTCAGGACACCATGTCACACTGCCTGTGCCAGGACGCTGTGCTGTTTGCAGGGTGCCTTTTGCTGACCATCACCTACAAGCAGCACAGAGCAACAGCACATAGTCACGGGCCTGTGAGCAGCGGCGCGGATGCACACAGATTGCCTGGGCCAGGAGCTTCCTTACTGCTCAGCCAGACACATCCCAAGTGGAGCTCCAGCTGGCTGCATTGCTTGATGCATTCTTCTTGGTGAGAAGGACATGTATCTGTTCCCAACCCATGGGAAAAAATGTGCAGAGCTCACCCATCCTTTATGGGGACAGTAGCTAATGCAAGAGTGGCACCTGAGTAGTGAGAAGAATTGCTGTAGTCACTTGGAAAGTGGTAGGCCTCGACACCCAGTGTTCTTTTGCCAGTCGGTTTTGGATTGGCACTTGTCTGCCAATTCAGAGGTGACGCCTGCTGCCCAGAAGGTTCTTTGTCTGCGCTGCCTATAGGCAGTCATTGTGCAGGAAGCCAGGCCGTCACTGCAGGGTGGTTGTTGTGCAGGCTTCTCAGATGCTTGTTTCCCGGGGGCCTCTCAGCAAAACCTAATGCGTGTCTTCTGCCCACCCTGCCCTCATCTCTGAGCTCTGCATAAAGAGCAGGTGACATTCTCTGCCATGGAGCAGGAGGTTCTGGATAACCATTAATATTTTTGTTAGTGTTGGTTGAGTTTCTGTTGCAAACCAGTCTTGAAAAAGTTGCCTTGCTATAACGGAGCCTGCTTTATTAGTCAGTCAGAAACTAAATAGTTGTATATACAAACTAGTTCTTGTTAAGTTGAAGGGATTCAGATAAAAAGTGGAATTCTCAGGATTAAAATTGACTTCTTGGGCAATGTCTTGTAGGCTACAGAAAGAGAAATATTTCCTGAATAAAGACTGCTGTGAAGCTCAGAACGTGTTTTTAAAAAGTCTCAGGCTAACAAATGCTTTGTGATTTCTAATCATGCCCTCTCTTTTTTTAAAAAAAACAGGGTTCTTGGGGTTCTGGAAAGGATCAGTATAGCAAGGAACTGCTTGTGTCCTCCATTTTTGCAGCAGCTAGTCGCAAGCGGAAAAAAACAAAAGAGAAACCTCAACCAAGCAGCTCAGAGGATGAGTTGGATAGTGTTTTTTTCAAGAAGGAGCTTGCAGAACAGTCTCGTGGTGACACAACAAAAGAGGACATAGCTAAAGGAGACTATGAAAGAGAGAGAGACATAGGTAGAAAACAGAGGATGTTTGTCCTGAAGGAAAAAGAGAACAGTAAAAAAGATGTGAATGTTGTGAAGGATGAAAAGAAGTCATTAAAGAAAGAAAGTATCCTGTCAGAGGAGCCTTCACTGCCTTACCATGAAAAATGTTCAAAATCACAGAATCTCAGCTGTCTCCAAGCCACGCAGAAGAATAACCCAAAAATGCCCATTTCACAGTCTTCTTCCCAGGTTGAGGAGACAGTGTCTGACTCTGGCACTATGCTAAGTACTTCGTCCCAGACTTCCCAGCACAGATACTCATGCAAAAAAGTAGCCAGCCCTGAAGTTAAACACAATGAGTTTTTAGCAGCTGATGTCAGTTCCATCACCTCGGATTATTCAACTACTTCATCTACTATGTATCTCACTGGTTTAGATGGCAGTATGCTGAGCCCTGAGGTGCAGTCGGTGACAGAAAGCAAGGGAGAAGATGCTGATGATGAAAGAAGTGAATTGATCAGCGAAGGGCGTCCTATGGAGACGGACAGTGAAAGTGACTTCCCTGTCTTTGCCACCAGTGCTGCTGCTGAAAGGCTGTCCAAAGGGAAAGTTTCAGAAGTGGTAAAGACCAGTCGGAGGAACTCTGAAGAAAGCGAAGTAAGTTGTACTGAGGGAAGTTCAACACCAAAGTTAGAGAGTCGCAGACTTTTTAGCTCACACAAACTTATTGAATGTGATACACTGTCTAGGAGAAAGTCTGCACGGCACAAAACGGACAGTGAGGGTTCAGGGGATGCAAAGAGTGAGAAGGACTTGCCTACTGTGACCAAAATGTTTGACATAATGAAAAAAGGAAGATCGACAAGCAGTTTAGCTACATCAGCCAGAAGTGAGACTGACAAACAAGAACCTACCTGGAGACTTAAAATTACAGATAGGTTAAAGCTGCGACTCAAATCATCTGCAGATGACATGTTTGGAGTTGGGAATCAAAAAGCCAACTCTGCAGAGACTGCAAAGAGAAAAAATATCAGGCGAAGGCATACGCTTGGAGGACAGAGGGATTTCGCTGAAATAAGCGTCCTGAACGCTTGGAAAGCTCAAGAGCCGAGTCAAAGTAGAGAGAGAGAATCTGAGCTTTCAGCTGTGAATCGGTTGAAGCCAAAATGTCCAGCACAGGACCTCTCTATCTCAGACTGGCTTGCACGAGAACGTTTACGCACTAGCACAACTGACCTTAATACGGGTGAAACTGGAAAGCCCAGACTTGAGAACACTAGCTTAGCAGATATATCAAAGGTAGACCTGCCTTTATCTGCAGAGATACAGGCAGATGAAGGCAGTTCTTCCAGCAGCTTGACTTTAATTAATAGAACACCACCTTCGGGACCATTTCAGCCACCAGACCAGGTAAACGGTGAAAATTATCAGAACATGAACAAAAACAACTTTAGCCCAGCAGTTGATGCCCATCCTCATAAACTGTCTGGGACCCAAGTGGTTAGATCTCGATTCTATCAGTATCTTTGAAATGGGGAGATATGTCCACTACAGCAATTCATTAACTTCCTGTTACACTTCCCAGTAACTGTGTGTATGTGTGTGTGTGTGTGTGTGTGTGTGTGTGTACATATATATATATTTTCCTGTACTGTTGTTGTTATGCAGCCTCCATTTGGGCTGGTTTCATCAATATGCTCTGTGGAACGTCTTCACAGTGCATTACCACAGCCAGAAGAACACTAAAGTTAAAGTATATATATATATATATATATTTTAAGAAAAAGTATATTTGATGGCTGCATACAAATGTTGAACAAAGCATCTGATGCAACACGCTGTGTAGTGTATACATGGTTTTCTGACTGAAAGTTGGCCTGGCATTAGTATGCAGAAAAATTGTTCTTTTGGTTTAGTCACTAACAAGTGCCTCATCATAAATTCATTTGGTTTGTTAGGGTGCCATATTGTTAAATTAGAAAAACTTACTACAAACAAATGAATGCATTTTACTGTTAACGAGTTTCACTACATTTTACAAATGTTAACACAGGTGGCTACAGAGCTTCCATTCCTTAGGCATTCCAGTAAATATTGGAGTTTTATATTTCCAATTTTAATACAGATTTTGAGTTTTATGTGACTTGAATTTTTAATCTTTCTGTAAAATAAGTAACTTAAATGTACATATTACATGTGTATCTTTTCTTCAGATACCAGATTTGATATAAATGTTGTAACATAGGCGTGTAGATAGTGGATACTGGATGGAACTGGTTTCTTTTATTGAGAATATAATTCTGCATGAAGACCTAATGAATCCAAACCTGTATCATGCCTGTGTGCATACCCACTTAAACACTGGAAATAAAATTGTTTTGGTGACTCTTTGCATCATGCGAATTCATTCTAATGAACAGTTTTAAAATGTCATGTTTAGAAGTTTCAGGCAGTAGCTGCCCTCAGATCAAAAACCTCCAGTTGCTCCTGGATGAGAGGTGCTTCTCTTTAATGTCTTTTGTGGGACGAAACCGTGAAGGTTAGCGTATGAGAGAGAGGTTCAGCTGGTTAAATATTTTCATCTTGGCAGATTGTCTGATTCTAAGGTATGTAGCAGGTTGGTTTGTGTTTAAATATACTGGTATTGTAGCACTGAAAAAAACATGTCCATAATTGTGCCCGAGTCACAAAGAGTGAATGCCAGTATCTGCCAGTCAAAACAATACCGTAGTATGGATCTTGGACTCGTTATAGTTTAAACTACAAAGATGAATTTTTACCCTAAAACCCCTTCTGTGTGTGAACTCCCTACCAGTTATAATTTTTTCCTTCTATTTTCTTGCATACCTGTTTGAAAACAAAGCAGCTGTTCATCACTTCGGGTATTCCCTTGTCTTACATTGTTACTTGCTTGGCAAAGGGTTAAACCTGTATCGCTGATAAATAAGCAATGAACATTGTGAGCATATAAAAATTGACGCATGTGGTCAGTAAGTTAAGGGAGGTGATTCTTCCCTTCTACTCTGTTCTGGTGAGACACCACCTGGAGTTCTGTGTCCAGCTCTGGGTCCCCAGCATAACTGGGACATGGACGTGCTCGAGCGGGCCCAGGGCAGGGCCATGAAGATGATGAGGGGCTGGAGCACCTCCCCTGTAAGGACAGGCCGTGACAGTTGGGGCTGTTCAGCCTGGAGAAGAGAAGGCTCCGGGGAGACCTTATAGTGGCTTTCCAGTACCTCAAGGGGCCCTACAGGAAAGATGGGGAGGGACCCTTTGTCAGGGAGTGTAGGGATAGGACAAGGTATAATGGTTTTAAACTGAGGGAGGGTAGATTTAGATCAGATGTAAGGAAGAAAATCTTCACTGTGAGGGTGGTGAGGCCCTGGCACAGGTTGCCCAGAGAAGCTGTGGCTGCCCCCTCCCTGGCAGTGTTCAAGGCCAGGCTGGACAGGGCTTTGAGCAACCTGGGCTAGTGAAAGGTGTCCCTGACCATGGCAGGGGGGTGGGACTGCATGGACTTTAAGGTCCCTGCGAACCCAAACCATTCTATAAGTTGGTATGTCCTGTTGCTGAGAAGAGAAGGAATTGTCATAACTAGGATGTGTAGGCTGACATGTTTTTAAAGCAGACCGTTTCATTCCAGAATCATTGTAACAGTCCTGTGCATTGATCTAATGTGGTTTTGATCCTTGTGAGAAATCGTTATTAAATTGGCTGCAAAGAAAAGCATTGGATACGACAGCTGAGATCTGTGAAAGTTCTCACTGTGTAATTGTGTGCATCTAGTACCTGTTTACATAAAAATGAATCATGTTCTTGTGGTCTCCTTGCAAACTAAAATGTCTTTTCCCCCAGAGCAAACAGGAAGCTGGTGCATTAGTGGTGTTTCTGTGTGCAGTGTGAGAAAGAGTGAGTATGTTTTTGAAACACAGAGTAATTGATGATATTTGTTTCAGTCCTAATAGTAAAGTTTATTTGAATGAAGGATTTCAAATTACAGTGTTGTGATGACTCTGTAATGCCATTCATCAGCAAATACCCGTCACCTCTTACTGGAGGTGTGTTTTGTCCCATCACTACCCTCAGAAGCTTGTAAGAGTGTGTTGAGCATCTACAGTAAGTCACAGGGGTCTTCTCAGTGAAGAAGTGTACTTACAGAGGTACGTAAGGAGTCCTGGGGGTTAGCGTCTTGCTCTGATTTGACAGCCATTTTGATGGATCAAGTTAATTTTCTTTTTGTTTTGTTTATAGATAACTAATGATTTTAATTCCTGAGTCTAGGTGTATGGCTGCCAACTCTTAACGTTTAAGAACATAGAACTTTTAACATATTGACCAGAAGCGAACACAAGATCTTTTGAAAATTTAGGAACCCAAATAAAAACTAAACATGATTTGTATTGGCTGACAGTGCTCCAAATTTAAATTTACAAATTGAAGGCCTCGGCAGCCTCCATCTTAATCTGCTGTTGCACTGGCTACAACTGCAGAGCAGTTGTAGAAGGAGTTTGGACAAAAGTCAGGGATATCTCGGCAGGTGCAAGAAAAGGATTACAGTGGTTCACGCCACCAGTGCCTTGCTCTCACTGTGTAAATCAGGTCTTGGGGAACATAACCTGGAAGGCAGAGTGGGAGGGAAGCTCTGAGGAAGCACTTGAAGGAGAGATGCAGGGAGCAATCTGTCAGGTGCATCAGGGAGAGATTACTGAGCTCCATCTGAAGAAAGTAGCATGTGGCAGTGTATGTGAGACTGGGAAAACACTGATGCTTTTTCTGCTCTTTTAAGACTGCCAAGATTTGGGGCCACTTTCAGTTCCGGCCAGTGTGGCATTTAACATGACAGATGTTTTTAGGAGCCATTGCTATGCTCTGATCTTCTGATCTCTGATCACTCTGATCTGAGTGGTGCTTCTTTCTTCCCACACCTCTCTGACCCTGCCTAGAGAAGACTGACAGTCATCAGATGCAAGAAGGGAAATGTGTGTGTGCAATAGCCTGCCCTGAGGTGAATACTGTTAGTGCCAGTATTCCCTCTGGAAGGTGGATGGGTAGCTCCACGGGGTCACAGAGCAGCTGAGGTGGGCAGGGACCCCTGGGGATTGCCTAGTCCTGCCCTGGCTCAGGCAGGTGCAGCCAGAGCAGATTGCTCGGCTGGGGTTGGCTGGGTGTTGAGTATCTCCAAGGGTGGAGGTTCTACAACCTCCCTGGGCAACCTGTGCCAGTGATTGGTCATGCTTACAGTTAAAAGGGGCTGCTCTTATGTTTAGGCAGAATTTCTTAATATTTCTGTTTGTGCCCATGTTTTGTTTTTATAATCATCAGAAGGATTTAAACTGACTTGGAAAGTACTTTTGGTCTGAGGACTGCTTGGAGCCATAAGCTGCAAGTTTTTAGGAACACGCCTTAACTGAGATCTGATGGGGAAATAATGAAAGGATGAACTGTGTGGTAGCAATAGCATTTCGGGTTTTAAAATGGTTCCAGCTAGCAGTTCCTGTTTCAGTGGTGATTGGTGGTTTAGTTTGAAATCCCTTTTCTGGGATGTGGTAGCTGGAAGGTGCTATATTGCCACTTTCAAGAATCTAAAGGGCTTGTTATGGTCCTGTTAGTATTGCTCACAGCACTTGTAATGTGGAATTAAGACATGGCCATAATCTAGATGGTTTCTTAACTTTTATGCTGCTGCAGAGCTGAAGAAAATCCTTTGCTGGGTGGCATGCAAGGGTCTCTTCCTGTCTGCAGTATCTGAGGAGGATCTCTCTCCACTTTGTCCAGGCAGGATGAAAGAGTTTGAAATGTGGCCTCACCTGCTACAAAAAGCTATGTTCTTGTTTTCAGAGCCAGGTCCTCATTTAGATAGTAATCAAGCAATTAATTGTGCCAGCCCGGCTGTGGAAAGAAGGGTGTAGGCTGACGTGGGGCTGGGAGGGGAAATGACTTAAAACGGACCTGCCATTGTAGAAGTGGTACATCTCCCTGTGGCTCACAGTTACAAGACCTTAAAAATCTGCCTTAGCCATCTGTTATCGAACCCATGAGTCTTTAAGCGTGCGGGAAGAGCTGCCTTTTAGTGGGGATCAGCTGGATTTTGGCTCTGCACATCCTTCCTCTTCCCTGCTCTGTGCATCTTCCAATCTGCTTTCCTACCACTGTGGCCTGCCCAATGCAGGGGCTGGGTGCTGTGTTTCATTGTTTCTGCTGCAGTCCCCACAGGTAGAGTCAGCTGGCACACAGGGATGGCACTTTGTGATGCAGTCCTGGGCTGGCTCTGACTACAGCAGGCAGCAGGAAGGTCCTGCTTGCCTTCCAACTCCTTCCACCTCAAAAGCTTCACTTTCACTGCTGATTTTTTTTTTTTTGAGCAGTGAGGTCTTATCATATCTGAGCCCAGCGGATCACTGCAATCTAAAGAAACTCGATGGCTGCTCACAGAAGAGATTTTTGCTGCAAATGCAACTGCTAGCAAGTCTGATATCCTGGAGATGTAGTACTCTGCTGTTGCTTTGTTTTGTTGTTTTGGTTTTTTTTTTTCTGAAGAGCCTCTGTCATCTTTAAACTGATCAAGAGCTGGGAGAGCTTGATCTGGAATTGCCTGTGCCAGAGCGCCCTGGCGACAGCAAAGAGTATGGGCTCCTTTCTCACGTGTTCCCTTTTTGAACACAGGCTAACTGTAGGGAATGCTGGGGGCTGAGTGAGGGCTGTTCTCTTAGCGTTGAGCCTGCTATTGCAGGGGTAGCTGACCAGTGGCTCACGTCCCTAGCTCAGGCTGCAGTCACCTCCACCAAACCTGCCTCTTCATAACAGGTTTACAGTGAGACGCTTGGCTTTTCAATCACTAGATTTTTTTAGTCAGTGCTCAAGGGTTTTATTTACAGACTTGATGGTTTTTCTAAATACTCTGCCTCGTGTTCAAAAGCATGCCTGGTGCTGAGCTGCAGCCCGTGCACTGCCATTCCTTGCCTGTGCTTGTTGGAGCCCAACAACTTCATTGCTGTACAAGCAGGGTGGAGGAAATCGCCACCACTGGACTCCTGCTTGTCCCAGTGGGTTACGTGCTGTCTGAGCCTGTGGCTGGTTTTCTGGCAGGTGCTGTACCCCAGCACTGAAGGTGAGACACGGAGGTGCACCGAAGGCGGTGGTTGCTGGAAGACATGCATGTCACAGTGTAGCTGAAGCCATGAGTGGGTGTTGTGTTCACTCCCAAATTACGATTTCCACATTCACCACCACAAGCGGTAATTGCATGTCAAGGACAGCACTGCCCACTGCACACCCAGTGACTGGGCAGGGACCCTTCGTTATTTACGCAACTGCTGTTGGCGTCTAAATGCCAAATGGATACAGGCAACATGCTGCTGTAGCCCCATGCCCGAGGGGGGGTGTGAGAAGCAGAGCTGCTGCCCAGGGGTGCAGGGCCAAGGTTTGCTGTGGGACAGCTCTCGGGGAGTTACAGAGGATTAGGTATTAGCAAATTACTAGTTTTGAGTGTCAGACTAATGGGTTAAGAACAAAATCTATGTCCATCATTCAGCTTGAACTGGTATAACACTTGAGAAAGCAGAAAACACCCTTGGAAAGTGCATGGTCTGGGGTGTGCAGTGTGACAGAAGTTTTTAAAAGGTTCTTCCCACCTGTATGAGCTGCTCCCAGACCAGCCTTCAGAGCCACCACTTTTCTGTACGCCTGATGCTGAAGCTCCTGTGCCCTGTGCACACCTGGGGCCTCGCCCCCCTTGCCAGTGGAGGGGATGGCACTCGGCATGACCCTGCTGGAGCTAGACTGTGTGATGTGTTCATAAGCTATGAGTTAAGGCTAACATTCTTTAATTAATTACTCCCACTGCAAGGGATGCACCATCTGAGGCCTCCACCTTGAAATGACACTTTTATGAAACTTCCCTGTTTCACAAAGAGGAATAAAACAAGGAATAATTAAAAGTGGAAGGGGTGATACCTCAATTTAATCAGTCAAAAGTTCAGGTGCTTTTTTTTTTTTTTGCTAGTTTTCTAACCTAGAGTTTGAGCAATTAGCTTTTGTCCAGGTAATTTTGAAAGGCCCCATTTTAAAATTAATACTTATGTATTGTTTTAATCTGGGGAAAATAAAGTCAATTTTTCTCTTGATGGTTTAATGCTCTCAGGCAAACAGCTTAACAGCTAATTGAGACCATTATAAAAGTTATTAGTAACAAAATACAAATATATAAGCATGCAGCCCTTTATTTTTGTAAAGATCTTTGCTTATCATAGTTTTGTATATTACATTATGGTGTTATACAAATAAATTTATTTACAAAACCATGAGCTATGCCAGCTTCTTTTTTTTTTTTTTTCCTATTTGACTGATATCCATCTTTTTCAACCCTTCCATATATATTTTTAAGCATGCATAAAAATTAACTTTGGTGTGGTAAAACTACTCTATGTGCCCAGCCACATACAGTATTTATTTATTTATATATATTTATAGATATGTACAAAAGTTTGCCAGTATACAGAACAGTACAGAAGTGTACATTTTAAAATCCACAATGCAATACATTAATGGGCTACCAGGTCTCAGTAAAATAAAACTGAAGGAAAAAGGGTGGATTTAGCTAAGAAAAAAAAGTAATCAGCAACTACCTACATGTGTAAAAGAATTTATTTTTTTTTCCTTGGCTGACAAATTCTTAAATATAATCTGAATGGCAGTGCAATAGGTTGATTTGCCTCATACACACTAAGACCAGTCTTGTTCTGTTTCCTGTGTAGAGGTTTACTGTCCAGCATACTACTTTCAAATGTACATTACAATAGTATCAAAATGTTTTGGCAAAAAGATCTCGAAAGGAACCATGACATTTGTTGACAAAAATAGAAATCTGTAACAAAGCTAAATAACACCAAAATAAAAGAAAAATATTTTACTTTCAGTTTTACAGTTGTGTATAATCACACTTTAGTATATCTCTGTTCACTTCTAGTCCCCATAATGAAAAATAGCTTTATACAAAACAACTTACTAAATTTTTAACCATACATTTTCCCATGCTCAGTACACCGCTGTGCACACGCAGTCAAGTTCACTCACACACCGTCACACTTTTTTGTAAGAGGTGCTGCCTACAGGAAGAAAAGGCTCTTTCATCATCACAACAGCAACAGAGTTTTACAAAAAAGCTTCACTCTAATCTAGTGTAGTAATTCAGTATTTAGCACGTGATTAGTATTAAGCCTCCAGCAATACAGCAAAATGGTTACATTCCCTGGTTAAAATATTGGCTGCGGATTCTTTGAAAATTAACACAAAGCCTTGGTGAACTTGCACTCGTGCTGTGCTTAGCCTTTAGGATGGCTCCTTGGCTGTGGATGGGGTGGACTTGCTGGCATTTCCGTTCTGTGCCTTGTAGCTGGTGAAGCTAGGTGTGTGGATTGTCCTGATGCTCTTCATACCTTGGTTCAGTGAAGTGGGAGAGGTAGAGGAGGGGGGGGAGGTAGAGGAGGAAGGAGGGGGTGGTCGGCCGTTTTGAGTCTGTAGTGAGAACGAGAGATGGTGACCTTTCCCTGGGTAAGTGGGGCTCTGAAACTTGGAGGAGCCGTTAGAGACAGAGGGGATGAGGGAGGTAGAGTAAGTTATGCGACCTGTTTGAGGACTGAGAAGGTTAGAGGAAGGAATGGAGGTTTTAGTAGGTGGATTAAGAGGGTTAGAGCTGTCACCGCTAGAAGCAGGTGCTGAGCTGCTTTTCCCAGAAGTGGGAGAAAAGGCTGGGATCTTAGAAGCAGGTAGGGTAGGGGAAGTAGCCTTATAGTCCCCACCAGCTTTCTTAGCACTTCCATTAGCCTGCAAATAAAGATGGCAGGAGACAGTTTGTCAGAAAGCCAGTAACGTGATAAACCAACAGGACCTGGGAAAATAGCCCTACAGAGAATAAGAATTAACAGTTCGAGGCCTGAGCTAAGTCTTGCAGCCATGGACTGGACCTGGTAGAAAACCCGAAGTGCCCAACAAAGAGTGCATAGAAAGAGCCAACAAAGCTTTTGTGAGAAGGCGCGATCTATGGGTTATAGACCAGTTACTACATTGGCCATGCTTCTGGGTTATTAACGTGTGAATAGACATGTCTGGCGGAGAGTTAATGTGCACCTACTGCCATCTATTATACCAACAGGTTAGTGTCCAAGGCTTCCTGTAGACTCTCTGAACAGAAGCATTCCCAGCTCTCATAAGGAACCGCCGCATTTACCAAAGGGAAAGTAAACAGGTAGTTGACATCTTAAAATTACAGCCGAATACCAGAGTTAAAAATTAAAATGAAAAAAAAAAAAGCAAAGGGAAAAAAAAAAAAAAAAAAGCAGCAGGTGTTTTATTGCAGACATGCACGCACAAGCATGGTGAAAAGATCAGTAGATACTGTCATGCCCCCAGGATCCAGGTTGTCCAGTTAGACCTCACTCGAAGTCAGGCATCCGTTATTTGGTATAATCTCAGTCAGTTACTGGAGTTTTTAAACAAACAACATGAAATGTCCATCCAAACACCGGGTTTAGGGTAAAACTACCTGTCTGTATTGGCGCGGATCCTGCAGCTTGTGCTGTTTGCCTGCTTTCTCCATGCTTCCTTGTCTAGTTTTTGAAGCCATGGGGACCGGCATCCGGCTTGTCTGGGAGGCAGCACTGGAGCCCTGCGGAAACGAGCGGAGGGGCAGGGAGGGGAGACAAGGGGAGGGTGTGATCAGTACCCGTGTGCTTGAAGAGGAGACTGCACACCATGCACCAAAAAAAAAAAAGCCACAGTACTACATGCAGGGAAAGTTCAGGAGCTTCACACCACAGGTGTTAATTTCCAGAATCAAATGGAGAAAACTGCTCAGCTACTGATCAGCCTGGATTTCATGTCAGTGACGCTTGTCATTTCACACAGCAGATTATTTGACCCAGCTCCCCTGCATTTGCCCATCACCAATCAGCAGCAAAGATTAAAAAAAAAACCCCAACGGTCTATTAGCTGTTAGACACCTTGTGGGGAGCCCAAACAAGCCACCTGAAAGGAAGCAAACAAATCACAAGACCCTCTTGTTTAATGATGATTATTGCAGATTTTAGAAAGCAGCTGGAGGTTTGATTTCTCGGACTAAGGTACCTTACGTGAAGTGGCTGGGATTGACGGAGGGGGCTCTACGCCAGCAAGGCTCTCATCCAGCACTACAAGCTCTCGGGGTGGGGTCTCTGGTACTATCTGGCCAGAGAAGGGGACAGTGCTTCCCTCAGAGCTGTATGTGTTTTCAGGGATAGATTTTGGACTCATTTCACTGATGGTGTTTTCCAGCTGCTTTATAGTCTGCTCAAGGCTGTCTAGCGTTCGGTATGTACTCTGTCGAATTTCATCAGTCCTGGACAAGGACACTGTAGCTCCAGGGGGTCCCTCTTGCTTCCCAGAAGGACTTTTGTCACTGTCTTCAGGCTGAGACCCAGTGATTTCAAATCTCTTTGCTTCCTTGTGCTGCTTCAGGGTCCCATCTTCCTCCTCTTCTTCATAAACCACAACCTGCAAGGTCTTCTTCCCGGTCTTGGTTCCTGTCCGTATTGCCTGCGTCAGAGCAGCCAGCTGCTTTTTAGGAAATTTGAACTTAAATTTTTTCTTAGAATCCTGCCTGCTTCCAAACTGATCAGCAGAGTCTGACTTTGCTTCTGTGTTTAGCCCATAGATCTGACGGTATTTGTTAAAATTTGTCTTTATGCTTTCCTCCTCTGCAGGAGGTCTGGTTTCTGCAGAGTCAGAAGACGACTGGAGGTTAAATATGTACTGTTCATTGAGACCATGAGCTGCTGAAAACTCCTCTGTGATTGCTTTTCTTTCATTAACTACTGGTGGCTCTTCCTTCTGGTTCTCAGAGGTTTCATGTGTTTCATTTTCTTCCTCCTCCTCCTCCTCTTCTATCTTTTCATCTGTCATCATTTTCTCCAACTCCTCATCACACTCCTCAAAAATTGTAGAAAGCCGCTTATATGCTGACCTAATATCCATTGGTTCATCAAAAATTATGATGACAGGTTTTTTGTCAAGACACACCACTGGCTCTTCGCTGTCTGTATTTTCTGGGATATCCTTCTCCAACGCCATGTCCTTCCTTGCATCGATGTTCACTGTTTGTACATCTCCACCTTTCCGGCTGACTATATCATGAACTTCCCCGCTCGAGAGGACCTGGACAGCTGTTTTAGTAATCATGAAGGCGATGTTTTCCGTGGGTGAGTTGTCTTCAGTCGGAGAGCTAGCTGGAGAGTCTGTCTCTTCAATGCTGTTCACACTGTTACTTCTGGTCACCTTGGGTCTTAGCACAACCTGACTGTGGTTGACTGCAGAAGCTTCTTGCTCCTGCCCAGAAGGTTGAGGCCCTGTAGCCTCCTGCGTGTGCCTCATGAGAGGGGCAACGCTGCTGATGGGGACATGCTTGCCCGTGCTCTGCAAGGCTTCACCCTGCGGCAGGCCCTGGTGAGCATCTCGTGAAAGCCTGTAGTTTGGCTTTTGTTTTCCTGTTTCAACAGGTAAAAAATGGGATCCTAAAATATCTTGAGCCCCTCTTCGTTTGTCATCCTCTGGCAAAGTGACACCAGACAGGTTTGTGCTCATATTCTGAAGGTTTTTCTTAGAATAGTCTCTACCCTCTATGAGTTTATCATGACCATAAGGTTCCATATTTAAACCCTTGCTAAATGTAGGACTGTCATTCATTGCAAAGCCAATTTTACTGTCAGCTGTGCTGGATGAATCAGAACCCAATTCTTCTTCAGTTTTCCCTTCCCTCTTCTCTTTAGGATGGTCACTATCTGTGGGAGATCCTGTTGTAGCCCCATACACCTAAGGGGGAAAGTCGGATTACTTAGTTATTCAGGGCTGTTACCTTTACAGGACTTTTGTTTTTCCCCCAAATTAATCATCATATTCTCAGGGGAAGCGCAGACCTTGTGAACTCACCACTCTGTTTACTGCTGCAGAGGCATGTCTGAAGTTGTCAGCTGATTCCTGTCTGTCTTCGGGGCAAAATTCCAAATTCTGGCAGTACAGTGCATGATGTTACTGCTCTGTGCTATTCATGTGGCCAGCATGGATTGTTACCTAAGGCTCGTTTTAACAAGGCCTCCATAATACACAAAAGCACACTAATTACCTTATCTCCAACATAGTGCTACCTTGACCTGTTCCTTTTCCAGCTAAAAATAAAAAATCCCTAGTTTGCATAAGATTGAAGTTGAACAGATTCACAGTATCTGAATAAGTTCTGCTGGGACACATCAAAGGCAGCCTGGGGTGGAAGGGCTGACAGCAGGGTGCTATGGCTTGCTAGCTCATTGGAGAGCCAAAGGCGAGAGTTGGGCTAGTCTTGAAAGGAAGTTTTGTACCAGTAAATAAGCTGATACTTAGATTACAACATTTTGCTGCTTCTAATGTTGCTGACACCTAAGCAGCGCTGCTCCATCACAGTTAATACCATCACAGTCTCAGCATTTCTAAACCCTTGCTGCAGTTTAGAAGCACTCCTTGAAAATTACCGGTGGCACCCTGTAGTGCCTGTCAAAGTGCAGAATGAAACATTAAGCTACATTCATTTATAGAAGCAGCTCCAAACATCACACGGAGGTCATCCACTAGCTCAAAAGTAATATATTTCCAGCAAAGCAAATTTAAGGGGACTTTTCTTTATTTTCAAATGAGGTCACCTGGAGATGCTGTTTCATAATACCAGGCTTTTCTTTAGGGCTTGGTTTGTTAAGTGCTAGTGACAGCTTAGGATAAACACCAGTCATCAGGGTGGGAGAATGACCTGAAGAGATACTGTACCTATGAACGACCAAAAGAGAAATCTACAGCCAAAAGTCAGCTCACCAAGAAGGAAGTGAATCTGGCCTCGAGTGCCTGAAGGCAGTGAGCCAAAAGCATTACTGCTGACATTGCTTGAGGCTAGAAGCTGACTCCTAACACACCAGAAGGACAGATTATACTTATAGAGACATGCAGAAGATCAGTCAAGAGAGTCTCTCTCCCAGCTGAATGAGTGATGGTACAGAAATCCACAGGTCGGCTAGTGCATGCACTCCCCATGCATACAGAGGCTCACAAGGTACAGTTTCTACATCCTGTGTGGTATTTTCTTATATGCTGTCTGAGGATTTTACACAGAAAAACTTTATACACAATCAAAACACAGGAGCGAGAAAGTCAGCGACAGACCAGAGTCACAGTTTATCTCTACCGAGGCTTACTAGCAGTAACCAGGCTGTGCAGCTACTCCATGGATACCTTGACAGCCCTTGTATTTCGAAATAAGGAGGAGCCATCACGCAAACCAGCCACAACCAGCGAGGCATCAGTGGGAAGGCTGACACTGCCTGCACTTCGTGCTGAGAGATGGTATCAGAACAAAACACCAGGGCTTGTGATCACCTCAGGCCCAGACTTGCTGTGGTAAGTGCCTCCCACCCCCACTCTGTGTCAGAGCTCCCAGAATTCGGCCGGGCCATGTAATGGCACTTGCTGCCTGTGGATATGCTGTCTCAGTGACCGAGTTCCCATTTCTCTATATATTTTTAGCAAGTTCCACTTCTTGTTCCAAGCATCAGTGCAACATCTCGTGGTGTCATTGTACAATATATCTCATTTTAGGAACTGCTGCCTTTCTACTAACAACTAAAACCACAACAAATTTCATTTCATCTGAGAGTTTGTCATGACCATAAGGCTCCATATTTAAAGCCAATAAACACTCTGTCATGTCAGATGACAAAACCAGATCTAATTAACCTTAATTTCCTGGACTCAGTGTTATTCTGATAAATAGCAGTTTATGGCTATTACTTAACAGCACCTTTCAAAGAAACATTTGTGCTACAGGATGTTCAACGTCTTAAAGTGGTGACCCAGGTTTTCATGTAACAATACGATCTTCTCATTCTGACAGCAGTAGTAATGAGGATGAATACAGTTACATTCACACTTCTTTTTTTCTCTGTAACACTGTCATCCACTGCACAACAAAGCAATTTTCCCCTTTTACTCGTAGCTGTGAACTTGTACCCTCACCCAGCCAGGTGTTTGCAGCTTTAGGCCAGAACTGCTGTCTGGGAAGCTCCAAGCCAAGTCCTTGTGTGCAACCCCTGACCTGGCAGCAGTACCTTCTGCAGGAGTATGGATTTTGATGCTAATACTATATCAGATACCGTCATCTTGTCCTTCACAGCTGCAATATCCACTATGCAGATGCAGGTCACTGTGGTCAGGGCACCTGGGTTCTTCTCTGCCTCACTTTTCATTAAAAGAAGTTGAAGTTCAAGGGGAGCTATTAATGATGCTACATCACAGAAGGTATTACTGCTATTTCCAATTTGCATACAGACACAAAATACATGACAAAGTTCAAATGCTGTGCTGAAAAGCTGTGGGTTTTTTTCCCCACCATACCCCTTCCTTCATTGCAAACTGGCATTTGGCTGACACGTTGTCATGCCTGCATGACCCCCTAAACCCAGCAATGATTGAATTCATTACTCTTAAACTTAAAAAAGAGGTCTGCAAAGGCAGAAATATTTGTCCTTTTCTTCATCCTGAACACTGGCTACCCACTAAGACCAATCAACTCAAATGGCAACTCCAGTCCAGACACAGCAGTGAAATTCACCCCAACTTGGCTATAGTTCCAGATATGTGGTGCCTCTTCTAAGCCCCATGACAGATGAATGAATCTAGGGCATTAAGTAAGGGCAAATCTGGCCCACCCACCTTGACTCTGTCTTCCAATAAACTGAATGGGATTTCTGAATATCTACTAACTATTTCTGGGATCAACAAATGAAACAAAGTAAAGCAGAAATTCTCTAAAGTGGCTCTTGAGACTGAGAGAAACCACTAATTCTCCTTAAGGCAAGAAAAAGGCTTAGGAGAGATGCTTCACCATCCATTGCCAAAATAGAACCAGAAGGATGTTCTAAAGGTGTAGGAGCATCCCTTCAGCAGAAACTGATGGATCCTCTTTTAATTTTGATTTCATAGAATCATAAAACTTCATGCAACCACTGTATAATTTCTGATGAGACACATAATGTTCCATATGAGTGTTTCTGAGCCATACTGAGACAAAAGAAAGGAAATCACCAGGGCAGTGGTGGATGGGAGTTAGAGAGAACAGGACACAAGATTTAAGATTAGTTTTGAAGGAAAGAAGGTTATGCCAAGACCGGGTGGCGTGTTTACAAACGCCACTTGTTACCTTCTTTTCCTTGTGATGCATTAAAGTCCCAGGCCTTATGTCTTTAACATGTGTATCATTTCTGGACTGCTCAGCATGACTGTTTGAGTTTACATCCATAAAAGAGCACTTCTGGAAGGCCTAGGAAATAAATACTGCAGGTTATCAGGAGTCCAAGAGCTTTTACACAGAAATGTCTGGAGATGACCAATTACAAAGAGAGCATTTGTTCTTAGCATTCACAGCTCAACAATATTATCTACAAGGTCATGAGAGATTTTAGACTATCAGACTAAGAAATAGGGCATTCCACTCCAGTCTGCCAACATTGCCCTCTAACTCATCACGCTGACCTCAACATTCCCTGCAGGGAGATGAGCTTGATTTCTAATTTTACAGATGGGGACATGATGGCACACAGAGGTGCTGCAAACTATCCAAACTCAAATAAGAAGCCCATGAAAAATCTGGGTTTGCGAGAGTACCTCCTTCCTAGTGGCTGATAATCATGCAAGAGCTACATAAATCCACTTCTCCCCACACAAAGTCTTATCAAAACTTTAGATTTGAAGACATGTGCCTTTGCCACAGTCTTCACTAATGCTGCATATAGTGACAGTCTCAATGTGCTTGTGAAACACTGGCCTCCCACCATGTGTACCCCAGGGCATGGCCCAGACTTTTCAGCCCTTTATCTTGCTATCCTCTTTGCATTTCCTTTTGGTTTTTCTATCCAACTGGCTCCCAGATCTGGAAGAGCAGAACTATCCTGCAAGTGTGCATCACCATGATTTCAGCAGGCCTCTACTGGCTTGGTCTGCCTTCAGTGAGATGTACGGGCAAGACAGGAGTCAAACACACCATGACATGCAACGACATTATATTCTTATACCATGTAGTAGGGAAATTATTTAATTCCTGGCAACTCTCATGAAATTAATAGCCCTGATTACAGATTAGAACCAGGCCTGGTCTTTAAATATTTTATTCCTCATACATATTGCATATTTACGCAAAATCAGAAAAGTAACAATGAAAAAAAATCCAGTGAAAAAAATCAGGGTGTAAGTTTCTTCTGGTTTTCCATTACATCCTATTTGTATGTGTTTATAGACCAGAGTACCTTAGACAACATGGAACTATTAGAAAAAGTAGTCTCATTCCTCATAATACAGGATATGGGCTTTCCCCAGCTTACCCATTTGTGAAACCAGTGATGTGTTTTTGCATTAGGCATATCATCTATAAAGGAATCCTCAAAGTCCTTCAGACTTTAAGTGATGAAGAATCCACTACTATTTCCCTTGGTAATTTGTTTATTTCTCATCTTTGCTCCGAAATGTCTACAGCAGTGTCCAAATACAGTTTGTGCTACAGCAGCTGATTACTCTTATGCTTTTTTTCTGCTAGATTAAAAATGTACTTCCCATGAAAGTACCTCCACATTGTACTCGTCTATTCTGAACCTTCATATTCTTAACAGCCTTTTCAAATGCGGGACGCATGGATACTTAATCATGGATGCAGCAGCCCTGTGCTGATCTCACTGATCCTGTACACAGAGACAAAAACACTCCCTGTTTTCACATCTAGACCCAAGGCAAACACTAAGCTCCTGTCAACTTTGTTACTGTAACTGCTGTTTCTTTCCAAGATGTGCCATTGTGGTCTGGCCTATATTTTGTTGTTCTTCATGCGGCTTTTATTTTTCAGTCACTGTATTATAACCATTAAGTAATTGCTATCATCGCCCTGCTCTCACACTTTACTAGTTTAAATTCAGTCGATTTAAACAGTAAGTATTTTAAATGGATTTCCAGGCTGGTGATGAAAACACAGAGTGATGCTGGGCCTGTAGCTGATCCCCACGGGACATGACTATAAACACCTGCATCAAGAGCAGCACTTTCAGAACCAGACAGCACTTGATTGTTCTATGATAAAGGCTTTTTTGTATATTTTGTGGTGCCAGATTTTCATCCGAATGTTGTATGATGTTTGATCAAGTGACTTACAAAAATGTTTATAGGTGTACAATTCCACTTAAGCAGTCAAACCTGTTACCTGATCAAAGAGTGTTGTTTGCTATGACAGATCTGTGTTCCATTACACTCTGTCTACTAGTGTAACTGCTTACATCTGTCCTTTAGTTCTTCACTGATTGAATCACATACCTGATTCTCCATTATTCTGCCTGTGACTGGCACCAGACTAATGAGGCTGTAGCTCCTGGATCAAGCAGTTTGCCCTTTCTAAAACATGGTACTCTGTCAACCTTCTAAAATATACTTCTGCTTTGGTATTGGTTTAAAACGAGCATTGCTTGTCCCCAAATCTAGCATTTAAACACTCATTCCCTGTTGAGCTACTATGTCTATTTCTCCTCCTCAGCTCCCCTCAGTCTCTCTTTCCAGACCTTAACATCCACTTCATTGTCACCAGTTGCAAGGCAGCCAGGTTGCTTTCCTAGAGACAGGAGACATTGTGACAGTTTCACTGTTCCGAGCTCTCCTTTCCCACTAGCCATTAGCACACAAACAGGGGATAAGGGTAAACCACTGCTCTCGCTCCCTTCAAACCAGCTGTCTGAAGCACTGGTGGGGGAGCGCTGAGCAGAGAGGCAGGGTGCACATATCACACGTAACAGTTACTGCTAAATATACATGTCTCCTGTGCTGCAAATGCTCCCTGGGCAGCACTACACCCAGCTTTTGGCAGGTGGACAGCAGGGATCTTCTCATGTCATGACTGTGCTCTCAGACACCCCAACATCCTAAGTTATAGCCAGTTAAGCTGATTCACATTTCCCTTCCTTATGTGGGCATGGAAGGTGATGGGGGGTGCCCCTGGGAAGCTGGAGCTCACTGATGGTAGCTGGAATAGTTGGCTTTTACTGCAGCATCACCATCACTGAACTAAACCAGCCTATGTGCTATCAAGCGAACAACCAGCAAGAGAGCACTACTACTATGCCACTGGGAGAGTAATGTATCAGTTACACGGCAGGGAGCAGCAAATGTTTGGGTGTTCAAACACATCAGGAAATGCTGGACCATAGCACAGAACAAATGAGTGCAGTCTGTCAGGAGCAGACCCCATGTTCTCTGCTCACACCAATGTTAACATGAATGACAGGCTCCCAACACCTTGCCAGTCTGGTACTAAGTGAGAAATGCTAGGCCAGGGACAACCACACCAAATGCACACCAGTATTTTACTTGTCCCATCTACACATGTAAGACTCTCCAGTTGACAGCCACTGCAATCTTGAACATTCTCTCAGCTCTAGACCTCCTGAACAATATTTAGGTAGTGCTTACAAGACATGTACTGCCTAGTGCAATAAAGTAGGACTGGGTGAGACTGGCAGGCCTACTTTCCTTCATGTTTTGAGCTAGAAATTGTGCTGAGACCCTAGAAGTGGTATCAGGCATGAGTGTCTTCATGTGCAACCCTAAAGGCATACCTGTAATTCTGCCATTATTTTATCTCCTTCCTCTTCCTCTTCATCTTTTGCAGCTGATGCTACAGCATGCCCTGTGCTCCGAGACAATGCCAGATCCTCTTTAGGGGCTTTGGATTGTGCTATTTGCCCAGCATCTTCACTGCATTCCTACAAGGAGATGAGAAAGCACATACAGACAGTTGAGCCCTTCTGATGCAAAGCAAACACAGAAGATTCAACACTACTGCAATTCCCCTGTTGCAAGGTCTCTCTTCCTTTTTAAGGAGACTGCTACTTCAGCAGCTCACATGCAATCAATATTGCCAATGTTATGGCACGTTCACAGATTAAAAAGCTTCCTAACTTGGACTTCCCTCCACTTCCTTCAGAGCACAGAACAGATGGGGAAGGGAAGCCCAAAGAAACTAATTTGCAATATTTCTGTAAAATTGCTCTCAATTCTGAGCTGATCTCCCCCATCTGTGTAAGGCATCCTTTTTTATTTTTAATCTTCTTACCACTCTAAATGAAAACAGCCTGTGACTTGCCTTCTACACTGCTAGGAAATAAGAGCAGTAAGACTCCTGTAAACAGAACTGATTAAACCTTACTTGTTCATTTGGCTTAACAGTAGCATTTCCTGGTAAGCAGTTTCAGTATCTCTCCAGGACATAGCTCTGTCTCAACTTATTTTGTGGTTTACAGACATAGCCCAAGCCTGGAAATGTTTCTCTGTGCCAGCCACTCATCAACAGTCTGATTATGTAGAGTATGAATCATCAAACCTTGACAGCAGCAGCCTCTTTTCTGGCTGCATAGATGACATCTCCTGATCTCGTTGTGGTTAATCCTGACCCTGGCAGGTAACTGCGCCGCGGAGGTGGAGGAGGTGGAGACTTGGTCAGCTTGTCATTATCTTGTTCTCCATCGGGAACTTCTTCTGCAAATAAACGGAGCAGCACCAAGTGAGCATAGGTGAAGGAGGGGAAAAAAATATTTGCACCCCTGGCTCAGTTGGAAAAGAAAAAAATGTCTTAAAAGGTCCTGCTGCTGAATATATATGAACAGAAACACATCTGGCATTCAAGTAAAACTGGCTCAAGTGAAAGCAAACAGTGCTGCACTTGCACAGAAAAACTAGGTCACTTCACCCAGAAATTTTCAGCAGAAATCCTGTCCTCCATGCCACTGTGGCTGGGTTTCAGCCCTTGGTGTACATGTGTGATAGCAGAGCACACATCTGTAAATCAATCACCTGTAAAGAAGCATGTAAAGTGCTGGTTCACTTGGGTACCTGGTTACAGAGAGTGCCCCACAGTCTCCTTTGAAAGCCACTAATGTGGATACCAGCAAGAGACCAAACCTGGAGACTTCTCATTGTTCTCAGCAACTTTGGAGCGACCACTACATGTTTCTGCCTGTGTCTGGGAGGAGCTGCTGGCAAGCTGCTAGGAGAGGAGCTGAAGAATTTTCTCCATCTTGTAGTTGGACAAAACTAGCTAAGTTCAGACAAGGGCTGAGAGGGAAAATATAAACTATACAGATGTTACCTCTGCAGTTCAGTATGTCCTCTCACCTCTTAGCAGGGCAGGGAGCATCTGCACTTGCTCCTTTTCCAAGACAGCATTTATTTTCAGTTTACTTAATACTAACTATTCCAGGAATGCACAGTTTTGCCTTTGAATTATCATACAAGAACCCTATAAAGAGTTTGCTAACTCATGAAGATTCAACTACCAAATACAAGCCAGCCCTTGCTTTCCAAGGAGAATCTTCCAAGAGAAGACCAGTTTCTCAAACTGTCATCTCCGTTCCCCATGATGCTTCTCCACCCAGCTGCCACTTCCTCTTCCCCACTGTCACCGGACAGCACTTTTTCCAGAAGCAGCATTACCCTGCTCATGACCTGTCCCTGTGCATTTCAGGTCACAAGGCCAAGCATCATACATGGCAACAGCCACCATTTTCACACTGGTGTTTACGATGTTTGTTTTCAAGAGCAAGAGAAAGACCTTTCTGCAGCTACTCAGTGTTTATAATATAAACAGCTGGAATAAATATAACCCAGAAAGATAAAACCTGCTTTTGGGATTACCCAGCTGTTTAGGGCTAAGTGTTCCCTCTGGGCAAGTTATTGCATAACTACTCGCTCCTGGGCTATGTCAGGCTCCTCCAACACGATGGTTGGCCCCTGGGGCTGGACATAGCCCTTGTCTGACCTGGCCTCATCTTTGTTCCCTTCTTAGCTCAAACGTTCTTTGAACCTGCTTAAGCTTGAAGAAATGCTCTGTTGTATTATCTCCCCCTCTGGCACTCATTTGCAGGATTGCAAGAAGAGTGAATTTCCAGATGCACTTTACATTAGATCACTTCTTTGGTCACCACTGTTTTAAGTGATATCAGATATACTTCTACCTGCCCAAGGTAAGATCTGCTGCTGTAAAATCAGAGTAATTCTCTAAGATGGTGTTTAGCAGACTACATTGTAGGGCCTAAGCAAATCCCTACTCCTTTTAATGGGCTCAACCCATTACCCTCAAACTGGTAGCACCTCTGCCTGCAAGAACATCAAAGTTTTTCTCACACTTAATAAGAACAAGGCCAGATGACTGACATGGAAGGCACAAAGAGAGAATGACCTACCATCTCTTTCACATCTGTGTGACATTCATCCATCTCCATCTTCAAAATGGGAAATAAAAAGGAGAAACATGGGCAAGAAAAATTATCAAGTAAGTGTGTCAGGGGCACAGGCTATTGAAGGCTAATCCCCCTCACATCTGTTAGCTGGTGTCATTAAGGAGACATTGTGATGGCATGGGCTCACAGTTAATGCAATGACACTGGACAAGACATAAAACTTCAAAGCTGTATTTCTATTTTCTTTACTAGACAATATTATACCTAAATGGGAAAGAAAAAAAACTTTGGAGGAAAAAAATGATAAGACATTCTAATATTTCTTCCTAGGCCTGAGTTCTTGTAGCATATTTAAAGAGGGAGGAGTAAATCAGCAAGTAAAACTCACCGAGTCTGAGACTACTCATGACTAAAACTGTTACTTTATGGAACCTTTGGTGCCAAAGGGCTCAGCACTTCTGTGAACAAAATGGGAGTTGTTCATTGCTGACTGTTTCACTGAACTGAAGCATTCTTCAACAGGCACACACCGACTGAAATGAATTTCTCCCACCCCAAAAACTTCTACTTGCACCAAAAAATCAAAAATGTCTTAAAAGATCTCAAAGTAATAATGCCAGCCTTGAGTCAGCACTTGTAGTCAGATACGCAAACTGTCTTAAACAGAAGCTACTGATCACTCAGCACTTGCAAAAATCAGGGCATTCTCACAATGTGAAGGCACAAAGAAAGGTGAAGGAGCCCGATTTCTAATGTACATGCTACACATTCCCGATATTTTTCACTGAACATTCTGGATAACAAAGACGAGTTAGAGTCAAGACATTAAAGCAGTATTTACAGTCATTTGCAAAGTTGTGTAGAGTGTGTCTATTTTACTTTGTTCTATGCTTTGCAGAGGGAAAAAGGAGTTTCTTAATTGGGTTCTGTGTGGAGAATAGCTGAGACAACATATTCTGGTGACACGATCTCTCTGGGTTCTGCAGCAAAGCCAACAGAGGACCCCGCTAATTTATGGCCCAAAAGTCTTATGCACTATGCTAGTAGGTAGGTGGTCTCTCTTTCCTTACGTTGCTCAGTTTTCTAGTCTGTAACAGACTGATACTGAAATTTTCATCTTGAATCATGGAAGAGTTGGGTGGCATGTGAGATATTTAATCAGACATTAAGGAATGGTTTTGCCATTCTCTTATTTATGTTACTATTACAGCATTCATTATGCACAACAGAAGGCAAATGTCTCAATCTCATCAAACTCCTCCTTAAATCTGCTGGCTACACACTGTGCAAAACTGTATCCTAGAAGTGGATTAGTTAACTATGGGAGTCACAAAACTTCTCTGTTATTGTGCTCTGCACTTCTGAAGACGTTACAGTTCACTGTACCCATATGGTATTTATTTTCACTGACTTTTTCCATTTATGCCACACATTATACAAGATGATTGTGTTGATAGCCAGTAACTTCACTGAGCAGTGCCAGAATTCTAAAATTGTTTTACAAGGTTCAACAGAATTTATTTTAAACATATATGTTGTGAAACATCCAAGGAGCCTCAACTTGCCAGTGTTAAAGGTATGCCGAGAACAAAATACTGCCTCTGAAAACACTCCTCCCAAGGTCTGTATGAATTTGTCTACACAACCTCAGGGCATTGTTTTGCAGCTATTTACAACCTTGGCATGCCAACACCTTGAGTGCAGCACACAGCTCTGGTCTCCACAGCTGCAGAATGACACAGTGGAGTTAGACAAGGGCAATTGAAACGAACCTGATGAAGGAGCAGCTGGCCTAGATGGAGGGACCAGAAAGACTGCAAGTTTGCAGTTTGGAGCCTGCAGGGCAGGCTGAGACCTCCAGGTAATGATCAAGGTTTATCCACTGCCTTCATGATTTTATAAAGTGAATGCAGAGTTGATGTTTGCCAAATTGCAGAATATTAGAACTATGGGGAACTCAGAGATCAGTTTAAAATAGGTAAGGAAAGCTCCTTCACAAGATGGGGAGTTTGCTGCCACAGCAGTGGGGTTGCAAATGGTATAAGCAGGTATAGAGGAACTACTGGATAAAAGGTCCATAATAGATATGAAAAGGAGGAAGTTGGGATATTCCCTCTAATACCAACTTGGGGTGCTGGGGAGTACTAGCAGACTGGTAGGTGGCCAGGTTCTGTGCTGCCCACAGACAGTACCTCCCATTGTCTCTGTTAGACTACTGAGCCACGTGGAGTACTGCTTAAGCAGCTGGGTAAGAATTTTACAGCTGACTCATATTTGGCTAATGAGGTAAATCCAAGGTTTTGCTGGCGCATCTTCTTCGCTCCTTGAACTTTGAAGAAATTCAGACATGGATTTGTATGTTAAATTGTGAAAGAAACAGGACTGGAAGGACACCCCATCATCCTGCTACTATGAAGTAGCTCTACCTATATAATTCTTGATCAATGCTAGTCTAAGCCTTTCTCGTCACTCAATGAAGGGGATCTTCCATCCTCCTCATTGCCTCCTACAGTCTTCTTAAGTGCTTCACTTCACTTATCATTATGCATTTTTCCCTAATACGTAACCTGGATATTCCTGGTTGCAACTGCCAACTTCTACTGCTGTTCTACTCACACAAGGCAAGTTGGTCTTTTCTAAGCAGATTTTTACGTATTCAGAAATTACTTTGTTGTTCCTCAGCCTTTGCTTCTTCATACTAAACAAAACCAATGCATTCTTTTTTGTTCCCCTGAAATCATATTTTTTTTAAAGCTCTAGTCATCATCATCACTGTCCTCTCGACTCCTTCCTATTTATTCAGTCTTCCTTCAAGTACAAAACACTGAGTTTGGGAAATCCTATGTAAGAGCTCAACACTGTTGAGCAGAATCATGTATCTTGTAGACATTCCTGTCATCTCATTATGAGGTTTGCCTCTTTTTTTGCTACAGGGTCAGTCTGACTCACATTTAACTTGAAGCTGAGCATATCCATATCATAGTGGTGTACAGCCAGAATGCTTATTGTGAAAGTCACTCTCAATTCATTCCTTCATATCTATCCACTTCCCCAAGACAACTCTGTTACGCAGCACCACGGGTCATTTTCAGACCTTGGAGGGACTCATCCAAAACACTGGTTGTATTTATAGTTTAAGATTATGAAGTCAGCAAGGATCATTAAGATCAAATAGTCTGACTTTCCACTTAACATAGGTTCAAGGATTTCTTTAAGCAGGTCTTGCATCATGCACAGAGCTTGCTCCTGAGCAGCCTTTCAGAAAGAAATATAGTACTGCTTAAAGATTTTAAGTGGCAAAGAATCCCATATGCTAATAATTAAACTTCAGTGATTAGTTACTTTGAATGTTAAAATTTGACAGCTAATTTTTAATGTGGCTTTTTCTAGCTTTAGCTTTCCATTGCTGGAACTGGTTGGAACATGTTCTTCAAAGTTAAAAGGATTCTTTACCCTCAGAAACTTCAGGCATGTCTTGATCTTCTCTTGATAATGTCTATGAAAAGACCTTTTTAGGTTTCTGATTTTAAGATCATTTGTGCTCAAACTCTTTGTCATTCTTCTAGAGCTCTGTGTAATGCTAAATTTTTAAGTGCAATATCCAAACCCAGTATACTAGATGTAGATACAGTATAGTATACAGATAATCTCTTGTCTGTCAAAAGCAAAGTGTACTCTTACTCTCTTGCTCATGAGGAGTCTTTATCTCCAGAGGACAAACTCACTCTCTCAGTTGAAATACAGGGAAATTTGTGTTCAGCTGGATATCCACACTGGCATCTGCAAAATCACTGCATTCTGTTCACACGACCTGCATTATTCCTCAGGGACATACTCACAGGTATGATCAAGAACACAGAAATCTGCAAACTGAAACCATTCTAGAAAGTAAGAAAAATAACGTCTTTCCAGATATGCAGTTTTTTAGCACCATTTGCTCTACCAAAGCTTACCTGAGACTTCTAGCTTTTCCACTGCATCCCCTTTAGGCAGGGCTGCTGGCTGTGGAGGCATCTCCAGGTTAGGAATTGACTTCATTATATTAGCCTGGGCCTCTTCCAAAAGCTTTTCAAATTCCTTTCCATTATAGTGATCAAGGTTTTGCCTTTTCTCTTCCCATTTCTTCTCAGCTTTCTAGACAAAAATAGTAAAGCACCGATTTATTTCTCTGATTTCTGTTGTGATCACTTATTTAAAAAAAAAAATCTGTGTGTAAACATTATAGGTCAATATATAAAGATTCTTCCAGTTCTAGTCAGCAACTAGAAGAATTATATTAGCACTAACTGTAAACTGGTTCTACTTCCATTGTGCTAGATACGTCTTATTATATCACACTGGTGTCTGCAATAAGACATGAGAGTTCACTTGTGGTTTTTCTCAGTATCTTTGTGTGAAAACACCAGAACTTCATACTCTTTCACTTTTACCTCTCCATAATGAGGGATATGGAGATTTAAAGAGTGAATGAAATCCACTGATGCAAGTGTTGCCAGAGAATCATATGTTATTGTTCAAAACGAAGATATTCTAAAAAAGGATTCTGTTGTGTTTTTTTTTTTTTAATAAGGGTTACTTAGAAAACACAATTATTCCTTTTGATTACATGTTATTATCTTGTTGCATTTAAAATCAGGGGGTATCTTCAGAAGTGCATGATGTAGTTGGGAGTTAAGCATACAAATCCCCAGAATACATTTGAAAAATCCCACCTGCAGTCTCAAGAGTGAGACTGAGATCTCAGACCCAAAGAGAGGACAACTGGTTGAGTAGAATACACTGTACCTCAATTGATACAGCTCGGTTTCTGGTACTTGCACTGTGAATTTCCTCAATGAAAAGACTCTGCATGGTGGTGCCATTGACAGAGACCTGTGGTGCTGGTGTGGCTTGTGTGGGTTGGGATCCTGTTGCGGGCTCTTGCGGGGGGGCTGGTGGGGTGGCTGAGAGGTGGCCACTTGCTGGCCCACCTTCGCTGTGGCTGGCTGAAGTGGGTGAACCCTGGGCATGGTTGACTAGGGCTGATGAGTGCTGAGACTGATGGATGACAACAGGCAAGCTCTGCACATGATGGACCGTCATCGTTGAGAAAGGGATGACTTCTGACTTGACTGATGACATCTGGGACTCTGATGTGATTGCCGTGAGGTTTTGCTGTGCATGTCCCTGGGCATGCTTGAGCTCCTCCTGGTTCTTCAGAGTGTCAGTTGCAGTGGTCTTTTCCATAGCAGAGTATTGTACAGCTTGGGATGGATCCACACCCCTCAGCAGTCCTTCTGTAACATGTCTGCCCAGCCAAATTGAACACAACAGCGGGACACATGGTTATCATACAGGCAAGTCATGAGCAATAAATACTTAACAATATACTTTTGCAAGGGAAAAGCACCTATATCAAAAACATCAAAATGGTGTTTTTTCCTTCCCGATGCTCTCAGCTGTGTGATCGTACAGATTTCTCTCAGAGTCAGGGACTCAGAGTTTTAAATGGGCCACTCTAATTAGGATGTTTTTGCCTCTTAAAATATTTACAAACCCTCATGGATGTACTGGCACTTTTTGACCAAACCACGAGTTAACAGTGGGTTGATTTTAGAGTAGGAATGGAAATCCCTTGACTTAAATTTTATATACTGTATCCAGCTAAACAAAATGTTCCTGGGCTATTAGCACAGAAAGTGGTAGTTACATAGCATGTGAGGTAACATTTTGGCAAATTGCCAAAACAAGGCCTTCAAATAATACTTCATGAAGGTCTTGTCTGTCAAGAGTTTGGGGTAGGATGGGCTGAGGGTATAAACAGTCAACTATTTCTGGCAGCTAACTGTGAAATGGCTGAGCTTCAGAGTGTAGCTAGTCATCAAACGCCATCATTTTTTCCATTACTGAAACAGACTTTATGAGCTTAATATATAGTTTCAGTGCAAAAAATTACTTTTGGTAAAACATTGGTATGCATAGCTTATTGGGTTTTTTTCCCCAAACAGGGTGAGACAGAAAATAACTGTAGTAATTTTTAAGAAAAGGAAACTAATATGAAAGGATATAGATGTTTATCTACATGGAAAAATAAGTGACAGGTCTTAGAAGACCTGTTACATAAACCATTTTATCCATCTGCCAGTACTGGCAAATCCATTTCACATATGCTCCAAGATATACGGAAACAATGACAACCCTACATTCCTACATAAATGGTAGAAACAATAGGCTTATGAGTTACATTTTCTTGTAATTGAAGTAAAATTGAGACCACCATCACCGACAGTTTGGCATGATTCACTGATTTGGAGTAGGAATTAAATCCAAAGCCTATCGCCTCATAGAAATCAGCAGCCATTTGCTGCTCATATGTTCTGACAAACATAGCTAAACACTGGCACTTAGTGGACACAAATTTTATCTAGTATTTTAACCCTCTCTAACACACCTTCCTTGCAAAGAACAGAATAAAGAATTTGCATGAATTCACAAGTACACTGAAAAGTTTAGGATAGGTTTAGGACATCTGTACTCACTTGGAATGTTTTCCTGATTTATTTCTGTTACATTTTTGGAGGTGCAAGTTTCAGTGTCAGAGAGTATTTCTATTAGCTTAGATTGCTGTAAATGCCTACAGTTAATTAGCTCAGATATGGGACTGATGTGGCTCTGTAAGCTTCCTCATCCAGGCACTTCCCAAATTTGTAAGTGTTGAGTTCAGAGAGAGCTAGTTTCAATCATAAGATCTCAATGACTAGGGTTACTGGTTACAACAGAACCACTGCAGAGAGCCCAGGAAAGGCTAATTTGATTTCCCTTGAGAAGGCTCTAGGAATTGTCTATAAATTACTGCAAGTAAATTGCATTTCTCAGAATTGCCCAGGGAGAGGGGGAACCCAAACCTGAAAGCTGTTGCAGACCTGCTTGAGGAAATTCTTTAGTTTTGAAAAAAAAAAATAAAAAAATCACCTCCTGAGCATGGTAAGGATATCGGTCATGCTGCGCACACGTTTCAGCAAGCTGTCTAGCTTGTGTGGTTCTTCCTTTAGGAACCTCACGGCTTCTACCTCAATCCGGAGGATTGCACGCATTTTATTCTGCAGTGTCGGGAACTCTCCTGCAAGGACAACAACTATGAAGCTCAAGAAGAAATGATAAAAGCCCTGGGGAGAAACAGATGATGGGATGAATGTTAAATAGTTGAGTGTCTACCTCTCTCCAGGGGCCATGCAACAAGCTCCTTAATCCCAATTTTAAATCTTTTTGGAAGTGAAAGTTAATGCCTCCAGATCAAAGGTAAAACTGTTCTCAGTCACTGTGGTTAAAAGAAAAGAACCAAAAGTTTAAAAGAAAAGTACATACCTTTCAGAGTGGCAACAGCTTCTCCCACTTGACGCAAAAGAAAGGCTCCATCTTCAACATCCTTCAGTGTAACTGTCTTGCTGGAAGCAGTGGAGTCCCTCTTCAGGTCTTCAACAAAGGCCTCCAGCTCACTAGCAAAACAAAAAAAGTGAACATAAAATGTAAGCAGGACTTTCACATTGCAACCAAGTATATGTAAATGAATGGACTAAACTAAACCAGAAACCTCAACAGTGCCATCTTTAAGTCTGATACCACAGGCTATAAAAACAGCAGGGTACCATGAGGGGAGGTGAGGATGCTGGACACTCACTCTCAGGCTTGTAACTAGCCCAAGTCATTGAATCCTCTGACAGGTTGCAGTTGTGCAGAGCGTACTGATGTCAGGGCAGCTGCACTACAAAGGGCAGATGGGGTGGTGAAACACATGAAACAGATGGCCCTCTGGGGATACAAATCCTAGAAGGGTACAGACACACTGTACCACTACATCCGGTACCGGTTTGCACCTTGCATTTTAATTGCTGATGACATGCAAAGGAACACCCAACAGTGAAGTAACAACCTGAAACCTGGAACTAATAGCCCCTCCATGCAACCCTGTTTATCTGCCAGGTCCTGCTAGACAGGATATAGGGTCCTATTTCCACGAACAGCCAAACTGAATGAGCAAGTGTGCATTGTGTGCAGCTCTTGTTCAGCATCTGGATTCAAGAATTAATCACTTCAGATGTTTTCTCCAACCACTGCCTCCAATGCTTCCTCTGGCTCCATCTGGTGCTTTCTCATCACCCTTCCCAATACTTTTTCCACTGCTTCCATACTTCACATAAGTATGTGGACAAAAAGGAGAAAATCCCTTGCAGCACCACTCCACATTTAGGTCCATTTAAAGTGGAAGCACAGTCACACAGAACAATAAATTGCAATACAATAGTACTTCTGATATACAGAGAAACAGTATCAGAATCCAATCATGAAATGCACACAGCAAAGAGTTCATTTCAATCCAAAGACTAAGAACTTTAGAAACTATAAACCAATTCTGAATTAAGAATCATAAGTTGCTTCTGAACAGATCACAAACAAGTGGAGGTAAATGATCCTGTTCCCATTTTAAGACCACTTCTCCCAAAGACTCTGGCTTGAGAAAGCTGGGGGAGTCACCATTTCCACTAGCACAAGCATACTTTCAGGAAACCATCCATTACACCACACGATGGCAGCAAGGGAACGTTTCTTAGGGTACTTTCCAGTGGAAGAGGCTGCAATAATGCAGACACCTGCTGTCTCAGTGTCTCTTTACAATAAAGGGCATAGCTACAGGCTAGGAAGGAGCTGGAAACAGAATTCGGCTTTCTGTCACTCACTACAATGCAAAGGGTCCTGCCCTTCAGAATGGTGCTCTACAACCACGCACCCTCCCTACTCTTAACATCCTGATACCAGCACTCAGCCTAAGCAGAGTGCTGCTTTGGAAACCACAGGGTATCCCTCCTCCTTTCTGTAGATCAGCACTGGAAAAGCAGCTTCTCAGATATTCATGTCCACCAGGGAACAAAAAAGATACGGGCAGAAGCTTAAATTTGTGCATGGGTGGAAAGAAGGAACAAACACAGAAAAATTTTACAGTGTTTTGGTAGGTTTATGATTGTTGGAAATGTAGAGATAACAAAGACTTCAGGTGGCTGACAGTGGTTTTCTTTCCCCTTTGTTCTTTGAGCAGAAATGAAAGGATGCCCTGGCTTTGGCTAGTTTCTTTTTTTTTTCCCTTCCTTCTTAGTAGCTAGAACAGTGCTGTGTTTTGGATTCAGTATAGGATATGATATGAAAAGAATGTTGATAATGTACCGATGTTTTCAGTTGTTACTATGAAATCAAGGACTTTTCAACTTCTTATGTCCTGCCAGTGTGCACAAGAAGTTGGGGAAGAGCACCGCTAAAGAATAGACCCAAATTGGCCAATGGAATACTCCATATCATCTAACGTCATGCTCAGTATATAGATAAGGTTTGATCAGAAAACTCCACTCAGGTTTTTGGGATGGTAGTTTCAGGATTCCCTCTTCTTTGGGATCACTAGCCAGGAATGAGCTGGGCATCAGTCAGTGAGTGGTAAGCAATCACATTGTGCACTACCAATTTTCATTTTCTATTATTATTAAAGTTATTATTTTATTTCAAATATTAAATTGTTTTTATCTCAACCTACATATCTCCTTACCCTTACCCCTCCAATGCTCTCCCTCACTCGCCGTGGATGGGGGAGGGTGAGTGAGAGGCTACATGGTGTTTGGCTGCCGGCCGTGTTTAAACCATGACAAAGGGTCACCATAAATCCCTTTGATTCCATAGAGTGATACTATCAAACAAGTCAACTGATCCTGATATTACCCAGGGGATACCATATTACACTGCCTCATGTTGCTAACTACAAGGGAAAAGACACTTCAGCCTTCAGGAGCCAAAGTCTGAAACAGATCCAGCAGTCTCCAGCATTTCTTTACTGTAACTGGGAAAACAACTTGGCTTTATAGATTAGATTGAGCAAACCCAATTAACAAGACACTCACATAAATGCAGTTTCAGAAGGCTAATATAAGATAAATGATTTTTCTGCATCTATGCTTTACACAGGGGAGCTGAGGCAAACTCTTATGCTGAGATCTTTCTTTAGGCAAAAAAGCATCAGAGGATCAGTCTCAGATTGCACTATCAGTAGAACAGGTTACAAACCAGACAAAATTAATAGTAACAAATCACCCAGGCCAGATGGTATTTGCCCTGGAATTCAATAGCAACTTGAGGGTGAAACAGTTGAACCATTAATGCTAAGCATCTAACTTCCTGATTATAATTGCTTTGGCACTAAAGCAGTGGAAAGTGTCATAGATGATACAAATTAATTTTTTAAAAGAGGATGGGGCTATCCAAGGAATGTGCTCTGGTGAGACTGACCACCAGACTGGTGTAATTGATAGATACCAAAATAAAGAATAAACAACAAAGAACTAGTGGACCAATGGATAAATATGCTGTATTAGGGAGGAATTAATGTGATTTATGTAAAGAGGAGGTGAGTCTCACAAATCCACAAGGAAACAACAAAAGCATGGGGACAAGCTACAGTCCAAAAGGTTTTCAGCAAGGTTCTCGAGCAAAAGCTTTCAGGAAAGCAAAGTTGCCATGGGACAAGAGAGGAAATTCTCCCGTGGATAAAGTACTGGAAGTAAAGGGAAGGGATCAATGAACAGCTTACTCACTGAATGTAGCTTGCTGGTGGGTTCCACAGGGATCAGTGTTAGGGCTGGTATTTTTCAACATATTATAAATTATTTAGGAAAAAAGGATGAATAGTATAGTTTAAAAAAAAATCTCAAAAGGACATTAAATTATTCAGGGGAATGAAAATGAAAGGTGACTGCAGAGGACTACAAATGGATCACCTGATACTAACTGACCAGGAGAAAAACAAAGATTAAATTCACTCCTAACAAATGTAAAGTAACGCTCATAAGGAGAAATAAAACCTAAAACCAACAGTCTCCCAAACCCCTAAGTTTATATACACAGTAGTGAACTTTGAACCGATAATCACCCATTGTGAGTGAGATGTTGGATTTGCAATGGAAAGCTCATGTGGAACATGCAGACAGGGAGGCCATCACCACACACCACTGCATGAAGTCATGGTGTGGCAACATCCGATATAGCTGTTGCAGGGCTCTCTCCCCATCCCCATCTCACAGATGTACATTAGAGTTAGAAAGGGCATAGGAGAAAGGCAAGAGGAAGATGAAGTTTACAGAAAGGCTTCTACAAGAGGAGTAATTAAGCAGATTAGAACTTTTCAGGTTGGAAAAGGCATGATCAGGGGAAAAGGGAGTGGGGGAGCATCTATAACTTCATGACTAGCATGGTGAGGGTGAATATTCTGCTGTGCATGATTTAAGTTTGGGGATTGAGTGATAGATGAAAGATTTTAAAATTAAGAGAGGTTCTTTCTACCTGTCTTGCTTTCAGCTGGGATGGAGTTGGTTTTCTTCCTAGTAGCAGGTACAGTGCTGTGTTTTAGATTTAGTGTGAGAATAATGTTGGTAACACACTAATATTTTAGTTGTTGCCAAGTAGAGGTATCCTGAGTTAAGGATTTCTCCATTTCCCATGCTCTGCCAGTGAGCAGGTATGCAACAAGCTGTGTAGGAGCATGGCCAGGACAGACGACCTGAGCCAGCCAGAGGGATACTCCATACCATAGAACGTTCTGCCCAGTATATAAACTGGGGAGAGTTGGCCAGGAGGGGAGGATCGCTGCTTGGGCATCGGTCAGGAAGTAGTGAGCAATTGCATTGTGCATTGCTTGTATTTTTGGAGGGGTTTTATTTCTTTCTCTTTCTGTTATACTCCTTTTCATTACTATTATTATATTTTATTTTAGTTATGAAACTGTTCTTATCTCAACTTGTGAGTTCTTATATCAACCTTGGAGTTTTAAGGGTTTTTTTTTATTCACTCCCACTGTGAGTGGGGAGCAGTGAGTGAGTGGTTGCATGGTGCTTAGTTATCTGGTGTTAAACCACAACACTACGGAAATGCATTACTCTATAGAATTCATTGTGCCTAGACGCTGTACAAAACCAAGTTCACATAAATCTTAAAAAATGCATAAATTAATGAAAAGTAAACAATCCATAAAGAGCTTTTGCATATGCGGATACCATCTCTGACTTGGAAAATCCCTGAGCTACAAGTCATGAAATGCAAGGAGAGGTGCTCTGAGGATTTTGACATGTTCTTATATCCTTTTCCAAGTATCTGCTACTAGTGGCTCTACAAGACTGCTAAGTGAAGCTTTTTTGTTACTGAGCATGGTTATTCTTACAGTAGTCTGATACTTTCCTAACAAAAATATAAACTGTAACTTACTGTGGATCATATCCAATTAGACAGATTGGATGCATCTATAATTTAAATATTGTGCTTATAAAACCCCCTCTATTAAAGTGCTCACAATAATCTACAACATATAGTAGTCATACCTGTAACATGCTCCTCACAACATAAACACTTCTTTAGTCAATGTGTCATATCATCATAATTTGTCCTTGGTCCGGTAAATTTCAAGGCTAGTATCTACAACCCCAAAAGTGTCATATATAACATCTGTTGAATCAAAAGATTCAATAGAAAAAAAACTACCCAGTTAATTCTGAGAGTGTATTTCACTGTTACAAGTGTGCAGTAACACTACGTTTAACAGTGTTCCTTAGATTTCATTAGGTATCTCTGAACAGTAATCCTGCTACAGCTGTGACACACGTGGGCAGGCACACTTCTGTAGGCACCATCACAAACAGCTGCTCAACAGAAAACTTGCTCTGAAATGTACACCAACATCTCTGCTGTTTACAACATGAACTGCCAGTATTTTTATCTTTTTATTTCCCATTGATAATCTTCAGAATTGCAGGAGAGCTTTTTAAGATGAGATTTACCACTTCAGAGTAGTAAATACACTTTCATAAGTATTGCAGAAATCCTTAAGCTTCCTGGTCTTGCATGAAGGCAGTCTACTGATTTAGTCCTATGATTTAGGAAAGGTCAAGAGGGCAACAGTTGAAATACTAAGAAATGTTAAATTTTTTTGCCCTGTTGCTTTGTATTTGTTTATACATCTGCACTGAGATGAGCCTAATTAAAAGCTTAATTCTATATAGAAGTTAATTCTATATAGAATGTCAACCTTTTTCTGCCAGTGACATTTGATGTATGATTTCGTCATGTATGCTCTTCGTTATTAATAGCCATCAGCTGTTGAACTTAAAGCGTTTTTGTCAGATGTGCTTTTCCTTTTGGGGTCTGATCCTGCAAATGTGCAAATAAATGACAAAGAAATCTCACTGAACATAACTGATGAAAAATAATTGTTTGTGATTTAATGCTTGTTTCTAGCATGTCTCTAAAAGGGCTGAACTAACATTTACAGCCTACAAATGATCCAAGTAAGACATTTTCCTGTAACATTAGCCAATGAAGTAGCACAGCAGAAACTCTGTGAACAGGAAAAATTGCAAACACTGATAAAACAGTACTGCAAAGTTGTATCCTAAATGAACAGCTCTAACAACTAATGCCATTTGCACTTGACCTCACTCAGTATCCATTTTATAAGGCAATGCAATAAACAGCCATCACACAAATTGTTCTTTCTACAGAGAACACTCTAGGAACTAAGCAATGAGGTACAGAGGAACAAAGTGATGAAGAGGAGAGTAATTACTTAAGTCTACAACACGTTATTTAAATCTGAAAACCAGCTGAGAGGATTACACACACTAGCATGAGCTGTTACTGCACACTCAACTTTTCTTCACAGAAAGCATACACTCCCTTAGTAGCACTCTACTTTGTCTCTACAGATGCGCTGTTTTTATTACAAATCTTACTCGTCTGACAACACATTGATCAACAGGAAAGATTTACTCTCCTTAGCTCTCAGTAACTGTACTCCTATGGCTCTTCAATCATCATTTTCAATGACAAGCTGACTAGAAAGTTTCGTTTTATTATGGAGCAACTCCTCAGGTGTGAACTAAATGCAGTAATGAGAAACAGTTATATAGCATCTTACAAATGTGCATCTTAGATTAGTTAAATTGTGTATTGATTTCAGTTTCACCTTGCCTCCTGCTGGCTCTCAACATGGACTAAAATGAACAACTGGATCCCACACCAGTCTTGGTAGACTGAAGGTTTTTTTGGGAAAAAAAAAAAAAAAAAAAGTCTTACAAAGAGCCTTCACACAACAACAGCAACAATAAAAAAGTATTTTTATCTGCAGTTAAGTGTACGGAAATCCCATATATAAATTTTAGCCAAAGACTAGTATTGCTGGCTGCAATTAAACTTAAATTCTCTATTAAGAAGTAGGAGCCTCCCCTGCTTCGCCCATGCAATAGCCAAAGCACTTACTATTGAAATCTGATTTTCATACTTAAAGCCAAACTCATTACCTTCCTTTGCATCCTTTCATTCTTGAGGAAATTCTTCCCTCCTTCCCTAAAGCATGACACATAAAGCTGAAGGGGAGAGCTAGGGTAGGGGAAGGCTTTCAGAAGATGGTGGTGGTGGTCATGGTCCTTACAGTCATCTGTCCCTTTACAGAGGCCTTCTGAAGAGGTTGAAATTCTTTACAGTGATGTGACTTACCCAGTGGGGGCTGTGCTAAGGAGGACTCCCAGTCAGAACCAGTGATTTGTACAACACAGACACAGTTTTACAGCCTATTGCAAGTGCAAGCCTAGTGCAAGGAAACACAGCTAAAAGAGCATACACAGGTGCAGTTTCACTGAAGACAATGGTGAAAGCTACTACTTTATGGAAGACAAAGCCAGGCAAAGGCAACAAATTCTAAGAGGTTTCTCAACCCACCATAACTTCTTTACAATCTTTTCTTCCTCGCTGAGGTATTTCTGCCTTTCTTGTTCCACCAGGTTGCGCTGTCGCTGCACAGGATCTTCAAGCCTCTTCACTGTCTCAATCATTTTGCCATTGATTTCCAGCTCTGCTTTCTTCACCATTGCCCTCAGCATCTCCTGGTTCTGCAGCTGTTGCACAAAAGAAATCAACTTCAATTTTTCCTGCTTGACTGACATCCCTGGCAACAGAATACATTGCAGAGCTCAGAAATAGGTTGGGATAAACACAGCCCTACATCAAGAGAGTTTTTATTTCTTCCTTCCCTCCTTAACTTTACCTATAAACGTTGTTCTGTGAGGAAGTGTTGGGTGTGAGACAAGCCTAAATCTGATTAACTTCTAATGTGTGTATATATATATATATATATATAAAACTTCAAATTGCAAGCTGATGAACAAAAGATGTTGGGATCAGTACACCACCTTCAGTGCATAACTTCTGCAAGGATTGTGGCCCCTTTATTCTGTTCAGTCCAGCATGAATCAAGAATTAATCACACCTCACAAGACTGACGGAAGCTTGACTTCCACTTCATGTGTATCTCGTAAGCTTATGCACTGCACTGCACTGCCCATATGTGCCTCGTGGATAATCCCACACATTAATGTCAAAGCTGGAATGCACGGCTGTTCTCAGAATGGAATTTTTCAGTCTCTCAAGTGGCAGAGGAAGGATTGTACCATTCGGTGTAATTTGGTACAGACATACAGCTTGTCTGCAATACATAAAACCTCCCTAACCCACCAAAAAAAACCCCTTTGTAGTATGGTAATTTTCTGAGAACCGTAAAAATCACACCTTCTTCCTTGTCTTAACCTTACGTTAAGTTTCTAAAGTATTAATTTTCTTACTGATACTGTTTGCAGAGCAAAACACAGCTAAGCAAGCAAACTAGACTGCATTCTTCTGTGGGTAGCCCTGGAGCAGCTATGCTCCGCACGCACACAAACCAAACCCGTTCAAGTCTCTTGCAACATTCAAAGCGCTAAGCAGGGCTCCATCTAGTCACAGCTTTAGGATGTAGCAACGTGAACAAAAACTCTGTTAGCCCAGTAGTCATCTTGTACTGTAAGATTTCAAAAACCACCTATGTCAATTGTAAGATGAAGTTCCAGTTTTAAAACTAGCAATTGAACTGTCAGCTGTCTTCTATACATCCATACTTAACAGTCAAACCACATTTAACTTACGAAGTAAAACCACTGCCTAATAGGAAGAATTACAAAAATGGGTTACCCACAAGACAGTTTTAATGCAACAAGACTACTTTTTAAATTGATTTAAGAGAATTCATGGGAATCAGAGAAAGAAAAAACCTTTGCCCAGGTCATTCTTTCCAATCAGTAAGGGAGTTAAGAGGAACAAACTCAGCTCTCTGCACCTGACTCTGCCTTCTATAGTGACACAACTGTGATGAGAGGGAGGGTAACACTTCACTGAAAGTGCACAGAGGGGTCTGAGCTGTGACAAGCAGGAGGTGTTAGCTCAAAACTCAGCTGAAGATAAGTGTTAGCAGTTAGGGGGTAAAAATGAAGCTGGAAAACATATGAAACAGCACAGATTTATAAACATTGTCAGCTGCTTTATACCAGACTGGATTCTTTTGAAGACAGTGCATATGTCTATTTTTCCCCACTATGGGATTAATGTTTGGATTTGATAAATTAAAACCTCTTACAGCAAGGCCAGCACAGCTCTCTGAGACTCACATCTCTTTCATTATGCCATATTTTCAAAAAGGAGAACATGAATGAATGAATGAATGAATGAGCATGTAACACTTGAGTCACACAGTTTATTCATAGTTCTTTAAAAAGTGGGGAAATTTGACAGGGGGAAGTGACTTGGGATATGTAAAGCAACTGATCCGAGGTCAGTGAAAAGGTCAGTAACAGAGTCAGACAAGTCTCAGGTGTCCAGAATTTAAGTCCTCTATGTTCCTCAGCCGGTAACAGTGACTCCCAGGAATACCAAAATTATGTGTGAGTGTGTGAAGTTGTGCAAGGGTATATTTTATGGGGGTACAGAGGGGATCTGTATTTACTGTAGTTACACCTACAGCTAAGGTGCTTGCCACTTCCGTTTATGCAGTGCTTGAACAGTATTACAAAGTTTCAGTCAGCAGATTTTATCCAATTCTGATAACAAGATTAGGGAATAAAAACAGAACTCAGCAATATTTCACAAAGCTTGTATGTTGAAGACTCCCAAACCTCAATGTTTGGAGTGAACTCTTAAAGTCTGAGAAATTACTCATCTTGGTATCAAAGAGCAGTTTTTGCCATTTCTATGAAAATTCAATGGCTAGTTCTGGAAAACCTGGCTTTGTTCATGCTTGGGAACAGGGACAGAAGATGAGAGGGAGAGGTACAGATGGATGTAGAGAAAGAAAGGGAACCAGGGGAGAGGAGTAATTGTGGGTTAAAGCAGGGGCAGAGTCACCAGCCAAAGGACAACATGAGGCAGGGTGAGCAGGAGCAGAGGGGAAGAGTTGTGGCTGAGGAGGAGGAGGCAGTCTCTGGCTGCTACAGCACATTTACCTCCATGTTCTGGAACGGAACTCGATTCTTACCTTTCTTCTAACAGCAGATATCAGATCTGAGACTCCCTAGCTAACTGCACATCCCATTTGTCCCTCAGACCACCTCTGCCAATTACTTCATCACCTCAAGCGGAAGAAGTTCTATGGATCTGTCAGCATGATTCGGGTTCCAGAGTAGAACTTTTTGTATGTTAAGTTTTCTTAAAACAAGCCAAATATACAATCTTAGACATTCAAACTTGAAAGAAGCTTTGTTAAAACAGTGTTCAAGTTCCAAAGTCAAGTGCCCAAAGGTAAGGAAAAGCAATGCAGGCTTTCCTGTCACCACCAAATGGCAATTTCTTGCAAATTAGAGTTAACTTGACTTATAACTGCAAACAGCAATCAAACACACTTTCTTAGAATTCTAGCATCCTCTCTTACATTCATTACCCTTGTCCCTCTTCTTCAGCTAGTGCTCCAGACATTATCTATCACTGCTCTCTCACAAGTACCCCAGCACCGCCTCTGGCACCTACTTCAACAGTAACCTGATAACCAGTTTAGTTCACTTTGAACCAATTATTACCTGTGAGACAGATAACTGGAATACCAGGTATTAGTTCACAGCCCTGCTTCTCATTAGGAGACAAGCACGACCTGTCCAGTGGTAGCTTCCCAGGCCCTGATGGAAGAGGCTTCTGGGCCACCCACCTCCCCACACATTACAGTGCACAAAGAGGGACTGATTTCCTGCAACTCAGGATCTCTGCAGAATCTATCTAATTCCTGAAGTTTGTTACCACACATAGATTAAACATAGTTTCACCAATTCTATAATGCAGCTCAAAACATACTTGAATTTCTAATTCAAAGTTACACGTGTGAGACTATCATATACCATTTATGACAGTATTATTATTACATTTTCTATCCTTTATGCAGCACTCATTTCCCTGCAAATAATACACTGAATGAAGGAAAAAGCCTGCATGCATAGACATTCCTAATGCTGAACCCTAATCATATCTAACCGCTTTCCCTTAAAATGTGCTCAATTAAAGAAAGGAAGGAATAGACAAAAAAAATCCAATGTACATATAAGCTAACAATATATACCATGAACACGTATTCTAAGGCTTGGTTCAAACCCACCACTAAGTTCTCACTGTCTGGGAGTGTAGAATGAACACCACCACTGAACTCATCATGGGCTGCAGTCTTACCAACAACAAATTTATCCAGGACACAGGCTGGGTTATAGCCTACCTCTGGCAAAGAGGAAAACTTCACGGCACCATAAAACTAGCCTTTCTTATCTCTAAAAACCAGAGCGCTTAAGGAAAATGCTAGTGGAGTAGCAAGAAGTGTATCTAACCTCCAGCAACAGCCATGATGCAAATGTCTTTATTTCAAGAATCTCTGGTTAAAATCCAACCATAGACTGGAATAGTCTTAAGTTTTCGGTTGCATCTAGTAACATATATACTTAACTGGTGTGTGAATCAATACATCTGGATCAATTGCTATGTTTTAAAAAGAGGATTTTGCCTGCACAGACAAAGGCTACATGAATGAATGGGTCTTTTCCATCATGTGTTTCTCTGATTCGATTAAGCAAATGAGTAAGAACTTACAGTGATATCAACTGAAAATTGAACCACAAACAGTAATAAATATAGTGTTATGTCCTGTTCCTATTTCTTAGTTATCCTGACAACTTTTGTGCCTGTGGAATCATCTTTTACAGTGCTTTGGAAGTGTTTCTTTTAGTCTGTCACTATATGAAAAATTCACACAAACAGGAACAAACTGACTGCCAACCCAGGAGAAATAGTGAAAGCAAAAAATACGATGTACTGTGATATTATGCAAACGACCTGGAAAAACAGAAAAATCATTTTCTCTTTTACTTAGAATTATTTTCCACAAAACACAGTGTAAGTTTTTTCATTAGAAGATTTCAACACACTTCAGTTTAAAACACAACCTGTTTCACTTGCTGCCCTACAAACTGTGAGCTCTTTCTCAGTATAATTCCACCCATTCAGGAAAGCCATGACAAAAAACCCACTCTCGTGAATGTATTTTATATGTAATATAACAAAGTTTCCCTTGAGCTACAGGTTCTTCCATCCGACTATCACAAATTTGCCCAGTTTCTACTGGCACAATGCACCAAATTTGCTATCATTTCTGAAATAAGGGAAGCCAGCCAGAGTTAATAAGCACACTTGGGACATGTCCTTTTTTTCTTCTCAAGACTTCTTTGGCAGCACTGATTTGTGCAGATGGTACAAGTTTCTTCACTCCTGTGTGCCATAACGCTATGTCTGACATAAAGCAAGGTTACTGCCTTGGGCAGAGTCATGGAGACAAGGTGCAGCTGGGGAAATGCCACCTCCCTGGTGAGCAGGCCCTGTGAGAACAATGCACTCACTGCCTCCAGCGCAGCACTGCAACTTCCAACCCACTTTATGAGGCCACATGCTAAGCACAGCTGGTGGCCAGACTGCAGGCGTCTGCCAAGAGCTGCATGTGGCACATGGGGTTACAGAAGGACAGAGGGGCTGGCTGCAGTGGTTTGCAGCACAAATGTGGAAGAATACACACTTAAATGTAATGTGCCAGGGCAGAGATCCCAAGCCAGAGTATTGAAATTAGATGGGAATCATGATGGCTGGGCATACAGATACCACTGCTGGGAACAGCTTTTGAAAGATATGTTTGCTATAGGAACATACTCATCCTAAACTGAAAATGTAAATAGATGGATGCTGTATCACAGGCAAAGGTCCCTTGGCTGACAAAACTCTTTGCTCCAGATACCTTCTGCCACCTCTTCATTACCAGCAAACTTCACAGGACCTTGTCACAGTATCTTCAGTCTTGGCCACATTTTCTTTACCCTGATGTTTACCTCACCCCCTCTGTTCCCTTGCCCTATGATTGGTTCATAATTCAATTTCCTTTAATTAAGGAAATGAAAGCAAAACATGGTCTGAATTGTGATCTGTATTATCATTATTCTGTTTTAAATGTAATCATCAAATCAAAGGAGACTGACACAGTAGCATTCCCACATTCAAAACCACCCTTGTCTTAATAGCAGTAGCTGCAGCACTGCAATACCAAACATGTGATGTAACTTTCCAGGCAAGGAGGACTGGCAGAGTACTGAAGTTTCCCCTGCTGTCCACTTTGTCTTACAAGAAATTGCTTTACCTCCTATTACATCTTTTGAGACAATACACAGTGCTTTTCAGTTTCCAATTAAGTGAAGGGCTGAAGACCTGTACAGCTGCATATGCTTATTTTCACAGTGTCTGAGATGAACAGCATATATTTACATTTGCAGCATGACAGTATGTGTCAACAGACATCTTGGTTAATTTTTCATTGTTCTTATTGTTTCTTGCAAATATTGAGGTGTTGATGTGTCTTAGGAAGGTACTGGTAAAATGTGAATGCAAGTTGGGCACAACAAACCTTTGCAGCAACTTTTGAAAAATCTTTTTGCCTTGTTGCTCAAGTTGACTAATCTTCTGGATTCTGTAAATACAGGACTCAAACTCTGGCTTAATGCATATCTACGGGTCCTCAGCTACAAAGTTGTTTATTCAGGAACTTTAAAACTGTCTCAACTCTAAACAGTATGGAGCAGGAACATGGCTCTTCCAACATGCTTATACAGCACACAGCATAGCAGGGTCCAAACTGCAATCACAGCCTTGATATTATTGTAATGTAAATACTGCTTTAATGTCTAGAGTCATCAAAGCTAGAAATGACGTTTTTTTCTCTATATCTGAACAGCAGTAGTTAAACTGAGCCCATTCTCATACCTCTAGGGCTATGCAAGTGGTGTATGCTAGAGCAGAATACAATTTTGTGTCTCCAATACTTGCATCTTCGCTAGAACTCTACTACTGAGAATCACTCATATACAAAAGGAAAAAGAAAGAGAAAGAGAGAAAGGAAGAAAGAAAAGGGCATTTGCTGACAACCTGCTTTCCCATCATTCCCCAGATAAGCATACCTGTAGCTGCTTCATCTGATGCAGCTGCAGCCGCAGATCCGACACATTGCGTTTCATACCATGCAGGCTGACTTGCATCGATGGGGCTCCAGCGGAGTGATGGGTGACAGCTGACTCCACAGTTGCCAACGTGTTCTTCCCCCCAGATATGTTAGCAGTGCCTGCAATAAGCAGCAGCATAGGTTAAGCTCACCAGCAGAGAAGGTGCAAAAATAATTCTTCCTCTGCCTGATAAATCCACATATATTTCACACAGATGGACAAGAAAAGAAAATTACAGCTGTCAATGCTCAGTATTAACAGGGGACTGGCACCTCCTTATCCGATATATTTTGAGGGAAGACTCTACAGTATCAGAGTGCATCTGTGCTGGAATCTCAGCCATATCAGAGCACTGCATTACCACAAGACTGTTTCCTACCACACGTAGTGGAGATGGGATAATAAACTTTAACTGTAGATTACACAAAACAGCAGCAAATCAAACTGGTGCTGAAAGTAGCTTTGGGATTGTCCTCCCAGAAGCCATCTGAGACCAAGCTGATGCAAATCCACAGGACTCCTGAACTGCATATTTGTTGATTAATTATCATGGGAGAGAGATTCAGTCAAACTGCCAAGTGTGGGGAAAAGGTTTCTATAGAGAATCTTGCTTTGTTGCTTGAAGTACAACTGTACTATTTCTATCAAGTGTCTGCAACAGCTACCATATAAAACCAGGAGAAGAGAAATGAAACAATGCTGTGGCAGAAAAATGATCTCCAGCCATGTTGCATCCACCCACTCCCCTTTAGCCTGTCATTTATTCAGGACTGTGTTTATAAAGGAATATAGCATAATGCAAGGAAGTGAGCTGAGACGCACGCTGAGAATAACCATCACATGTCCTCACATGACTTTCTTTGTTAAATAATGCTGTTCCTCTACACAGCATCAGTGTCACTCTTGTTCTTTTCAGTCTCAAGTACCTTGGAAGAAGCTTTACTATTTACAGGGTACAAGCAAATTCCAGTTCATCAGCTAATAGCCATGTTACAGCTTCTTCTAGCAATTGGCACTGACACGCGTATTTTTCAATGTTTTTTCTTATGTGTCCCTTCCCCTCCTCACCACTAAAAGGCAAAATGACAGACTGTCAGTAGGACACACTTCATTTTCTAAGTTCAGCACTATTTAGCCCTGCAGACTCTTTTGATCACAGTGCCAGATCCACCTTGTCCCTTGGGCCCTGATGGCTGCGGCTCCCTGAACTATTGCATTACTGGCCCCTCACTACAACAAAAACACTGAGGTGCTGGAGCATGTCCAGAGAAGGGCAAGAAAGCTGGTGAAGGGTCTAGAGAACAAGTCTTACAAGTAGATGCTGAGAGAACTGGGGTTATTTAGCCTGGAGAAAAGGAGGCTCAGGGCAGACCTTATCACTCTCTACAACTACCTGAAAGGAGGTTGCAGTGATGTGGGTGTTGGTTTCTTCTCCCAAGTAACAAGTGATAGGATGAGGGGAAATGTGCCAGGTGACTTTTAGATTGGATATTAGGAAAAATTTCTTCACTGAAAAGGTTATCTAGCATTGGAACAGGCTGCCCAGGCAAGTGGTGGAGTCACCATCCCTGGAGGTATTTAGAAGATGTGTAGATGTGGCACTTAGGGACATGGTTTAGCGGTGGACTTGGTAGTGTTAGGTTTACAGTTGGACTTGATTATCTTAAAGGCCTTTTCCAACCTAAATGACTCTATGATGCTATTCTATGATTATGTCATTCCCCACTTCATCATCTTCCCTCTCTATGAATAAAAATCCAAGGAAACAGAAAATAACTCAGCAATGGATGTGCACAGGGATTTTGGTCATAATTCTATCAAGTTGAATGAAATCAAACATAAACTAGTATTGTGAGCTTTTCTTTGCCTGTTGAAGGCAAATTTTCAGTGCACTAAAGAGCATGACGCATTTTTCTGGCTGGAATGAGTATGAACTCAAGAGTGGTTAACTTTTATACCTGCCCTCTCATCCCTAGTAGTCTTTTCAACCACTAAAGTCTCCAAATGTGCCTGAGTGGGTACAGCTCAGCATAACAACACATTACAGGTGCGGATACCTCAAATGTAGCTTTTGCAAAATTCATCCAGGGAAAACATTTCTAAAGGATGGAACTTAAGGACAGAATATTTTTATTTAGGAACAAGCCAAAACATTTCTGAAGAATCACATTTCTTGCTTTACCTACATTTGCGATTCCTGTCACTAAAAGCACAGGCCCCTCTGGTGTACCATGCCACAGGCTTCCAGAGACATGCATAAACAAAAAGCTGTTCTAGCCCGGTGCTGGCTGTTGTAATGCTATACCTTACCTAAATGTGCTCCAGCTAGATCTGCTCAATGCTTCAACAACAGCACTTTTCATTTCACTGCTGAGCAAGCTGCTGCACATTTTTGCTATACTCCATTATGATTCAATGCTCTCTTGACTTTCAAAGAGCTGCTTAACAGAAAGCAACACTCAAGAAATAAACAGTCCTTGTTCACTGCCATTGTACCCATGTCATGCTTCAGTCTAATATATGCTAATACTTATCTGTCTACATGTACACTGCAGTTTTTCCTACAGTCAAGTACCTACTTCCATCCCACATGCACTATTTTTTCCATTTTTTTAAAACAAGGGTATTTAGTTCATAAACCCTACAGACAGAAACCACCAGAGAGTCTGAAAAATGTGGATAAGCCTCCAAGAGTTCTGATCCCTAGCCACAAATCTGGACTATTTTTGAAAGCACATCTACCTTTCTGCTATTTTTTGCCTCAAGCCAAAGCTCCAAAACCTCAGCCCCCGACCCTGTGATGATTCAGCCAAGGCATGAATCAGCCCCCGCCAGTCTCTCCCCCATGCTGGACCCCAGTCAATTCACATACTTTCTCAGGAAGGGGTGCCTTCTCTCCTGTTAGTGTAGATGGACTGTGATCTGCTTCTGTAAACAATAAATGTCTCCAACTCCCTACAAAACAGCTCTCCTCCTCCTCTACTGCCTCAGCCACCTCTTCTCACCTTAGACACTCTGAGCTGCCCTTGCGTTCCTGATGCAGAGTGTGGTCAGAAGCTGTGAAGCATGAAGTGGGACCCTCAAGGGCATGAAACACAACCACAGACACCAAGTGAGCATGGGAGCACCGTAAGGATCAGCAGCTGATTTCTCAGAGATACATATTTTCATCAAAAAGGAATAAAAGGGCAGCTGAATGAGGGACTGCTTCATCTAGGCAGTATAGCTCACTTTTGGAAATAGTCCCAGGCTGTAGCTTTGTGATTAGATGTGTGGCCAGATGGATTGAAGGGAAAGAAACAGCATTGGTTCTCAGGTTTTTAAATAAACCCCTGCTGGAGCTAGGTAAGGGGGCCTGAATGCAAAACCTCTCAATAATTCCCTAATACTCTGGACAAAACCCAAATGTTAACTTTTTTTCTTTTTTTACACAGGCTAATGAACTAAGCTGCCTTTTTTAAAGTACAAAGAGAACTGATGTGCAGAAAGGTGAAAGCTTTGCTATTTGCCCAGGCTCAGAAAGGTAAGGAACACGAGTTCCACTCCCCAACACTTGACCTTTGGTATGGTTGCAAAGACACTGCTCTCCTGCTTTCCAGATTTTATTTTTCTTTCTAAAATGCTAAGATAAAAAAAAGGCCATAGCAAGACACACAACAATGTTTCTTCAGAAATTACTCATCTCCTTATTAAAGAGCCACAACATTTTCAACTATCATTTGGGAAGACATGTGACAGTTCCCTTTCCATCCAGTTAGAATCCACTAAACAAATAGGTGAATGCAATGTTAAGGATGCAATTCCATCATTAACAAGCTGTTATAGCCCAGGCACTAAAGCACCCTTAAAAGACTAAAATAATACATATATATATATATATATATA
>NW_020799095.1:34215384-34273338 GCF_003259725.1 Athene cunicularia | reverse complement strand
TTTTTTTTTTTTTTTTTTTTTTTTTTTTTTTTTTTTTTTTTTTTGTAATCCATGATTCAACTGATCTCCATTTAGTCAATGAATCCAGGATTTTGTCTATCAGTCTCACCACTTGATGAGCAAAAATATGACTGAAAAGAGAGTAAGTGAGCATTTCTCAACATATTTGTTAGTAATCTCAAGGAGACTTCCTACTACGGTTTGTTTTTAGAGTCACATGCTATTCCTTAGTGAACAGTCCTTTGATGCCATTCACTTGATGAACTGAAGAAAGTTATAAGGATTCAGTCATGGCATTTCTCCTAACATTAGTGGAAGAGACATGGCCAGTCTGTGGAAGGTTACTACTCTTTGAACCCACCCCCTCAATGAAAGCATTGAGCCCAAAGCAATATAACATAACAAATGCAGACAAGCGTAATTGTTACAGGCTCATTTTCCCCAGCGAAAAAAAAAAAGGTTTTATTTAGGCTCTTTAAAATTTGTGGCTAAAGAATCCACTACAGACTGGAAAAGCAAAAACATATTAAATACAGCAATTTGATTTATATGAAATACCAAACAGAGTATTCACAATCTAGCTATAGAGAGTTATCTCGGATTTAGAAATTTTGGTTTCTTTCCCTTCCTAAGTGCACTAGTTCCTTTTTTTTTTTTTTTTTTGCATGAAAGTCTCCTATCACTGAAACACATACTATAAAATACAATGTTGGTTCAACACTGATGAGCCAATTTTATCCTGCGCAGATGTTTTATTGTTCAGGATGGGAAGCAATTCACGTTTCTGCTTACCAGTGCTCTAGAAAGGACTGCTCAATCAACATTTTATACCACTTTTTCTTTCAAAGAGACTTTGAAATGGCTAAAACTGATATCTCAGTGCACAGTTGTCAAGTGGAATTGTATACTAGAAGAGTCTACTGTCTAAATGGCTATACTTAGTAAGGATTGGGGTGAATTGAAGAACAAAACAGCGGTCAGCAGAAGTGTTTCTAGATGCTGTGGCATGTTTAAACCCAAACATATTTACAAGAAGGAGAAACGTTCTGTAGCATATTCCGGCAGACTGTCTGATTTTCAAGTAAGCAGAATCTGCACTGACTTACTAGACCCTGTCACACACAATTTCAAAAGCAGGTGCAAAAGCAAAATATTCTATTACAAGGAACTATTATACAGCAGTCTTCAGTAATAGCTGATGTAGGTTACAATACTGTAGCATATTAGGGTCAGTATCATGCCTTGTTTCCCTTGTCTGCTACAATTTAATTTTGTGGCTGAGTCATGCTGGAATGACAGGATTTAGGGACGCAGATGTTGGAGTTACAACTACACTTCATAGCACTGATAGGGATCCCTGCAGCTGGCTGGCTGCATGGCTGGCCCCACTGCCCCATCCCCCTCTACCAGGTGATCAGAAAGGCATCTGTTGCACAACCTGAATGCTGGTATCCTTACTCACATGGTGGATATGGGCATGGCCGTGTGACAAAGTCAGTGTGACATATGCTGATCCGCTCTTTTGACAGTAAATTACATGCCCCTCCCTCCACTCTCCCATGCTTGGACATGCAGCTGTTAGATGGAATTTTGCCATTTCAGGGACACACGTTCAGTCATATGATAAGGTAGTGAGTGAGGAGTCTTTGGGAACAACAGTGGCAGGAAACAGTGGCTGGTCAGAAGAACCATGCTGTTCTTGTGGAGTGGGCATGACTTCGACACTGAGTAATCCCCACTTTCGTTTTGTGTAGGACTGTTTTCCCCACGAATATTATTCCATTCCTCATTTCATTGAGAACACATTCACACAAGCACACACAAATCACTGAATAATTTAGGTTGATGTCATCTGGTCCAAAGTCCCACTCAAAGCATGGCCTGTGGAGGTCAGGATCTCCAACTCAGTGCCTCTCACATAGTGCTTATCTGAATTAGTACAAACACAGGCAAAGCAGAAAGGCCAAACAGCAATACAATACAGAGAGGAACATAAGGCAGTGTGTGTGCGCCAGTTTTGATGGTTTCACAGGTGCTTTCTATGAGATGAGGCCTGTGCAAGTGGGAAATACCATAAATTCTCAGTTTATAATGACACTGAAATTGGGAAAAGTCTAAGAGCATTTTGCAGCTGTTTTGAAAAATGATGGGACTTTTCAGTAAGTTGTCTGAAACTGATAAATTACAACTTATTTCTCCACAGCCTTAAATATTGCACTCCCCATCCAGGGGCCAGCAGGAAGGGAAGAGCTGGAACAGGACCAGAGAGTGACTTGGGAGCAAAGCTCCAGTACCAGGACTTTAGCTCTTTCTCTGCTTGATAGTTTCCAGGTCTGGTTTGATTTCTGTCGGTTAGAGGGACATACTGCAATTCCAGATAAACAGGAATCCTGAACATGAACAAACAGCTCCAACAGAAAGGCTAGTTAAGAGCATAATAGATTTGCTAATAAATGTGTGTGGTTTACTACCCGCCGGAGCACAGACCTCCCTGTGGGAACAGCATTACCAGGAAGTAGGGAACTACCTTTATTTGCATTCAGTGCATGACAAAGGGTGAAGAGGAGGCATATAAACGCATGCACACCCTGCAGACATCTCCAGCAGCAGCCCATACACAAAGACCTCCAATCACATGGAGTTCTTCTTTCATAACAGCCTTAACTCCATCTTTTAAACACTTAACAGCTTTCCAAGTGGGAAGCTAAAATAAGACCAGCTCATATTGGCTTCATAATTGATGCTTGCTCAGAACAGTTTAGCGCATGTTAATAATTAGTAACTGATCAATATGGCTTAATTAGGGAAAGTGCTATCTTGCTGACTGCTAAATTCCTTAGTGTCATTACATCCATGGCAACCTACTGACACAAGAACCTTAGAGAAAAGTTAGGGTGACCGGAAATGGAATTCAATTTTTAACCTTATACAGCAATCTGGATACATCTGGGGTTAATGACATATATACTATAAACGAGATGACTCACTGGAAAATTCACCATATGCAGAGACTCTGTATCTCATTTAAACCATTCAGTGCAGGTGTGAATTCATTCCAAAAACCACCTCAACCTGTCAGAAATTCCTCTCTCAACAAAGATATGATCGACTCCCATATCCTGAACTTAAACTTCAGTTGCGACAGTACAGCTATGGGAATTGAAGTAAAATTGACATTTCCATAAACTGGCATGGTAGTAATATTAGAGCTATTCATATACCCGAATAATTTGTAAATTAAAAGTGAATTATCTTACCTGCAGTGTCAGTGCTGCTCTTGCTGGACACAATTTTCAACATCATCTTCTCACTAAGTAATAAAAAGAAAAACAATATTTTTAACTTACTAACAGTAAAACTGTAGTGATGTTTATAATCAGCAAATTAAATGGCCTTGTCTAGCATATATATTTTTAATTTAAATCACCAGTAGGTTGTCAGTTGTTTTTTTTTAAATCAGCTTTTAATACAAGTTAAGCAAGGAATGGAGTATAAGCAGTAGAAAGCACAGAGATGTAGCTACATTAATTCTTTTTAACACAAAGAAGAGTAATGCAGTTAATCTCCATCTATCATTCAGCATATTCTTCCTCTCTGCCTAGCATTCTCATGGGGATGATAAAGATATGTAAAAATGATTGAGCATTCAGGGGTTTTTTACTATTACATTCAAATGTTATTTTTGTTGATTGATTACTAAAATAATTACAGAGAAACAGATTTAATGAATTCTTTTGTTACCTAGAAGCATCTTTGCTATTACTTGTATTTGGCCCTTTAAAAAGCGCAGACTGAACAAGACCAGTTAAACTGGCAATCTGTTTCTCCATGGCTTGTATCCTCTCTCTGTAAGACAAGAGAACCGTTTGTTAAAGCCAGATATATTTGCTTTCAGACTTGTTTTTCTAGGTGAATGATTTACAGGATTGGAAAGACACTACAGAGTTTGTGCAAAGGCCCATGGGTACCAGTTTGCATATACCTTGTTGCAGCAGCTCACCGCATCTTGGTTTGGACAACTTTTGCATGGTAACAGATAATAAAAAAGACATCTGCTTGGTTAAAAAAGAACAAAAGAACCAACCACTCAGAAAATAAACTTCTAATGATCTCACAAGACAGGCCCCTAAAACAATCAGTTAATGCCTACTGGAACTAGTGAAAATGGTATTTTTTAGCATTACATATATTTTCTCTATTACCTACACTGGGCCAATAGTTTTGCCTTTATATAAGGTTTCAGGATTAAAGCCTTTACACTTCTTGTTACTATTTTTACTTTCCCAAACCCAGGATTTTTGTCTGTGAAGCATTTAATCTGCTCAAACTGACTACTTCACAGTCCAAATCCTTTGCACCTGACATCACAACTGTCTGCTTTGGAAAGTACAGCAATGTGACAGACAGGCACAGGACACCAAATGCAGACTGTGCAGCAACATTATCATAGAACAGATTTGCTTTCATGCATATATCCTGAGAAATTCCTAAAAACCGGAAGAAAATAGATGAAGAACTGTAATAGGTATGCTCAGTGTTTTCCATAGGTACAAAAGGCCACTAAACGACGACTTTTTTGATAGGAAGGCTAACATTTGTGTGTTTATCTGTTTCCAGAAATGCATATATTAGTCAAGTACCAGGTAACTTCCTTGGTGGGCTCCAGAACAGCATTTTCCTCACACAGGTGCCTACTTTCACATGCCACTATGTCAATGACACACCACTACACAGACACACATCAATATGGGATCTCAGACAGGATCTTCTGAAAATGCATCCCTATTATGCCAGCAGTTAAGTCACCAGGAAGACACACAAAAGCAAATGCTAAAAGTGGGCTGCCATTCTGGAAGATGACTGGGAACAAAGTTTCTCAAAAAGCAAGTGACTAAGACCAGCAGCGATGTCTGATGAGAGTATATGGGACAGGCACACACAGCCCCAGACTCAGCCTGCTGCAGGGGCTGTCCACCACCATTGCAGCATCCTGGGCACATAGGAGCAGCTAAGCTCCGGCTACCCACACCTCCAGTTGCCATTTGGTGACCAAAGCAATAATTCCAATCGATAAGAGCCATATAAACCCAAATGTAAGTACCAATGCCAGGCGAAAGCAAGCTGACATGATACAAAGCAAGTAATCAGCCCAGCTTGTAGCCAGTCATATTATCCAGGATAATTATTTCATTCACATTGAGGGAATGAAATAGAGGTTTGCTGGGATAGCACACAGATACCATAGCCAGGAGACACTCCAAGACACCGAAACATTGAGAAAACAGGGCAGCAAAACAAGTAATGAGATGCTAACAAACAGAAGGAGGGAAGAAGAGAGCGCTCAGTCAGCTCCCAGCCGGCAGACGTGTTCTTACTGCGATTTAATACAGCATGCGTGTCTTACTTTTCTGTCTTCATGTTGAAAGGTATTTTGAACGGTGATGAGAAGACTAGTGAATCTGACCTAATTCATTTCAAACCAAGAAATACGTTATAGAATTTCCACTATTATAAGTTCTTAAATAAGAAACTGGTTCAGGCTATAGTAACCTTTGGAACAAAAAGAAGTACTAAAAGCCTGGGATAAATATATTCTAACAAACTTTAATGCAGCATTTTTGACTTTTTTTTTTTTTTTTTTTCCCCAGATAATCATCACAAAACCTTCCTGGAACTAAACTAAACTGAAAGTCTATCTGTTTTACCAATTCATAAATATGATGTTTTTTCCATCCCACATTCAATAATCTGGAAACAATTTTCTGCTTCAAAAGAGGTTATGGCAACACAAAGCTGATCTTGTCCTTTGCCATGAAATCTAGGAAAATATGTTGTTAAGAGGGAGAGGGATGTTCCAGAGATAGGAGATGATGAAAAATGAATTAAATACTGGAATCAATTGCACAGAGCACATTATTTTTCATATGGTAAAAGCATTAAGAATGTTAAGAATCTACATGTGCTCTGGAGTCACTCTGTTAAAGACAAGGCAGGATTTTTCCTGTAATCATTTCACTGTAATACCCAGACTTGTTATGGCCATCAGCACCAAACATTTCAAAAACAGGTGTCTGAAAGGAGGCGCCTTTTAGGCATTAAATAAAATGACCTGGTTTTTGGAGACCTGTCGGTCTGACTGAAGGCGGTGGGAGGCGGCGTGCTCCAGTGTAGGCAGGGAGGGACACGGCTGGCCCAGCAGCAGGGCCATGCCCTGGGCTGATGTGGCTGGAGGGCTGATGGACCAGTCCTGCCGCCTGGTACATGGCCCTGGAGGAGCAGGGACAGGCTCCCCAGCAGCCCCTTCCCCCACCAGCTTCCCTGTGAAGGGCTGGAGCAACCTCAGCTCCAGAGGGAGAAAATGAATGCTTTCTTCAGTCTGCGCCATGCTGGCTCCATTAGGGATGCCCGCACTATCCTGACAGTTGTACAATTTTGGTTCTCAACATTATATTCTCTACCTCCCACTGTGCTCCTGCTGTGGAGAGGGAAGGTGGGGGGAACAGCTTGCCCTGCCATCCCTTCCTGCACTGGGTAGGCCAGGGTACCACGGATGGGGCAGGGCAGGGTGCCACAGCATGGGGCAGGCCAGAACTCTGGCGACATGGGGCAGGCCAGGGTTCCCAGGGCATGGGACGGGCCGGCACTCTGGTGACATGGGGCATACCAAGGCCCCCGTGGACAGGACAGGTCGGGATGGGGAGCACTAGGGGAGAGGGTCAGGCAGAACAGAAGGCAGGGGTGCCTCCTCACCCACGGTGGTAGCATGAGAAGGTCAAACCCTGTTTCTCTTCCAGATTCATTTCTCAGATAAATCTGCATCTCTCCACCACCCAGGAAGAAAAGGGAGGGTCCCTTCTATAGCAGTTGGGAAAGAAATGGCTATCTTATCAGCTTGAGCACAGAAAGGCATTGTTTTACATTGATTTCCTGTGAATGTTGGGAGGGTCAGAGGTGGTAGCATGGTGGGAGAGGAAAGGAGGGGCCAAGGTCAGAAGCGACTCCCAGCTCTAGCAGGCCTCTGTCAGACTTGGCTTTGTCTTGTCACGGACCTTGGCCAGCAAAGCAGGCATGGGCCTCTCGCCAGCCCTGTTCTCCCTGGCCGCCTGATCCACAGCCCTTGCCCTGGATAAGCCCAGGCACTGGGGCCCTGCCTTAGCATCTTGCTCCCCAAATTCAGCAGAAGCAAAACAAGCCCTTGCTTCCACAGGAACTCCACACTGAGACATCAGATTCCATCACCAGATTTCTTCCTTACAGTTTCACTGAGGTTTCATGTCATTCCCTCTACTGCAATGAACTGGAAGTAATCCCAAGCAGGGTACAGCATATTGCTGAATTGGTACCCACTTCGCACCATGATGCTGTTTAAGCGCGACTTGTATGTTCCTTCCCTTTCCTGATGACATCTTTAATATTCACATCACTGAGAAGATCCTTCGTACAGACACAAACTAGAACTGGGATGTGTAACTGTTCATTCATGTTCCTGTCTAAGCCTAGGCTGTGCAGCACATAATCCATAACACACATACTCAAATACCACGTCTGGCATCATGAACTAATTGCCACACTATCCTGGAGAAAGATTTTCAGTGACATCATATTTTATAGTTAAACCTCGAGTGAAGTCTGAATACTAATCAAAAAGAGGGTGAGAGACAGGGCAAAATATGTTTCTTTCTATATTACACTATGAGAGAAACCTTTCATTAGAAATGTTTTTATCTCACTGGGGACAGAAAGGAACAGGAGTAGGTTGTCTTTCCCAATGGCTTCCCTAGAATCAAGCGAAAGCAGCACAGTCAGACTTTACTCCAAAGTCTCCCCAAAATAGCAGAGTGGATATCCTGTAAGGGTGTGAAGCAAAGACCAGCAGATGCACTCTTCTCTCCTCCCAAGGGAAAGATACACACAGGTAAATATTTCAGTCTTCTAAGAATAAGGTTGAACTCAAACTTTCTATAGCTTGAAGCTAAAGGGATAAGCGAAGCTCTGAAGCACTGTCAGCTGTGATATTATTTGACAACTCTTATCCAAGAGCCTGCATCTCATCTTCCTAAAAACAGTTCCTCCAACAGAAGGAAGCCAAAGTACAGTTTACCTTTCCTCCATGTATTGGTCATTTGCATTCACCTTTTTCTGCCTCATTATTCAACATCTTTCACAAAGGAAGATGCAATTTTGGCCCCGTGGAAAGCGTCTGAGAGGGTATATCTGAAAAGTCAACCTTTCTTACACAAATCTTAATACATTGCTGATGGAGTCTCCCACTGTCCATGGCTTTACAGAGTATGACCATTTTTTTTAATGTACAGAGTCCATCTATACTTTAACATATCAAATAATAATATGGTTTTGTGATGGGAACAATATCCAATAACCTACACATGGCCGTTACACTTTAGTCTTGAACTGCAAGCCATGAGCTGTGAATGTGATCATATTTTTTGCTCAGTTCTACCATCAACTTTTCTCACTAATGTGGCATAAAAAGAAGAGGACAATAGTTGTGTTCAGGCAGAAGAGATCCACAGTACACTCCTGAAATGTGTTTGGAGGAAAAACATTCTATGGAGCGATCTTGCTATTCTAAGGGTTGTATTTTAGTGAGTAGGAACATTTATTATATACATATTCAGCACTATCAAATATCCTAGAATTTTGCAACACAGCGTGTGTTTTAAATGCAAAGAATGTAAGTTAAACAGCATTTAATTTAATGCACTTTTGGGTAAACAGCTTCCTTTCCAATTTAGCAACATTTAAACATCTGCCTTGCCTGTAGTACTTCCAGAACTGTCCACCATAAGCTACATAAACAGGCCATCCAAAAATATGCTAGCAAATCACTGTTTAAACAACCCATGCTCACTCACAAAAATTTACTCATTCTCCCTGTAAACCTCGGGTTTAAGGGATGATGACCCCTTGAAGATGAACTGCTGCAACCTGTTACAACTTCTAACACTTGTGCGTAGGAATACTAACATATTTTATCTTTTTAAATCTCTACGAACTTATTTCTTCTCATTGTTGCAAAAGAGCTTTATATGGAACTCTTCTGGTAAACTAATTACTGTGAGAATTTATTCAATGCTTTATACCACAGAAGTAGCTACCTTGAAAATACCCAAGGTAAAACAGATACAAGAAAGAATTACATGAAACAATTAAATCCCCTCAACTCTGGCTTAAATAACAGGCTTGATGAGACTGGCTTCTGCAATGCAAAACTAAAATGGGAAACTCCAAAAGGAGAGATCAGAAATACCAGTTTTCATCTTTTGTAGACCCAAATCTACTGCAGATAACATTCCAAAGGTAATGGACTCATTTTCTTTACAAAACCAGGATAGGTCAATGAGAGGTCTGATCTGCTATAAGTACCCAACTGATAAAGTACATATATATATCCCACTTCAGCCCCAGACTGGAAAAAATGGAAGGAGAATTAACAAGGGAAGAGACACTCAGTTTAACTCCTGGAATTGTCATTATCCATTTAAATCTTTTCTCTGATTTAAACTATGCATTGTCCTGAGGTTGTGATAGTGCTACTTCAAGGTAATTTCCACAAAGGTGGCGCAAGAGACGGTTTCTTTGTTCTCGGCACACTCCACTAGAGACTGAAGGAATGACAGCACTGACATGATGAAGGTTTGATGCTTGCAGGGTCCTCAACCCACTCCTGGATGATTTAGGATGGAGAGTCTCTCTTGTCACAGTGCAAAAATGCAAAAGGCCTCCCTCCTCAGTATCCCCAAGGCTAACAGATACTCAATCTGCCCTTTTGCTGCTACCCCACACCTGACACTGTCTGCATGCAGACTGAACTATTCGATTTCTGGGGCCTGGTTTTTAGGCTCTTTGCACAGTCATCAGCAAGTGGATAATGTGCATGACAGAGCAGCATTCACCTCATTTTACCATACCTGGAAGAGGATGAATTCAGCCCCATCTCTCCAATCCCACAATATTCTTATAGAAGCAAGCCCAGCTGTGCTGATTTCGGGTGTAAACTGTAAGTCCTACACAACAAGGTATGGGATACCTTCTGCCATTATATATGTCATGTTTCAGGTGTCTGTAACAACCTTCTAACAGTTCAGCCCCTGCTGAAGCAGGAAAAGAGCACCTCAGCCTAGATATCCTTAGCATTCCTTGTTTAGTTTAGTACAACCTCAACAGTGTTTGCTGTCAAAGTTTATTAAATTATTACAAACCTAAAATAAGGCTTAGAGCATTTTGTGTCTGTAGAACTCAAACCCAATTCTTATTATTGTAGTGGATAGGAAACATAGAAATTTACATTAAATGCTTTTGGTATTATTATTTTTAAGAGTCACACTTTCTCAAGGTTAAAAAACCCCACAACCCATAAGGGCAGCTTTCAGAATGATTTTTTCAGTGCTATGTAGCTAACACACACTGATGAATTTTAAGGTTATGTATTTATTTGGAAGTGTAAGTATGCAAACGCTGTTTTCATCACTGTAAATATATTCTGGGACCAGGACTAAAGCTCCTGGTGCAAAGATCCCACTAAGAAGCTGCAGAACTATCTGTACAGTTGCTCTTTATATATTCACAAATACACAGCCTTGTGCATATCAGGGTAGCTGAGTGAACAGATGAGATGCCCAGAGGGGAGAAAGTCACAGAGACTGGGAAGTTGTTGGTGTCTTCCCTTATTTTCAACCCCCTAACATGAACCTTGCAAAAATTTTGATCTGAAAGCTACCTCTTGGATTAGAATTGGCAAATGCAGTTCCCAGCTGTAATAACGGAAGCTTGAAATTATATTTCAGGTACCTGCATCTTTTTCTTGGAAATAAATAGATACAAATCAGGTTTCACTGACTGCTATTGTAATATGCCCTAACTCATACCCTTGTGTCAACATAACTACTAAGCTATAAACCTTTAATTTTTGCGGATGGCTGATTTTCTTCTGTCCTCCATTTTCTTCCCACCAATGGACCTCATAACACATTCTTTTTTCTGGCCAAGCGTGGTCAGAGGCGACTAATTGTTGAGCAAGTGCTCAAGTGGAAGGAAAGTTTGGGGGCTATACGAAGCTCTGTATGTCCCCAGTGGTTAAGGCAGTCAGCAGTTACCTTTAGCCTCTGTGAGCTCAGCATTTTCCAGCTATTCATCTTCACTTCCCTAAAGAGCTCTATAAAAGTTAACAGCACAAACAATATGCTAGAGATTAGTGCAACTCATACAAATACACAGCAACCGACTGGCAGTGTAATGATTTTTCTCTCCTAGGGCAGGGTCTATGGCAGTAGAAGCCTTCACAGACCTTTGTATAAATCACATCTTTAAAAAGACAGGAGAGATCATTGTCATCATTGTCAGCACACAAAAGTTAACAACAGTCAGGTCACCAACTATTTGTGATGCTGGAAAAATCATAGGGAACAGCATTCGTGTTTCGATTTCTTCCCAGAGACAGACTTGCTCTTCTCAGCAGTTTCCCCTCGGGGAACATTATTATAAACAACTGTCCTATTTTTATGCAAATTCATGTTTTACAGGAGATAAGACAGTAATGATAAATTCTTCCCATTTCCTAACACTAGATGAGAAAAACTCCACTCCATAAAGAACCAAAATTGTAATATCAGAGTGTCATTCTTAACAGGGGTGAAATATATTCTCTTATTAGCAGGAACAGAACATCATTTGTTCTTGTAACATGATCTGGTTGTCTGGAAAGAAAAATCCTAGTTAATCATTTTATTTTATTATATTTTTTCCAATGACTGAAATTTACACAAATGAAAATAACTATGGATTCATCATGGGTTGACATTACTTTCAGATTAATAATGGGTGGTGTCGCATCTCCTCTAAATTACTCACTACCTTGACAGACAGCTAATAAACACTTCAGCCCAGTACAGTGGCCTCCTACACATTACATTGTCTCCTGGGTGTTAAACAACACAAGATGTGCAGATCAGGAACGTTTCTCATTTGCATAAATTTAGCCCTGGCTCTTCCTTACCTTGTCTCTTTGTCCTTGGGCATCGCAGGCGACCCGTAGCCAAAAGCCTGCTTGTCGACTGGAGAGGGCACCACCTCGGCCATGCCCGGGAGGCCGAGGGCGGTCCGTGCTTTCGCGTCCACAAACACAGGCGGTCCTGGCTCCTTTTTGAAGGACTGGCGGCTGGGGGAAGACCTGTCAGGCTGGATGGTGTGGTGGGGAATGTGAGCACTATGGTGAGGGTGAATATCGATCATTCTCATGTCAGCCACTCTGTGGGGTGAGGCGGGAGGCGTTTTAGAGCCGAGAGTGGGCAAATGGCTCTCTGGGTACTTGCGTGACTTTTGTCTGTACAAGGACTGCTCCAGCATTTCAGGCTGCATAGAGGGGTTGCAGTAAGTGCTTGATGACCTCATGGCACTGCGATGGTAGGCTACAATGTGATCTGGGACATCGAGGGGGTGTCCGGAGTGGGGCGCAGCCACACTCATCCTCCCCTCGTGAAACAAGTAGGGGTCACCATACAGACCTTCATTTCGGATCAGGGCAAGGTTTTTGTTACTCATGTCCTCATCTGGCTTCACGTCCCGTCTCTCCAAAATGGCGCTTGGGCTGGGCGATATCGAGCGTGAGGCTGGCACACTGGAGAGCCGGTCCCTGGGGATGGTGGCATTGCCTGGCACACCCATGGGCCGGCCCCCACCGTAGGGAATCCTGGATGGAGAGGGAGGCATGGAGTGGGGCACCGGGGTGGAGGGTGGAGAGCTGGGCATCACATGCGGAGGGTGCGTAGCAGATCCGGGGCGGGACGCACTTGGGCCATCTCGGCCTGTATAAGCAATTTCCCTCTGCATCTGGAAAGAAAAAAACATATAAGATGTAAAATTACCGCATGAGCAAAACATGATGTGTGTTGTGACAACCTTGACATCTACAGAAAAAAAGGGGAAAAAACCAAACCCTCAAGACCAAATAATTTGTCATCTGCATAAATAAAAAACTTGGAGACCTCAGTGCCTAAATAAAGTAACAACTATAAACAGCAATAAAATGGGCTGCATGTTAAAGGAATATCAGAGTTTCTCAAATGCTTTTACTTACACAAATACCATCTTACCCTAACCTGATATTCTCAGCTAGCAAAGCTGAAATCAGGGGTTTCAGTGCCAGCTGTTCTAAGTACCTGTAGCCAGTGACAGACTTGAACAGTTTACTGGTCAGAAACACAGGCTAGAGTTCACTGATTCCAAACCAGGAAGAAAATGCTGATGCTCTGGCATCACAAACAGACCTGAAGTCTTTAGACAAGAAAAATAAATATTAGAAGTGGTCATTTGCTTCAGTGCAGGATTTAGCCTTCTACTAATAACTTAATGTGGTCTTTGTAACACAAAGGATACACAAAGCATAGGGGAACAACACACACAAATATTTATTGACTCTTAACACGTGAAAACAGATGGACTCTATAAAGCATGTGCCATGGGTTTCCTTCATTGCAAAGATAACAGTGCTTCAGTTTGTGGAGCACGCACTCAGAAAGTCACCAAACACTTTAACACAGTTTTGTAAGCAGCAGCAGTAACTGACAGCAGTAAGGAATGAGCAAGCAAGGAAATGAAAGGGAAAACTTCCATACCATCTTATTAGGACTTTCTTAACAGAGGTCTTGGCAAAAACCTGCAATAGATACATGTGCTTCTGAGACCATAGCATCTCACTATGCCCAGCAATGACCTCTCTAGATGGCTGAACACTGTCAATGACAGACACAGGAAAAATTATCCCTCTAGCAAGCAGCATGTGCCAGCTCTGGTGCCATTATGATAAGGTAGGTAACAGAGAGATGCAAAAGTCAGCTGGGTTCCACCAGCTACATAAGAAAAAAAAAATACAGCTTCTAAAATTTGTGCTGGAAACTTCAGATTCCCTCCCCATCACTTCCAAGGGATTGTAGAAAACTGACCATCACCAAGCCCGACCAATGTTACAGAGCAGACACCATAACATGCAGTAGAAGTTGCTCATCTGAAATCTTCACCATTTGCTCCCCTCTCACTCCTTGCTTTGACTGTGACTGAATTTATTGCAGTTACAGTGATCCATGGCTGATGAAGCAAGAAATTATATTCTATTCCTGCCCCACCACAGGTTTTTCCACTGGTAAGGGAACTGCGATGGCGGTACAGAAACAATAGCTGTTCTTATCACAGCAGGCTCCACACTTGGGAATTACGAATGACGTTCCCCAGGGCCAGAGATCAAAAGTCTGGAGTATCAGGTATCAGAAAGAAGAAAGGAGATAACCTGATTGTGGCAGCAGCAATAACAAATAAATGTAACAGAACAAAGGAGCGCACTGGGATGGGTCATAAATGAGCCAGACAAAAGTCATCAAGCCAAAGGGGAACATGGGATAATTTGTTCATTTGCACAGAGAATTACTGTAGTCTGGAATTTAAAATAAAATATAAGTAAACAGTATTAACAAAATTATCAGTGGGCATTCAACATGTTTGAAGAAACACTGCAACATACCGAGCTGTATCGAGCATTCAGACTCTGGACCTGAGCCAGCAGAACAAAAAGACTCCTACTGACTGGAGCAGCTTTGGGATCATGCCTCCAGGGATAGGCAGCCACAGATGCTTTTCACTGAGAGAAGAGCCCAGAGAAAGAAAATCCCCCTTGGTTTCTATTGTACAAGCTATACCATGCCCTGTTTAGTTGCTTCAGCTAAAGCTACAACAGATGCAATAGCATCTGGCACAGAAACCACAGACACTGGGATACGCTGGGTTGCAGTGAGAGGAAAATTCCAATGTTACCTTTTAGAGAGGAGAAAATTTCCATGGGAAGCTTTGAAAGCAACAGGCTTAATTTCCCCTAACTTCTGGACTTCACATTCTTATTCATTTCTCATACGTCAAAGAAACCTGTCAAAGAAAAATTCCTATTTTCCACCTTAATGTACTGCCACACTTAGATGGAAGTGAGGAGTTCAAACACAGAGTTGAGCTATTGCTCAAACCCCTGTGTTTGAGTATTGATGTATATAATGCTATTTACTTTTGCTTTAAAATAGCACTAGTACACAGCCTGAATCAAGACCCCATTGGGCTGGGCAGGGCACAAAATGCCTGGACAGACAACCCCTTCCTGAAAAGTACACTTTCTATTTTAAGCCATGACTCAGCCCCTGGGTGGAGCATGCAGAAGGGCAGAGCAGTCAGAGCCAGAGTCCAGGGTGCCCAGGGCAGGTGCACCAGGGCGTGCAGGCTGGGCAGGGACAGGAGCCGGTGACCAGGAGCCAGGCAGCCTTACCAGCTAGATTACAGTGTCTTCTGCTACCTGGTGATATTTTATCTTTCCACTTTTCTCTCTTCTCCAAAATCTCCAGATTCTTTGCTAATGGCAACTTAAAAAAATGTGAATGATGGTCTCTTCTTGCTTCTCATCCACATATTTTTTGTGTGATACTCTCATACATACCCCACTTTCTATAGTTTTTCTTCTGTGCTCCACTACAAAATCCCCATGTTGTTCAATGAAAACACGTACTTGAATATGCAGGCTGTCTTGAGCCACATGTTCTTGGACTTAACTGCATGACTCAGGGACAGAGAAAGAGGATACTGGGCTTATCTGAGCCTCCAAATACTAGGTGCTATTACAGCCAATTGCTTTGAGGGCAAAAGAAAGAAGACTTTTTAGGGCAAGCACAGGATCATGTGCTTTTCCAGTGCGGCCATCTAACACGTTTGCCTGAGGGTGTGGTTTTCTTTAGCACATAGCTCTTCCTTGTTCTTACTGCCTGTAGACTTTACATCCTTGAAACAGAAACTTGTTTTGTCAATTCTTAAGTTAAAATATGGCAAACAGCTAGTAACAATTTCTGTATAAAACACTTGAGGGGAATCACTAAGAAACTTTCACTTTCTGTAGTAAAAAAGATTACACCAATCTCTCTAAAAAAGTAGTTAAAAAGATTACAACCTCTGTGGAGGTTTTTGGTCAGTCAAAGAGCACCTAAGTCTGTAAGATACAGATTTGGAACTTTTAAAAACAGAGCAATAAAGACACTGAAGAGTGTCTCTATATACTGAAGTGTGAACATAATATAAACACAGTTACGTTCTCCATTTCAAAACTACCTGGCATAACCAGTAACTTGCTGCATTTTGAATATGACTCTTTGCAGAAAGGTAGCAAACAAGCTATCCATCGACCCAAATGGATGACCTTTTGGTTTCAGGTCTTGGTCCTGATAGCTCACATAAAGGGCAGGCAGATCCAGCATCTCTGTATAAAACAGAATACAAAGCTGAAAGAAGGGCAGCTGTGGTATCATAAGCCTTAGGGATAGCAAAGAGCAGTGGTTCAACAGCTGGTGATTTCTGCAGTACAATCCAGTCAGTCTTGTTGTCCATCAGGACCAATAAAATACTATGTTGATCTTTAGTCTAAACTTGTTAGGGCTGTCCTGTCTCATAGGTCACTCCTGTGGTCGGTTCCAACATAGGCATCTCACAATGCAGCGACTATCCTTACTTTTGTCTCTCCCATCTGCCTCAACGCATTGTTCAGACCCATGGTACACAGCACACAGGGCACGGGGTGTCATGCCAGCACGTACACCAAGCCAATGCCAGCTAGCACTAAGCACTAAGCCTACAGCTGATTCATCAGCACCACACCAACCCTTCAACTAACCACGCAGCTGGATACCAGAGGTATAGCCTGACTCATGCCACTATCTGCTAATATCTCATAGCAAAACAGGCAAAGTGAAAAGTGGGCCAGAGTTTCTGACCTGGCAGCCCTTCCCATTGACCTCCCAGGCCTCATCTACATCAATAGACAACACAGAAACTGGCACTGCCCCAAGGATTTCAGCTTGCCAAAATACCTACATGGAACACGTTCCCTAGATGGAGCTTACCCATACACCCTCTCGGAGACACCCTGGAGTTCCCAGCAGACTCCATTAATCACCTCTCAGGCATGTGAAGCTATTGCTCTTCTTACTCTCCCATTGACACCCTGTGTTTCCCTGAGGAAACTGCACCTGTGCTTCTCAAGCTGGCTCACCCAACAGTAGACAGAAGACACTTCCAAAGAATTTTATCGAGAGCTTGGATTGTCTTTGATGAAAAAGCTACAGAAACACAAAGTACTGGTATGATACTGATAAACTCATCTGTCTGTAAAGAGACCTTTTATGGAAATTGCTGACCAGAAGAAAATCCTCTAAAAAGTGAGGCAATCCTTCACTTTTCTAATCAGGAAAGACTTAATTAAAGAACCTCAGATCCAACAACAGTACAATCCATTAGTCTGTTCATTCCTCATAAAAATAAATTGACAGCTTTAATGTACTAATGTACTACTAGATGTCCAAAAAACCTCAGTTTAATCAGTAGTTGTACTATATGATACCACTTCTATCATGACTGATCTTCCATTCAGGTTGGGATAGGACAGTCAAAAGTATAAATCCACTTTTGCAAAAAAATTGTTATAAAGTTTTAACATTTCTAAAATAACATAATTTACAACAAGAAACAGTGCACTTGAAAATCACAGATTGGCAAACAGTATGAAAATGAAATTTTTAAGGTATCTGTAATATGACTATCTGTCTGAAGACAAATCCTCATGCTATCAGACATAACTGAGAGGTTGTCACACTTGTCTGTTCTGGCCTCCTCATAGTACGCCTTTTAAATCCTATAAACTTCCCCATTCTATTGGGTCATTACGGAGAAAAAACAGGCTGGCTGCAGCTGTGGGTTCCTCCAGCTGCCCAATGCCATACTTGAAAACTGCAAACATATTAGCATAATTTTTAGCTTTTCCTGGTTAGGAAGTTTCCAATGAAAGATATTTTCAGCAGACAATGCTAATCCAAAAGAGCTGAAACATTTGGTAAAAACATCAGTAAAGACAAAAGTTGGAAAAAAAAAAACCAGCAGATTTCAGTCAACCACTGACATTATTTCTTATCAGACATCCCTGGAGTGCTCTAGAGCTTTGGCTTTCCAGATTCATAGACCTGGGGTAACTCGGTCAGAGTCTGCCCTGGGATAGGGACCCTAGCTGTTCCATGGACTCTTCAGCAGTGTGGGTACTTGATAGTTTTGTGGTGATCTTCTAGACCAAGTAGTAAGACATGCCAGGGGTTTCAATGTCCATCACTCCTGAGCAGTGCTTCCAGACTAGAAGTTTATTTAACAATTTTGGCTAAGATTGGGCCCCCTGATGACCGAAGGAGAGTTCAGACCATGAAACAGCTGACCTAGGCTGAGTTGGAGACCTGGCCTCAGCTGAGTCTGGCCCCACAGTACAAGGCTCTAGGAGCTGCCAGGGTTCACAATTGTTTTTCATTATGGGAACCACATGGTGGTAAAATAAAACTGATTTCAAATGTTCAAACTTCCCATGAATGGGGAAGTCCAAGGCCCAGCTAGCTGTTCTTAACATGTCCCACGTATTTCCATTGTTATTTCCTGGATAATTTTCCAGACAAGGAGTTGCAGAACCCCCTGAGAAATCTCAGCATTTATTATCATTAACTTCCCATTCTTAGAATTCATCTAGGTTTCAGTTCTTTAGCTCCCTTTGCACAGTTTTTGTATATGCCTGGCTGTAAAATCTCTGTATTATGGTGAAAGAAGAGCTGAGCTAAAAATTCAGAACATCTATGAAACTGTAATTTTCTAGTTCTAGTGACTGATTACAACAGAACAGAATATTTAATTTGATATATATAGATATGGCAAGACAATCACTAGATTCTTCTTCTTCCATTTATGCTCTTAATTCTATGGTTTTTCTTTCCCTTGATCAACAATGCTGCAATCAGTCAATAAGTTTCTTAAGATGAGAAAGTGATGGTGAATCCACTCAGTCCTCCAGTTTCTATGTTCACAGTTTCCTGCCAGGCTCAGCTGGCTAGAAGCTGACATGAACAAAATAAGAGAAGATGATGTTCACTATCCTAGAAGGTGGAATTTAGAGCACATAAACATGACCCTTCAAAAAGGAGGTATCCTGAGTGAACCTTAATCAGGTGTCGTCACCATACTACTCAGTAACCCTGTGACATCTAGTCTCCATAGCTTTCTGACGGTTGTGCAGGTGTACACAAAGGTTATGGCATAAGCACTATTTCATCCTCAAGAGCAGAATTTTTAGGATACCATATTGTAACTGCCCACACACTGGCATGAAACTCAGCCACAGCATCACTTCCCTTTCCATGCCTAGAGCATCAAAACACATTCTTAACATTATTGTCCCTTATTTTATACTTATATCCTTAATGCACACTTGTGCATGAACTCAGACCCTACAGCATTCCAAATGTTTTACCTCCAGGTATTTTACATGTCTCAGTATGTCCTTTTATATCCCTGACTACATATAAACTTAATTCATACCATATCCTAAAGCTCCCATGAGGAAAACAAAGAATACCTAGTTCACATTTTACTGAATGTAAAACAGATCCATAAAATTCTAAGCTAACCACAAAACAAATTTAATGGTAGTATCAAAAATAATGTTTGATTACTTCACCTTGCCTTTCAGTCAACGTGCATGCTAAAGATGGATCATGCAAACAAGCAGAGGAGAGTTTCAGATCAAATCCTACCAAGTCTGCTCTTTCAGGAATAATTTCTCCAGCTATCCTGATACTATTCAAGAGTATTTGTTTCTACAATTAAAACCAGTAGCACTCTTATTACATTCTTAGACAACATTGTTACCTACAGACAAATAAAACAATCTTTGATAAGATTTTTGCCCTGAAATAATTAAAACCACTTACTGTTACTTAAGGAAATCACTTAGTATGGCTACAGCAGTGAGATGAACATTTGGTTCCACTTCTTCTAATAAAGCACTTTTTGTTTTCAGCCTCAGTCTACGGTATAATATTTTGTATATCCATGCCTTCTGGGAAAAGGTTTTGAAACAGTAAAAATGTTCCTTGTTCCCTCTGCTCACAACAGGGGCAGGCCATCTTGCTTTACCCGGTCATCTAAGTAATGCTGCTTCAATAGACTGAAGTACTTTTCCACATGACAAGCCTGCAATTTCTCCTCCCCTTCGAAATTAGTCACTAAATAACCTCCTTGGCATGTCACCCAGTCACAAACTGTGCAACGCTATGTGATTCAATCGCTCAACCATTTATTAATGTGAGCTTATAAGATGTATAGAAAGAGACTAACATTATGGAATGAAGCACAAGAGAGACTCACAAATGGGAAAGACATAAATAAAATAGTGAGTAAACTTCATTTAGGTAAGAGAGTTCATTTCAAAGGCAACAATATGAAACACATACATATTAATTACCCAACAGGTGAAGATCTCCAACTATTTAGCAAACCCAGTACATACAATTCTAGAAAAAAATACAGCAGTTATAGAAGCTTAGAAGCTTTTCACATACTCAGATTGGTAGTGACATTTGGTAGAAGGAAGCACAAGCCCCTCCCATGGAGGAGGCTGTCTACTCATTAACCAGGCACCTAAGCTGCTTGGCTAACCTGAACTTTGGGGCCCCCATAAATCAATCTCATTGTTATCTCAGCAGCATACTACACTAGCCATTACGATTAGGATTTTTTTTATAAAAGGCACAATGTAAAAAAAAAAAAAAAAAAAAAAAAGAACAGAAAGGATGCTTCCTTCTCTTCCACCCTCTCTCCCTAAAGACCATAGAATATAGAAAATGTCTTCTTAAAAATATAGTATTTACAGTCTAAAAGAGATAGCACTTAAATATCATAGGGTTAAATCTCATGACATGAGCACTTCCCAGTCCTGCAGTTATCTTCTGGTTTAGGGAGGGATGGGTTTTTATGCTGTTGGTTTGGGGTTTTTTTAGCTTGGTTTTGGTTTTATGCAAGTAAAAAATTGCCTGTGTCATCATGAGTGGCATTCAAAACAATCAAAATAACACAATTTAAACACCTGACCATGAGCTAATACATCTGTAAAGAACCAATTATAATGGGATCTTACTGGAGTAACATTTCTGTTTCACAGTACTGCTCTCAGTCTCAACCATTTGTGAGGGAGGCATCATTAATTTCTGCTACAATAGGGAAATGTGACACAAAGCATTTAAGCAACAGAACAAAGATCAGAGCAGATCTGGCAGCCAAAACTAAAAATCCAGGTGTTCCATCCCTTACTATACCCAGCCCAACAGCAGAGAAGTCCTCCAGCTTTGCAGACAGCTGCTCTGTATTCTGATTTGTAATGCACATTTGTAAAATTGTATGTCCTTATTGGTCTTGACCAGAACTTCACAAAATTTATATGTAGTGTAATAATGTCTTTTCAGAAATGTAAAAAATACTCATTTTGTCTTAAATGTTTATTTTTCAGTTTCACCATAAAATATTTTAAAATATTATTTTTATTGAAGATATGTACTTGAATTAAAGTATTATTATGGCACAGAAACAATGTTAACCCTATTTATTTTTATTTCAAATTTAATCAGTCAAGGCTTGTTTCTTTCAGTGCAGGAGTAAAACAGTATTTACCATTGAAGCATCTGGTTTATATTTGGCAGGTTTAACTAACCAGTCAGGCATCCCCTTTTAATGAATGGATGTATATACTTGACCTAGTTAAAAAGCTGCTTAGGTCTGCTGACCAACCCGACTCAAAAACATCAAGAGTAAAAAATATAAGCAAATTATCCTAGTACACTTTTATGCCACACATGCTTTCCAACAGTTGCAGATTTTATTCTTCCATTCACATTCTTCCTTACAGGCTAACAAACCTGCAGTAAAAAAAAATCACATTATTGTGCTAATATGCAGGATAAAAAAAGACCGCTATATTTCACTGCAGTTTCTCTGCAATGAATTGCAAGCTGGTAGGATGCACATTTTCAGTAATTGGACTCTAACATGATAAAGTATATCCCAGAACATCAGACATACCATAACTAGTTCTCCATACATCTGGCACTACATGCAAGAGTCTTCAAGTACGTCTGATGCACACGAAAAGTTTTTTCATGAGAGGAATGAATCTTCTTTTAATTTTAAAATACTTCAGGCACAACACCATAAATATTGCACAGGTCTATCATTACCAAGGCTGTAATTTAATTTGAAGGTTCTAACAATGCATACAAACCATTCAAGCATCACTTTCCATTTCAATTACTTTATCAGAGCCCTCAAGCCTTGTCTAACTTGCCATGTATTATCCCATGTTTAATTACTTGCCATATATTTGTTTATAACTTACTGTACAGAACAAGAGCTCCTTATCAGTTTAACCCCCTGTATAAACAAAGAGCATGCCCCTAAGAGGTGCAACATCCTAGGCCTCACTGAGATCAAGCCTGGAAGTTTAGGTTAACATTACTTTAAAATCAATGTCTATGTCAATGATAGGCCCAAGTTATCACTGAGCTAAATTGCCAACATTGTTGGTCCATCGGACCTTTCCATCAATTTGCCCATCACACTAATTAATTTTCTGTTTGCTTCCCTCATTTTTAAGTGGAAAAAATGTTAGAGACACAATTATAAAGACAGAGAATATTTTGAAGTCTACTGCGAGGTATACACATGTGGCATAGACATAACTTACTGCTTGACTGCTGATCAAAGTTCTTTCTGTTCCTGATAACAGCACTTTTGGTTCCTATTTCCTTAATAATACTTTCATGTATGGAAATAATTAAGCAGTTAATGCCTTGTACTGCTGTAAACAACCATTTCCTTGACGGAAAACAGGGAAGCACTTACAGGCTGGATTGGTTGTCACTAATTCAGGACTTGGTTTCGTTCTCAGCACTCTTGAGCAAAAATTGTGATGGAGTTAATCAGGTTATGCTTAAGTGCAACAAGTTAGTTCAGTCCAGCAGAATCCAAATGGGAAGGCAGTTTGCTGATGATGGCTTTTACAACAGTATAATGAAAGAAACATTATTTTCTCCTGTTTTTTTCTGGGTTGGGTTTGGGGTTTTTGTTGGTTTTGGTTTTTTTTGCCAAGGTCTCATGCCACCTCACCAGTCTTACAGCCCACCCAGCTTCGAATTCTGAATCAAGAAGCCAACAGTGTAGGAGGACAAAGACCTATGTATGGAGTTGTCTGCAGGATCTCCTAAATTTGCAGCCTCTTGATACACAAGGCTCTTGAAGGCAGCTGGTGAACCACCATCAGCATCTTTCTTCCCTCTGCTTAGGCAAGCACCATGACAGAAACTCTCAGTGTGGTTATCCACCTTCTGCAGTAAAAGGAGAGAGATCAACCCCAGGCTTTGCCTCCATTCAGCAGAGGAAGAAAAGTGATCATATCCAATCCTGACCTCATTCTCAGCTGCTTTCCCATGGCAAAAATGGGGGAGCAGAACACAGACCTGCAAGTTGCTGTCCTTCACAAAGGCACTGAGGTGACACACACCCCGGCACCCAACCAGGCTGTGCTTGTGCCAGCCTGCACTCCACACTCCTCTCCATGACCCTGAGTAATTCTTTCAAATCTTCCTCAGCTTTCCTGCATCAGCTTTCCAGCCCACTGCCCATATTTATACCTACAAGAAAGTGTGTGGTGTTTCCCTGAAGATCGAAAATCCTACAGAAGCTCTTTGAATTTGGGAGGCCAAGCTAAACAAACAAGGAGGGAACAGAACAGTTCTGGCTGCCTGACACATACTGGATTGGAGATTATGTACAGACTACACTGTCTTCTCCTAAACATACATACTGTTTGTTATTCCCTCTGTTTTCTGAAGGCATGCAGTGAAACAGAAATGCCTTGAGGTAGACACAAGTACCAAAAAGTTCTCTTATTCCAAACTCCCTAGTTCTTAAAAAAAACGCAAACAAACAAACAAAAAACCCTCCTACACCACAGAGCACATAACTACTAGCTACAACAAACCACTATAAAGAGGACAGGCAGCTCTACAGCTTCACTGCTGGCACAGAAGCACATTTGGTAAAACAGCTGGAGCTTGCAGTGTGGAGCAACCTGTATACGAAGACTTTGAACCAGCACACAAGTGAGCATCTGCACTCCAAAAGAACAGTGCTTCATTGTAACATGTTTATTAACATTACGTATACATACATACATGTATGTTTTGCATACCAGCAGTACATTTTTGGCCCATAATCTGGTGATGGCAGATCAGCATAATCAGGAATCTTAGATTTTTAGGGATTTAAAAAAATTAAAGGCAAGCAAATACAAGTGGGAAATCCTGTGCTGGAAACTCTATACGCCTCTCAAAATTTATTTTAAGTTTACTAGAGCAAATATAGCCAACTCTCACTGGAGTCGCATGAAGAAGGTTCTGCAAAACTGAACTATTACGTCAGGTCTGCAGTCTGTCTCTCTACCCTGTAATTTAAACCTCATGCTTCCCCCTCATTTCAGTAGATTTAAACAAAGACATTTTCCTAGCTATAGGAAAGTATCATAGTATGTATCACAGATATATATGCATTAAGTACCTCTCCAAAGCCCTATTAGTCGCTCTGTATTGAGGATTCGTCTCATCTAATGTTGCATTAAATGACAGGCACCCTCCAGAGTCAGCTCATTCCCTCTACATCTGGGTGGGACAAGCTGCCCTTTGGCATTCCCAACCTTTCACCACTGACTGCAATGGGCAGCAATTTCTACCCTAAACTTGCAAGTATTGGACTCTTTTCCTAATTCTCTACAGTGAGCCTGCCCATATGTCTTTTTATTTAGCTCACTCTCTGCTCTATTTTTCATTCTATTTTTTTTTTCTTCTTTATAAGTCAGGATGAGATACTATAACTAGAAGGGATAACGGCAGCTACATTCCAGCTGCTGTTTGCTAATCCATGCAGTGGACTTTACTGTGATCCACCTTGGTGGATCCAACCTGGCCCTGGCGGTTCCTGTTTGACTGAGCTAAGAATTAAGGGTCTCTAGCCTGAAGCTGGTAATAAACATTATTTATTTATCAACAGACTAATATAGAAGCACCTCCATTTTTCATTCTCTTCTTCCTCTGTCCTACCGTTAGCACTTATGCCTAAACTTTTTAAAGCCTAAATGTAGAGGACTACATTTAGTTTGGGTTAATATTCTGAGGTTTTGTGAGGTTTTTGGCAGGCGTGGTCAGAACATGAGGGTAATCTTTAAGAAAGAAGTGAGCAGAGCACTTGAGGTAAATGCCAGCTGGAGTGACCCATGAATGCTTGAGGACATGGGCAAAGAACCTAGACAATCACCTGCCTTTGCAGTCAACTCTCCCATTCAAAGCAAAGATATTTGAGATGGACTTTAAAGCTATAAAGGGCTTTTGAAACCTAGCACTTAGTTCAGCCATTCCCACTGAAGATGTTAAGGTTCAAAACAGCTTCATCTCCTTCAGACACTGCCGAAAATAACAGCTCTCTACAAGTCGGGCATTACTGCAGAATCTCCAAGACTCGATGTGCAGTGCGACTAAGTGCTGAGAGATAATGCTGAGGTGGCTGTCGCTCTTTGTATGTGTCTGGTCATTAGTTGGGGGACAACAGAAATTCTGGTTTGATGAAATCACCACCCAGCTCTGACAAGTGGTGAGACATCATATGTGTGCGCATGCATATGTGCATGCAGCACCTACTCCTCAGAAAACTTTTTCCTGTATCAATTCTACCATGTTGTCAACCCCCGGAGCACACAGACTTATGGCCTCCAGCACACCTGCACATCAAGAGCTCTTTGGCCATCAAAATGGCCAAACATACCATATAAGCTTGAGTATCCAACAGCACTTCCAATTCCCACACTAAGACCACCTTTTTTCATGTGCAAAACAAGACTCCAACAGAAAGATAAGGGGAAAGCAATATTAACACTTCATGTCATAAAATGTTGAGTTTACAACATGCATCAGCTTAAATCTAGCTAGAGGAAGAGGCTCTGTATTTGGACTAGCCTGGTTACACCTGTACTGAACCTGTTGACAGTCTAGTTGACACTGTCACAGACTAGCTGTCAGTGAGACCACTTCGGCGACACACTGGGTGAACTCTGCTTGGAAGGGAGCGCTAGGTGATGTCTGACCCAGAGCAGACCCATGAGGCTTCCAGTCTAGCCACACTTAAGACAATCTGAGCAAAATGATTCATGAGATCCAGCACATTTTGCATTGACCCGACTGAAATTACAGTGCCTCTGTGTGGAGGTTCATTCCCCCAGTAACATTTCATTGTTTGAGCTATAACCCTACTACCAGTCTGCATTACTTTATTCCTGATTGGCAAGATCCAGATCAGTGAACAGGCACTCATTTCTGCATATTTATGACTGTATTTCATTTCCTACAAACAAATGGAATGTAAGAGTTGAAAAAAAAATGTTTAAATTATCCAATTAAGCAGAGAGAAGTTAATAAATCTCTCATGCTTGATTTTCCTATACTTCCTTAGTGTACTCTCCAAACAGAATAGTGTGGTGAGTACACTAAGAAACCTCTTGGCATTTCAGCCAAGATTTTTCAGGGTGTTATCACAAATGACAAAAATATAAACACACTGAAACATAACACATTTCAATCCTAAAAAGGTCGGATTTACATAATTACAGCATTGGTTTGCCAATATCCACATTTATCTCATCAGTATAGCATGGCCCACCCATCCCATAAGCTATTAGACTGTTTGGGCTGAATATATAAAAAAGCTGTTACTGATTTCTTTCTTAAAGTTAACATTATGACACCCCTTATAACTAGAGCTGCATTCAAACCAACTGTTTCTTTTGCTTTTGAACCAACTGTTTGTTTCTTTTGCTTTTCCTCAGCTGCTTTCTAGGTAGAATTTTCTGAGAACAAACAAGAGTGATATCATTCATGAAGACCCAGCAAGCATTGCCTCCCCCCTCCCCATTCTCCTTGAAGAGATCAAGCACATCATGTACATAACATAGACAGCCACCACCAATACAGGGAGCCAAACTCTTCAGACAAGTCTCAATTTCGGCACTTCCTCGGGGCACCACTGAACTGATAGGTCATCTCTTTTTTTTTCCAAAAAAGGAATAGTTTCAAACACGTACAGTTCTGGTACAGATCAGCATATTTATTTGGTTTAAATGTACTGTATATCAGATTTCTACTCTTTAAAAAAAGAAATACTGTTAGTAACTGTACTCATAAATCAAAATAAATGCATGGCTTTCTGACTTGCTGTACTAACAACTCAGCTCTGATTTTTGTTCCATATTTGTATCTATTCTCACTGCACTGAAGCCAAATAAAACTGAACAAACTGATATGGTTAAATGAATGTAAAGGAAAGCATAACCCTTGGTCTCATCTGGCATTACCAAACAACTGAGTCAAAATACAATTTCTATAACAGATACATGGAATAGGTTAAGACATAAACATAACAATGTTATCAAACAGCTGACAGTTAAAAGACCTAGGCAGCATGTTTGCACCTGTAGTCAGCTGTTTCTTACAATATAAGGACATAGCAAATTAGAAGTAAGTTGTTGTGTTGAGTTTTGGAGTCAGCACTATTGGCAGGAGAAACGGTAACAGAAGCCATATATACAACTGTATTTTGCAATGTAAGTGTCCAAGCTGCACTGCATCTCATAGTTATAAAGCCCAGCAGTATTTGCAGTTGTGAGTACATCTTTTGCCATGTTAGAGATGCTATCAGAGCCTCAATTAAGAGTCTTCTTAGATCACAAACTTCTTCCTACACTGTTTGAGCCCTACATTTTCTTTTCATTTTACTTCCTTCTACCCCCAAAAATATACAGATTGGTCAGCATGGCTGAAGTAAACAAACTAGTTTATCCTAAGATCAAGCTATCTATAGTAAATATTCGGTGATTGAAGGACTGTCCCTTTACCCAACACACCCTTTTGGTCTTTTCACTTAGTCACACAGAGTTCTAATTTGCAATGATGTAAGAAAGGCATATAGTCACACAAAAAAATAATTTCTGCATCACATCATTTCTCACGGAGTCCTGTTGCCTGCTGATATTTGCAACTGTCTTGCTTTTGCCAGCTGAGGCTTTTTTTAACCCCAGATCTTAACATGTATCCAAGAAAAGATATTTTTACTCCTCATATTTTCAGAAGTCTGATTAGTTTTCCAGAGCCCTTATTAGAAAAAGTACAATCCAACATGGAGAAAAATCAAGCTCTTCAGATGTGTAGCTCTGTTCTCCTAGACACCTAATACTGGTTAACTCTTCTTTGTTAAAAGGAAGATAGGGGCAGAATTAATTCACCTTAGTATTCATTAGGCTTATATACAGGCAGGTAACTAATAATATACTAAAGTGAAGACTCACTGGAAAGCAGAGAATTTGGGTCATTGTCATTTAGGTCATCATATTTTGGATTTGTGAAAAACTTCTTGGGAAAGCTATGGTCCTGAATGACAAGCAAATGGCAGGTTTGAAGGAGAAAAAACCTTGCTTCTAACTTGACTTGGGTTCTAGGGATCAGGGTACCAAAACATCCACCTCCACAAAGTGATTCTTACCCACTGCTTGTGTAAAAATCTCATTCAGAAAGCTAATGGGAGCTTTGGCTTACAGGACTCCAGCAATTTGGATAAACTATCTGGTTTACAAAGAAGGTAAAGGAGGACCTCCCCTCCTAATAAGGGAGGTCACAGCCATGAGCATTTTTATCATCTGTCAATGTGTTTAGGGAGCTCTGGCAACTTCTTACTACCAGCTACTTAGGAATTTCAAGTAGGTGGGGAGAGAAAGCTTAAAACTTCTGAAGAATTGGAACAAGGAAACATCACGTAAAAAGCAGAGGAGTAAGAATAAAACCAAAAACTTGCAGACAATAAAAAAGGACTCAAATTCCAATCCTTATGTTTTTATTTAGGGCAGGCTCCCACTGAAGGCAGCGAAAGCTTTTCCTGAGAACCTCAGACTTACGTGAGAGATAAGACTTCTAATTTTAATGAAGGGCTGAAGAGACCTTCACACAAGACAGATCATAGGTTGTTATTAAGTCACTTCTTCAGCTCCAGGGCAAGCTCTAAGCAAACCTCAACACGAAAGGCAGGCTAGCTTGAATACAGGCCTGTTAGTGGGAAATAAAGAACTCTCCCCATTAGAACAACTGTATTGTGGTTGAAAGTTGATCTGTTTCCACAGATTAAACTCTCTGGGAGTTTCCAGGTAACTGGTTTGTGATATCTACCATATGACACTCCTCTTAGACTAACTAGAAGATTACCACATGGGTGCAGCAAGCTCATGTTCCCCGAATGGTTTAATATCAAGAACATGACACCTTCTTTCAATGGCCAGCTTGATATAAACTTAAAATCCATTCTCATTATTTCAAAATCTTTTTTTTTAGAAAAAGATACCTTTTAAAATGTTGGTATAATAATAGGATCTACATGGTTATATTCCTTATGCATGATATTTGTGAAATAAATGTAAGCATGTAGCCATCATTTTAAAAAAGCCACAATGCAGTACCCATCCAACTGTAACCCAGAATCTGTATCTTTAAACAGACTGACTTTCTGACAGATAACATTTGAGATTTATATATTGGTTTATGTGTAGCTAAAATAAAAAAATTATTTTCTCCTCAAAATTCTATCCACTTTCCCACTAACTTAGCCTTTATGCAGCAGTAGGTATTATATATCAAAGGACATATGAATGAAAAAGAACAGGTACATTTACAGTCTTTCATCACAGTCTGATTTGATGCAGCTACTTCTCAGTGTCTCCAGCTCTGCAGTTGCCTAAATAATTGGCAAGTACTGACAACTCATTCAAAGCAAAAGTAGTAAAAAAATCAGTAAAAAAAAATAATCCAGAATATCAGAGACTTCTTTTTTATATTTTGTTCAAATCTCAGCAAGATTTGTAATGGCAAGTTGGAAAATAACTGTTAATGTTTAATATGTAGATCTGAAACTATACATAAAATCTGAGAGTAGAGTCTGGTGATTTACAGAGCCATCAGACATTTATTTTCTCATATAGTTTAAGGAAGAAGCAACAGTTTTCATTGTTCTGATTTAAATTCCCAGTTAATCTGAAAATACCTTTTATTTTGAGGAAAAAAAAAAAAAAAAAGAAGAAAAGTAATTACATAGCTTTCATTATTTATAAGCATCATCTTACCTTACATCTCTTGGTGAGTTTTGTTTCTAGATGACTTTGGCAGGTATTTTAATTCAGAATTAGTTTCAGCAATATATGCCATTACATCTTCACTTTAAAATAAACCGCTTTTTCTCTTTTCCTCAGACAATGTATGTGGGCTAAAAGAGCTGCAGCGTCTCTGTTCAGGAGATTTCATGGACACTCAGAGGCTTTCTTTCTACTGTATGAAAGTTAAATCTGAGTAAGGAAGGCATTTTTCCTGTCCCGGAAATCAGTATAACCAAAACCAATGCTGAGCTAATGAGAAATGTTTCTTCCATGTGTTCTGTTTGGCAGACACTGCAAGTCATATCAAGGAAACACGTGATGTTTATAAATACAATATGGCTCATGTTGTCATAACCTCTCAATGACAAAAAGAACATTAGAAAAAGCAGACAGCAAAACAGCAGGAAAGATGAGATTTGTATCATTTGGAAGGTCTCTATCAGATAATAGAGGTATTAGCGTTTGCTTTTTCTTTTTTCTTTTTCTTCCCAAAAGAAAACAAAGTTTTATAGTAACAAGATCAGTAAGGCAAACACATGGCAACTTATATAAATTCTGTCCTATAGGCATCCTAGCATTAAAATGTGTTCACCCAATTTATTGCTTAAATTCTTTTCCAATAATATTTTTGTTCTAAATACCTCTACGTAGTTCAAGGAGCTGTTACTTTTTTTTAGACACATAGTATGCAGTGAACAAATGTAATTTTGGCAGGATTTGCAGCATTTATGCTTACTGATATTAAGATTACAAACAATACAATGAAAAGAGGTTAAACACCTCAAAGAAGCTGGATGTATGTTTACAGGTACCTTAGGAACACAGAAGAATGATCCTGCTTTTATTATCTCTCTATGTTTCCTGCAAACCAGCACTGTATTTCAGGCTCCTTGGGATGTTTTAAATTCTTGAAGGGTTTTAGCACTTGTAGGTTTTTTTAAGATCACAAATTGCATCTAACTCCAGAGAGTTAAAATGTTAGCAACCTGCTAGCCAGGCACTTTCAGGGGAGAAATAAAAAGTTTCTGTTATGCAATTTCATTAAAAGCTATTCAGCACAACAGTTTACCCAACTTATCAAATGTCTGTCTCATTTTACTAGTGCCACTCATTTTGACTCATCCTCTCTCACCTTGGCAGCCTAAAAGCCCATTGCTGCCAGGAACATCACCCTTTTGCCATTCTAACTTTCAGAAAATGTGGAGTTTCCAGGTATCCCCCACTTCCCCAACTCAGCTCTGACTCAACTTGCCCTAGTTGTTCTTTCTTGGAGAAACAGATCCTAAAAAAATCCAAAACACCTCAAAGTGTACTTTGAAACAACACCAGCCATAGCAAGCATTCCCTGGATATTCTGGCCTAACCCACCCAGTGGATGTCTGGGATAAAGCGCTGACCTGCTACGGTCTCATGCAAGTCAGGGAATTAAGCAAACCCATGGTGGGTCTGGGACATTTTAAAACAAAATGTAATCCACAGACTTCAGGGCAGGTGGTTGGGAAGAGAAAGATTGCCAAGCAAAATAGCCACCAGTTTGTTATGAAGTAAAAATTCCCTCCCAATTCCCAAAATTGGCAGACGGATTAAGCCCAAAACAAATCACTGTATAAACCAACATTATTAGTATCCAACTGTGCCACCAGAAACGTAGACAAGTTGCAACGACAGAAGGGGGAGATTATAATTTAAGATTCTTCCCCTTTTAGCTACTTCTATAAAAGGAGGATCTAGGGAATGAGGAAAGAAAATACACTATGCATATTCGGAGGGGGAATCACTTCCACTTGGAGTCACCAAGGGCTCACAGCAACATCCCAGGCTAAAAGGAGCTGTGACACTTCCAGAGGAAATCAATTCATTCCGCAACATATAAAAATCTGCTGTTGGTTTTTTATTGTCATCTACTGATGTTCTTCTATACACCACCGCTGAATGTAAGGAAAGAGGCAACCTGGACCCTACACCTAGTAAATCTGAGAAAACGTTTTCCCCTTCATATCTATGCAAATCACAAATGTTAATTCTAATGGCACAGACCAGCATGGCTGTATACATGCGTTTGCACTGGAATTCAAGTCAATGTCAGAGAGAATAAAAAGATCATCTAAACATTTGGACACCAGACAGTATTTTCTCAAAAGAAAGTATTGTTGCACAGAGAGCTAGAAAGTGCTGATAAATGTTACAAGCTCAGTTGAAGAAATAAACGAATAAAATGCAGCAGTATGAAGATACATTTTTACAAAGAAAATAGCTGCTACAAATTTTCAGTGTACATTTTGGGAAGTAGTAATAAAAAAAGAAAGAGCACAAAACAACTATTCAGTGAGATGGCACTATGTGGCTACCTCTTGCTTAAACAGCATTCAACATGGCAGACCTGTCAAACAAACCATGCTCAAGATGTAGAACAGCCACAGCACAGCATCAGTAAGCAAGTAAGGCACTCTGAAGGATTTAATGAGAAACTATCTGTTAGAGCTTGCTTAGACCCCGAGCAAAATCTGTTTTCTCAAACAGAACTCATTCAGAAAAATGCATGAAATAGAAAGATGACCAGGAAAATTAAAATTAATGGACATGAAAGCTAAGCGGTTTGATAGATCTGAAACTCACAGACCCCACATTCCTCTTGCACATTCTGAGTCTTCTTGTCCATATGGATAATACTTAATACTTCAAGTGTTACTGCCAATTCTTATACAGGTCTCACATCTGTTTGGTAGTTAAAACAGGTGTCCAAGCTGGCAACTAACATTACTTTCTGAGATTATTTTGGGTCTGTTACATGGAAATGATTATAAATCACATGAATAGAAGCCTGAATATCATCAAACCCAGGAATAAAGGTTCCAAAGAGACAAGAAGGCAAACAGTAGAAAAATCTGTAACGGCAAAACTTGCCTAAACCTAAAAAACCCCAAAGCTTTAACTCACATATGGCAGGAGATATAACCACACTCACAATATTACCATGTTAAAATGTGCTTACAAAGGCTAATTCATGATATTGTAAATACTGTTCTTTCAGCCAGTCTGATAATAAGCTACTTTTCTGTAGGTTTTTTCAAAGTTAACCATGACGCAGAGCACAGTGTTTACAAGAGTCACTCCCTACTTTTCACCATAGTGAATTTAGCACTAATATATCACATGAAATCGAAGAACATCAATTTACCCAATGTAAAGATGCACAAACACAAAAAGAAGGATTAGAAGCAAAGGCTTTCATACAATCTCTTAGGTACCATGCAATACCAGTACATAAAATGTACAAGTTTTTCACTTAGTTCCCCTGCATTTCCACTCCCTTTAATCTGGTTTGCTAAGGAAAAAGGGATAGATAATCCATCTGTTTATTTGTGGTTGTCTCCCCTGACCTAATAACCTGTGAGACTGCAAGCATATTTCAAACAAGATTTAACCAAAATGGTAATGAAAGAAACCATTAGACTACTGTGTTCCTACAAATTTTGACAAATCAAAGATTTGCAAGAAGATCCTGCAGTACTTCTGCTGAATAGAGGAAAAGTTGCAGTGTGTGCTCCAACTTTTTAGACTGGAGGATGAGCATTGGAGAGAGCATTATTACAACCCTCTACCATTATTGCAACCCTCTACTTTGGTAAAAGCCTCAGTCAGGATCTGAGTGGTGCTGCACAAGGAAGAACACAACCGGAATACATACATCCTTAGACAAACTGGTTTCATTATTTCCAGAGCTCAAGAAATTGCTTCTTTCCATGCCCATAACTTTGAAGCGCAGAAGTTCACATAGATCAAAGGGAAGACTTTTTGCATGTTTCTCCACAAAGCCCCTATGAACATTCTGGCTCTGACTTCACCTCTCAGACCAGAAAGACAAGAAATTTGCTAATGCAAATGAAAAGTCAAACGAGAAAATAGCTGTTTTGTTGGATGCACAGAATTTCAAAATGGCATCTTTGGGCATTTCAACAGAACAATACTCTACCATTCAACCACCACTTCTGCAAAGGTCATCGTTGTGTCACCATTATTTTTTAGTTATGGCCAGATAACACAGCCATAATCAGATGTCAAGTGGGCATATCTGTCATACAACACGTTATTTTAAAATAAGCAGTACAAATTATTACAGTTTTTGCACAGAAGCAACACTTGTGTTCAAAACAACTGTTAGGCAGTAAATACCTGGAGGAGGGCCAAAGAAATAATCTTTACTTTTGAATATATGTAGCTAACATAGGAGTTAACTATATCTGAAAACAGGTCTACAGCACACAAAGAAAGCCACAGTAGATATATTCATGACATTAATGTCATAATGCACAATGCTAGTATGTCATGCTTTCAAATATGAATTAGATGTAATGGATACATTCAGTTACTGCTACAGGAATATAACTAGAATTGAAGAATTTCAGGACCTTAAAGAAGACACCAAAAACTATCACACCAGCCCTTTGAAGCACATCTATTTGCTCTCTCATGTTGTGTGTGCAGCAGTGTGAATAATCAAGTAATTAGATTTCTGACCTATCAAAAGGACCATTTTATAATTGAAGAACATAAATGAGAGGTGGTTGAGAATAGTGCCTGTAAATAAACTACTGCAATCTTTCTAAAATAATGAGGCACTAAACTGTTGAAACAGCAGAAGTGCTTACATGAAATATTAATAATAAAGCAGTGAGACATGCTCAGAATTGATAATGAAACCAAGAGGCAAATGTACGATTAAGAAAATCACTTTGCAGGAAATTTTCCACGCAGTTGAACCAGCTTTGGAGCACACATAAAAGCCACAAAGCAGGTAGGACAGTAGTGTTATTCCCTTCTGGCTCCATAGAGCACATTTGGTTGTACTGTTTCCTGGGGACAGACCTAGGATGGGTGGGGAGGAGATGAGGTTGTGTAACCTCTTCACCACCACCACCTGCTGCAACATTAGCTGTAGGTAACACAGTGGAAGAGGTGCCACACGCTGCATCTCCTGCCCTCTTGGCAGCAAGGTATATCAAGAATAATCACCCAGCAAAAGACAGAGAGTGACAGAGTGAAATTGAATATGTTTCAAATGCCTTCTCTATAGTTTCCCAATACAAAATGATCACTTGAAAATGCAAATATACTAGTCCTTGTTCAGTACAGGCAGAAAATTTTAGGAAAAGACAAAACCATTTACATCACAACAGGTATTTATCAGAATTTTTTATCTGAAACGGTCATTTAGAAAGTGCTTCAATAGACTCAACCTAGGTACACTTGCTCAGCCACTGCAAACCAGCCCATGCTGAAGTCTTGCTGGAGTTAACTAACACCATGCCATACTTTGCTGTAAAGGGTTTGGAAATACAAAATAAGAAGTTGTATAAACTCTGAGCACTGTCTGTGTCCTGAAATAAGTAATTAAAGGCTATGTTTTGATTCACATGCTTTAACGCTAATAAACAAGAACAAAAAAACAGTTAATGCTCAGGACAAGTAATTGGAAAAAGCAAAGTAGTTAAGAAACATTACAGTAAGCGTTATCAATTCTCTCTTTTGTATACATGTCATACATATACCCTTGATTTTATGAATTGCTGTGTACACATAACTGTTAAGAATTTAAACATTTAACATAAAAGCTGGAGGAAAGAGGAGTATAAATGCAGCACTAGTACTTACCCTTACATCTCCATTTACAGCTCTGGAAGTGTGATTAAATGCGTGTGCAGGATCTTTGTTGTAAACTTTAAGGAAAGATCGGTCTTGAATATTCCTGGAATCAAAAGAATCAGCAATGATAACAGATGAAAGTAGTTTTATTTACTTCGGTGCCTGAAAGTTTCAGGTAACAGACAAAATTATTACGTCTGCAGCTGACCTATAAGAAAAACCTAAATGCCATAACTCAGACACACACAAACAAACAAAAGCCTACTTTGATTCTCTTTCCCATGGGAAGTATCATTCTTTCACTACAACTCCACACCCATAAAAATTAGATAGTGTTAAGTTTCTTTCAAGATCCTGCCATAGAGTGAAAACACTTTGAAGACAATAGAGCTTCAACATTTACACAGCACTCAAAAGGATTTAGTTAATATTTACATGTTTTATTGTGTACTCAGCCCACAGGATTTTTTGCTATTCTAAGAAGCAAGAATATCAAAAGAAAAGCAGTCTTTCTAACTGTAATTATTCTTGAGGCAATTCTAATTATCAGCTTGTTCACAAACCTGGAAAAAAAATGCACAAAAGCTAAAAATTCAGCAGCTGATAAATCCTTCCTCTAAACTTTATCTATAATAAATACAGTCTTTTAAGGGGAAAAATAGGAATTACAAAAGTAAATAAACAAGCAAAAGTTTTGATGAAAGCTACCACAGAAATGGTTTAGATGAAAAGCCCTGGGAGAATATTTTTGTTTAATTAGGACCCAACACTATTATTGATTAGTTCATATTTCAGCTACCACATTTAGGAAAGAGTTAGATGACAATAGTTTTCTATTTTGTTTCAAAACCTACCTTCCATTAAGTTTGTGGCTTAGACATTTGCACGGAGTTCTGCTGATTTCTGGTTCACATTTCATCAGTAGCAAAGCCTCCAATCTACATTCGCTTACATCCTTTCAAAGCTGCGATTTCTTTCATTTCCCAGTAGTGATCTCTAGAGAATTTACTTACACACGTGACTGAATTCCTTTCCTCCAGGTGCAGCTACAAGTCTAGTGAACTGATCTTAATCACTGGGATTATCATTTAAAAATGAAGGAAAGGATTCTTGGGCAGGTCCAATTTCTTTCTTACAATGTCATATTTCAATCAATGATTGCTTTGAATGGGTAGCTAGTCAGAACTCGTGCTGCTGTTGTAGATGTCAAGTAGTTATTAAAGAAACCCCACAGCTTAAGAGACAGATCAGTGCTTTCTGTTTAAGAACTGTAGGGCTGATGAGGAGTTTAGTATTTATGAGTGTTTACTTGTAAACTGCATAGGAAAATAGCTACCTTGCGGCAAGTTCAAGTACTTCAATTATTTATGGTAACATAAACTGTTTTCCATCTTGCAAACGTGACCCTTTTGCTTTGAGACTTGAACTGGGAGTCTCAGTTACCATTTTCTGCCTCAAACTTAAAACTAGGTTCTTTTTGATACAAAGCAAGCGCTCTCATCTTCAGTTCAAGAAATAGTATGTTATTCATTTAAATAAATTTTATCTGCTGTCTTTTCTGTCTGATGGCTATGAGATGGTACCTCAACTAACTGGAGTGTGTTTTAAAAGCATTCTCCATAAATATTTCTTGTAGAAACATGACACTTTAAAGTGAAACATTGCTGCAAGGCAGAGCACCAAAATACTAGGCATTTGATCTCTGAAGTGAATTCTGTTTCACCTCATGTTGCTATTCTAAGATAAACATTACTGATAACAGGTATATATTACTGTACTTTCATTATTACTATTATTTGCATTACTGTAGCTCCCAGATGCCCTTGGCATGTTCAAAGGCCTCACTGATCTGTGTGTGCTGTATAAACACCTCAGGAATACCACCTCTTCACCAGCTTACCAGGTGAATAGAAGACAGAAAAGACAACAGGATAGCTGCAGAAATATAAGGGAACAAAAAGAAATTGGAAGACCATAGTCTCTCCAGCCAGAGGAGCAATAAACAGATCTTAAGACCACAGGCATGCTCTGAGTAGGCAATGTGACACAGAGAGCAGGAGGGAGACCAAAGCAGTGGCTTTGTGGATGTCTGCAGAGGATGCCTTCCAAGTGCATTAGAGGGCTGCCCAAGAGAGAGTGCGAAGGCACTTGTCTAAAAATTAAAGACATGTAGAAGAAAGTTGCCATTATTCACAAAGTGGAAGCAGATGGCACTTGGTACTGAACAAGAAATGAAAAGTAGCATTGAAGTGGGCTTGGAGGAGCCCTCATAATGAAGACAAGTAGTTTATATTTAATGAGATGGAAATGATACGGCTAGAGGACATTGAAAAAAATGCATGTGAATCAGCCTGCTTGTCAAGCTAGGAGGATGATCTTTGTTACTTCATTTGAATGTGTAAGAGCAAACAAGATTGCCTGTGTCAACTGCCGAGAAAAGACCATTACAGCAGTTGCTATTAAAAAGTTGATGAATTAGCTGACTGTATTTTCACTACATGGTGGAAAAGAAAAGGCTACATGACAGGGATGTTATGCAGAAGAAGTCTGAAATCTACACTGGATGCAGAGCCCTGAACCACTTTAAGAAAAGGACCAGGTTATGGACGTAAGTAGAAAGATAAAGCTTTGTCCCTAGTGATTGAAAAAGAAAAACAAAAAACAACACCACAAAAAGAAAAGGGGAGGGCATGTGATGGCCTAATGAAGGAGAACATAAGCTAGGCGGAAACTAATGTTCCACAAGACTACATTAAAAGAGAAGACCAAGATTTTAGTCTGAACGGAAGAGGCAGGATTCATGTCATCCAACTACAGACATTCACAGGGAAGACTTCAACAGCTAGGTTCTCTGGCATGTATCATTTATCAGAAAATTTTATAGGATTAATCACAACCAGCTCAAAAATGTGGATGTAAAAAAAATCTCCATTTAGTCAGATTAATCCCAGCCTAAAGCAGAAACGGAAAAATAAATGGGAGAGTCACCTGGGTAGTTGATAACTCAACTAACCAACAAGGATAAGATGATGGAGATGGGTATAGACAAGGAAAATGAAGGAGGACAAAGCCTTAAAAAAACACAACAGAAAATCAGTGTTTGAGAAAGGACCTCTCAAATGATACCTGAAAGGAGAGGAGAGAGACATAAGATATCAGGAAAGAACAGCCATTGAAACAAAGGGAGATCAAAGTTTCAAGAAGAAAACATTAAAAGTACATGAGAGATCTGAGAGGAAAAGGGTGTTCACAAAAGCTGGCCATTTGGTGACTTTGACAATTGCAATGGAACAGTAGGGAACAAACGACAAGTTGGAGTTAGAAGAATAAAACCCCAGACAGGTTGGAAATGGGTCTAGGACAGAATTAGAAAAATTCAGCCAACAATTGTAGGGAGTACTCAGTGCAAGAGAGAAAGGTGATGGGGTGGGAAATGGAAATGTTATGTTGTGTTCATGGACAGTTTCATTGGGAGGCACAGAAACATGCTTGCAATGTAAGAGCAGGCACTTTAATAGAGTAGTAAATTAATAAAAAGACAAAGCAAGGGATGCAAGGCACAGAGGAACATGAGACAGCCTCTGAGAAAGATGGTGAGCTTAAAGAGTTGGCCGAAACACCTGTGTTTAAGACAAGGAAGAAAGAACATCATTGAAGGAAGACATAGCAAGCAAAGGAGAGAAAAGTACTTCATCTGTTCTCTGAGGGGAGGCACTGGCCAGATCTTGTAAAGAGTAAGGAACAGAAATGAAGAAATTGTTGTGGAAATCATTCAAAGGTGGTAAAAATGCAGATGGTAATGCATGCTTTGGACTCCATAAGCTGGAATTGCTGAGGTTTTCTTAGTGAGAAGGGTGGCAGAACTGAAGGAGGGAATTTTGTTATGGAGAAAGTCGGCTGGTTCATGGGATTTCCTGTAGAAATGCTCTACAATACAGCATAGGAACAGAGGAAGCAGATGTTGGGACTGAGCCAGGCCTGAAGTTGGCAGAGTAACACCTGCAATGGGAGCAAGGGAAAAAAAGGTGGAGTGGTATTAAGTTAATCAACAATCACATTCTCGGGGGCAGGGAGGAGATGAAGTCATAAACTGTTGGTCTGAAACTCAAGGGAAGATGGAGGGATAAAGTGAGAGAGGAGGAGTCGATGGGCCAGATGGCAGTTGGCAATAATGCACTTGCAACAGAGACATAGTAATCCCTATCTTGATTTAATCAGTTGATCCAATCTTGTGAATAGACTGTTTGATGTATAAGAAACTGAAGTACATGATAAATGATGATGATGATGCAAAAAATCAGATGGGTCTTAACATAGGCATTACAGTGGCCAAACAGGGGTGTGGGAGTCTGCAAAGCAAGGAAGATAAAAAAACAGAAACTGAAATCCAAGAGGTTGGCTAATGACAAGACACTGGATAGACAGCCTGAGTAAAGCAAGACAGAGGTGAGAAAATGGAGTGTGGTGCTGTTCAAAGACTAAGAGGAATGGGGGGGATTGGAAGTGGCAAGGCTAGAAAAGCTCCACCTTGCTCTTTTAACTACAATGTGATATGGAGAAGCACCTGAGCCACAGGATCTCCAGAAGAAACATGGCAGCAAAGGACAGTACATTTCTCTTGATTTCACATCATTTTCCTGCACTAGTGATAGACTGGCAGAAAGGAAAACACCTTTTCTGCTTTCTCCTTCATCTTCTTATACTCCTCTGTCCATTCTTTTCATCACATAACTTCTTATGAAAAGGATGGCACAAAGGACCACCATGTTTCACAGAATCACAGAATCATTCAGGTTGGAAAAGACCCTTAGGATCATCGAGTCCAACCACCAGCCCTACTCTACAAAGTTCTCCCCTACACCATATCCCCCAGCATCTCATCTAAACAACCCTTAAACACATCCAGGGGTGGTGACTCCACCACCTCCCTGGGCAGCCTATTCCACTGTCTGACCACTCTTTATGTGAAAATTTTTTTCCTAATGTCCAGTCTGAACCTCCTCTGTTGCAGTTTAAACCATTCCCTCTTGTTCTGTCACTAATTAATTATCTGTGAGAAGAGACCAGCACCAACCTTGTAGAGCAATGTCCTTTCAGGTAGCTGTAGAGAGTGATGATTTTTCCCCTCAGCCTTCTCCAAACTAAACAGTTCCAGCTCCCTCAATCTCTCCTCACAGGATTTATTCTCCAGGCCCTTCACCAGCTTCGTTGCCCTCCTCTGCACTCGCTCCAGCACCTCGATATCTCTCTTGTATTGAGGTGCCCAAAACTGGACACAATACTCCAGGTGTGGCCTCACCAGTGCAGAGTACAGGGGGACTATCACCTCCCTACATCTGCTGGCCACACTATTTCTAATACAAGCCAGGATGCCGTTTGGCTTTCTTGGCCACCTGGACACACTGCCTGCTCATGTTCAGCTGCTTGTCAATTAGAACCCCCAGATCCTTTTCTCCTTGCAGTTTTACAGCGCGCAACATGTCTGAGGTATGCCTGAGAACTTTGTTGCTGCATGATTTAGGACTTTCCAGGGACCCTGACAGCCTGGTCCTTCTGCTCAAAGAGCAGAGACATCAGGACTGAAGGAACATAGTTAATTAAGCAGCTGCACTCCCACAGAATAAAGGATAGGAAGGTACACCCAGATGTTAGTCAGATCGTTTATTGACCAAGCTCTGAATTCATAAAGGCAAGTGACTGCATTATTTGCTGCATCCTAACATGAAACAGGAAGGTGGTGGGGTTGCTGCAGCAGTGGTCACCAATGCCACAGATCTTTGGCAGTGTTAGATGCTGCATAATTGGCACTGTTGTGAGGACATCGGTGACATTCATATTTGTAACTTCAGGCTCACAAGGATCAGGCTCTGTGCTACCAGCAAAGGAAAAAGAAGTTTCTCTGTAAATGTTTATTTCATGTTCTGTATTTTAAATATTTATGTCTCAGTTAAAATTCAATAAAATATTAAATATGTGAACCTGCCTGTATTATATGAATATTTGAACAAGGTAAGTCATTTATCAATGGCTTGTGCAACAGATATTGCACCTACAGCTGAAGGCAGTGTCAGACCAGACCTCCCATATTACTCAGATACCACTGAACATGCCTTCTGTGTCATAAAGCGTATCTGTCAGATATTTATCAACTCTACTCCTTTTTATTCTGTGAATGCTCTACAAAACTACCCCCAACAGCTGTAATTCCATGTTTACTTACCTCACATCACACAATTCGTAGTATATGTTTCTGCTCTCATCCTTGATGTAAATGGCCACACTGGGTGATTCCAGCATTTTCATCGTCAGCTGCTGGGGGAAGGCACTTACAAAAAGGGCACGAATTGTGTCTGTGCTTGTGATTTCATTCGGCATCCTCAACTGCTTTGTTTCATCTCCATACTGAAGATATAAAACACCTACAAGCAAAATATAATAGCAAGTTACATATTCTCAAGTGCACAATAATGATTTGGGCTTCAAAGTCCATGTGGAACCCAGACAAGCCCATAATGAGAAGAGAAAAATCAACTTGCACGCCTTACTCATAAAGCACATACAACATTTTCATTTTCAACACACTACTGGGACAGAGCATAGAACAGTGATACGGTTGTGCTTTTATAAATATTCTTGCCCCAGTACTGCACTTTGCTGAGAAGTCTTTCACTGTTCTCACAGTGAAAAAGTGTTTTGTGATGTTCAGAGGGAACCTCACGTTTCAGTTGGTGCCCATTGTCTCTGGTCCTGTCACTGGGCATCACTGAAAAGAGTCTGGTTCTTGTCTTCTTTGTACCCTCACTGATGAGATCCCTCCCCTTGAGCCTTCTCTTCTCTAGGCTGAAAAATCCTAACTCTCTCAGCCTTTCCTCAGAACTTGTTAGAGCATCTCTGCTAAGGGCCTTGTGGCCCTTTGTTGGACTCTCTCCAGTATGTCCATGTCTCTCTTGTACCAAGGAGCCCAGAACTGGACACAGCACTCCAGGATCACCTCCCCTGACCTGCTGGCAATACTTTGTCTAATGTAGCCCAGGATACCATTGGCCTTCTTTGCCGCAAGGCACTTTGCTGGTTCACATTCAGCTTGGTGTCCACCATGATCCCCATATCCTTTTCTGACAAGCTGCTTTCCAGCACAGTGGCCCCCAAGATATATTGGTGCATCCACTCTGAAGACATTTAGCAGCCCAGAAGGAGATGGAGGAGAAAAAAATGTAGAAAAGACAGTAGAAATACCACTGAAGTTCGTATTTTTACCAGCTGCCTGAGAGGCATTGCCACAACCTAAATGCCTTGTAAATGTCTCAAAAGCTATACAGCCATTGGAAAGTATTTGTAAAAGGAAAACAGTATCGGATCTGCTCAAGAATTAGTGATTACAGAAACATCTACACTGAATTCACTGCAGCTCATGTAGATACACAATCAAGGTAGTTTTACACCACCCAGCTTTGATGTTGCTAGTGACACAACAGTAGAAAGGCAGCCTTCAGGCTGAACTAAGTGCTAAAGATTTTCAGGCAGACTTTGGGGCCTGAGCAGACTCTGTGTCACCATGTCTTTGCATTTACCTATGACCAACACGGGTAGGCTAAGACTAGGCAGAGTATTTTACACAAACTGAATTCACCACAATAACTGCAGTGTAGGTGCACCACCTGTCGTTCTCCAATGGCCAATATAAACAGGAGGGTTGGGAACACAAGGTCCTCAATGCAGCTACCATCAGTCATCATCAAATCTCAGCAAATCACAAAACTTAGTTGGTAACTCAATGATTCTCACTTTAAAGTCATCAACAATGTGACGGCCAATTTATGGTGCTGGGATACAGACACTGAGCAAAAGCAATGGGGAAAGCTAAGGTCCTAGAACGCAATGACATTTAATGAAAAGAAGGCATTTTATTCTAAGAGCAGCCCTCTTCCCCTTTAGTCTTTAGTATTTCTGTCCCTATGTTGTCCATAACTGCTATAGAGGAATAAACACACACATAGATGTTCCTACTATCAGTGTGTAGATAATTGTGCTTGCACTTAGGGAAGGAAGATGTTAATTTTTCTGAATACTAAACAGACTACTCAGCATTACCTAACCATTACTTAGTATTAGGCTGCTTGTATAAAATGGAGCTTTTAACATAATTTTCCTAATATTATCAAGAGCTGACACTTTTTCTTTCATTAAGGATTGCAATCAGACCCTTTATGAATCCTACTACAAACGTCCATTTTCCTTTGGCTGAAAAAATGTAACTTGTTTTCTTTCAAAGACTGAAGAAAACTTTCCTAAGAATTTTATTTTTAATGTAAAAATTTAATGAGTTATTAAACTATGCTTCTTTTCATTTTGAGACATTTATGTTCTTCTAAGTAAAACTGCTTTTTAGTGTTCATTCAAGTATTCCATGCAGCTAAACATTCTTTAGAATTCAGAAACTAACTATATTTGTAAAAAAATGTAAGTACATGTTTGTAATGATTGCATTTATTTCACTGTTCCAAGACATGTAAAAACATATTCATTTTTGATGATAGCTTTCAGTTCTTCAGAAGAACATAAGGAACCTTCTGTATTTTGGCATTTGAAACTTCCTTGGATTAAATGGCAAAAAAATATTTTTTGGCTAAAAATACATACTTTGCATATCAGCTTTGCAGTTGTGTGTGACACTGTTTTCTGCCCAGTTTAAAAGTGCAGAATGCAGAAAATGCTGAATATCGATCTAGTGAAACCATTAACACAAAATAAATGGTAGAGTTAAAAAATCTTCCTTATACACAAGTCTAAATCATTTCAGAACAAGTCTTGAATCTGTGTGTCCTCCAACACTCCCACAAAATATTGATCCAAAACAAAATTACAGTTGTCTTTGGATCCTGGATTTTCAAAGCAAATATGCAAAAGATCATGCCTTAAAATAGACAGCTTTAACATACAACTCAGAGAAATGTTTTGGCCACAAACTCACTCTAAGGGGAAAAGACATTTTCAAAGGCATAATACATTCTTTTTTCCTTACTCTCCCTTAGATCACATGCCCTTAAAACAAACTATTGCCTTTCTTTTTGAGTTGTCTGATCCATATCATGATATAGCAATGCTTTAAGGCATTTCCTATTTGATAAAACTAACTGCTCACTTCTAAAAAACCCGTTTCAGCATGACAGAATAAAGAGACTGAAAATCCATTACTTTAACTCATTGACATTATTTTTCTCCTACACATTGCCCAGCTCAAACTCTGAACGCCAGTAATACCCACAGGCCCAACTTCATGGAAGCTGCTGGAGCTCTGAGGTTTGTTTTACCTTCAGCTAAAAAATTACTCCCATGGAGAATTTAAAGCAAGGAGAAACAGAATATAACTCAGGTATGGTTTTTGTTAGGGCACAGCACATATGCCAGCAAAGCCCCTGGAAAGAAAGTTAAACATAACAGATGTTAATGTCTGCATGTACCCTGAAGTCCCTCTTGCACTTATGGTTCTGTTACAATGGATTTACCTGAAACTTGAAGATTGGGCCAAGTTTTATATAACACAAACCAAACAGGACTGCGAAATGCCCTGCTACTCTAGGCAGACAGGTATGAAGACCAGTGCGAACTGCATGATGCAACTGTTTTGAAAGTGCAAGTCAGACAACACTGTGGCTACTACCACTTTTAGGTACTTCCAGATACTGCCAGCCCTGGGCTTTCCTACAGCTACAAGGCAAGTTGCAATGTTAAGCTTTCCCCTTCACCATGCTGGTACAACTTAGTTTCAGAAATACCTCTGGAATTTCTGATCATTCTTCACCCTATGAGCAAGAGGCCACAGCATTAAACACAGGCATTAGGAGAAAACATTTATGTGTCAGCCAGTCCTCAGAAACTTAAACCTCTTTACAAATTGCTTCACAACATTTCTGTCAACAGAAAGGTATGTTTTATAGTAGGGGAAATTAAACACCCAAGAGGTGAAAGGACATGTTCAAAGAAAGGTTTACAAGCATAAAACCCAAATCTGATGATGATCATGTGAACACACCACATGATTACCCTTTCCTTCCCTGCATACAGAGTTCTTTCAAAACCAACAGACTTTCTGCTTCCCCTTTACCAAAGGTCAGTGACACAAGGACTTAGAAAATATTTCATTATTTCTCTCAGGGATGGTCTACATGAAACACAACACAGTGCAATGAAAGATGTACTGTTAACCTGATTTGCGTAGGCAATGCCTCCTGCACAAGCTGAACCCACCAGCGCTGGGTTTAGAGTGCCTGGAGCCGCCACCCTGCACCTTTAGCCCAGCTAGCACAAATTTGAAGACTGCCCATGCTGTGGCTGCAGCTCATGCAGACACATCAGATGCATGGCAAGGTGCTCAGATACTGCCGCTGGGTTGTAAAACCCACTTGGCCGCTGAGGACATGCCCACATGGCATAATGGTGAACCATACCTGAACTGACAGGGCCTAGTCTGGCTTTTAGAGCAGGAAGCTGCATAACCAAAAGGGCTCAGCACTGTACCCATACTGGTAAAATCGTAACTCCTTAGTTACAACTGATAAAGGTTTACTCCTTATGGCAAAAGCTAATGTTATGCAGGCAGCATGACACCACTTAGCTCTCATCTCTCAGCATCTCCATCTAATACATGGTGCTGACCTAACCTTGACTAAGTGCCACATGATCATGGTTGTATTGCTAACAATGATCTCAGTGCTGGGCAGCTTAGATGCTTAGAAGAGCTTTAATCACAACTCACTTTTATTTACAGAACAGGAATTAGCCTTATAAACTGGTTATTTAAGAAAGAAAAACATGAAGCACACAACAGCAAAGTTAAATGCCTGATAAATCAAGAATTAGTTAACAAACATGATTGAGTAATCATCTGTGGCCTTTACAAATATCAGTTAATTCTCTCATACAATGAATTTTTAAATGGAAAAATACCGGTACTCACATAATCCTCTCATAATTCTCTTCTCATAATGAAGAAGAGAAAACTGAGGCAGAGGAGTTAAATAACTCCTTAGTGTTATGAAATAAAATACAATCGAATCTTAAACTGGAGTTGATGAGTTTTTTTCCTGTGAAGCTACAGGGCACTCCCTGTGTAGGTAAGACATCTTGCAAATTTCTGCACTGAAAAACCTTACTGAGATTTGGCAACACCTTAATCCATGAGCTCCCGACTGAAGAGAAGTATTAACTGATGATAATATCTGTATTTGGCTGATGTTGGATGCTTGGGCGCTGGAACAGTGAAACCTTCCCACAGAGCCAGAAATCACTGGTGTGAACAACACACTGCTGCTCTCTTCTGACCCAGCCACACTACATATCCTCTGGAAATTTCACGTCCAATTTGAAAATTTCAAGTAATTAGTAAAACTGGTTGGACTACAGCAGTCAAAACCTGGATGCATTGGGAGCTCTGGAATTTCTTTAAATCAAAAGCTGCAATGCTAGGTATAACTAAAACAGGGAGACAATATGTATAAGGAGGCCTTCAGACCTTGTTGGGTGAATAATAATGTCAAAAAAGCATATTAGAAATTAGTACAGGATATATAAGGAATGGAAAATTAGATGAACTAGCAAAGACAGCTATATCTTAAGATGAAGAAATATGGAGTACATGGTGAGGAAAAGCAGTGAGAACAGCCAGAAATCAAGCTGAGCTATGTTTTATAAAGTGAATTAAATAACACAATGCAGTTAAAGGTTTGCAAAGTTGTCATTAGATTTGTTTCACTCTTTACCTAACCGTCAGTTAACCATATTTTTTTGAGATGATGGACAATCTTCGTCTTTTCATGCTGGTTTAGCTTGATCTTCCATCATATGCCCACCGAGTCATTGGTGCTGCATTTTCCCTCATGCTGAAGTCAGTGGCAATGTCAACAAGCAAAAGTGAAAAAATGCACCCTTGTTTCTTTCTCATATTTATGTCGAATCATTAGCTGAGACTTGTATCCATTTTAAAAACTAAGGATAAAGTCTTCATGATTTGTTGGGACACTTCAGGACAATCCAGAGGGGATCACAGTAAAAATTGCCAGGCATTTCCTCAAAATCCAGTTTAAATTTTTTTTTTTTACAAAAATTTCAAGATCCTTCCAATTTTTATGTGATTTTTATTTGACAAAACTGCAATATATAAGACTGTGAGGGTGGCATAGGCCCATGTTGTTCTCCATCCTCTCTCCTATTTCCCTGCCTCCGGCTATCAAATAAACAGAGATAACACATAGTTCATGTCCTTATCACCAAATTTTGCAAAAGTTATGCAGACACAAGTTTATTACAGTAACAGCTCTTGTAGTGTGGAATAAATTCCTCAATATGCAGTTCTTACTTTCCACACCCTCAAGACTTGACTCTCCTATTTCACCACACATATTTTCAACTAGTCTGAGGTCATTGCCATGGTCCTTATGGTATTTATAGCCTGAAGCTCTCATACTAGCTTCCATTAGCTACTCCCAGCTGATAATCTGTCCTCCCCACTCAAAAAATGTCTACAAATATCCTTAGCTGTCTTGAAGTACTAAGAAAATCAAAAAGTAGATCTTTTAATGAAATAAAAACAATTATTTATTTCATATCATTTTCTTCCAGAATAGCCTGAAGAGCTTTGCTCAAGGTATTAAGTTGTTTGATAATTTCAATAAAAGCAGGAACTGTTTAATTTAGTCCAGTACCACTTCTTACTGCTATTTCATCCTTTTCTGCTGTTTAGAATGGCTTGCTGTAATTCTGCAATAGATTTGTACCTAATGAAAAAACACATGGAAAATTCAGTAGTCACATAAAATTTCTACTGAAATGTTATGAGAAATAAAGATTTCTAACTGTCACTCAAATACTGTCACTTTTCTACAAAAGGATACTTTTAGCTGGCTAAAAAGAAAAAGCAAAAAGCAAACCAACAACTTTTTTACCTAAAGAAAAACTGGCATTTGTCCTATCTGATTGCAGATAAAATCTGTGAAATAGCCTATCGCCAAAAGACAACATACACCTATGTCAGCAAGTCCGTCAAGTGTGGACAGTTACTTCTATTATCTAGATAGAACTAACTAGAGAGTCTGAGGGAACATTTCAGTTTAACCCAGTTTCCCAGGTGGAAGACAATGTGCTGGCAGGATGACTTTTGGACAATAATTGCATCTATACCCTTGCTCTTGCCAGAATAGCCCAACTGACCAGCAAGATGACTTTTTCATATCCCTAACTGACAAAACAATGCCAATAAGCCTGGAAGAATACAAAAATCCTATAATACTTAATGACAAAATACATATATGAAAAAATGACAACTGAACAACGCAGTAAAATGAACTAGAAATGTCATATGTACCAGAGCTGTTTTTCAGAGGGCCCACAGGCTCTGCCATGCTGCATTTACTCCAGTTCAAATTCACCAATTTAGTGTAGTAAAATCAGAGAACAACACACGAGCAGGCACAAGACATGCCCACACAGGCTCTTGCAGCTGTGCTGCTTTTGCCCGCCAGAAGCTGAGCCCCTGACCTCCGAAGAAGCCAGTAAGCCATGGCCAGCCGGCTCCCAGCCAAAGCTACCAAGCTAACGAGTACAATTCCAGAGGATGTGTGTTTGCCAAAGACTACGTGGACATATTAAGCATTTATGGATACTGTAAGCAAGTATTTTATATAGGGGCAATATTGTTTAACTTTTAAAGGAGCAATAGAAAAAGAGACAGGAAAACATCAATTAAATTTCTTAGAATACATCTTCTTCCTCTTGAATAAACACAAAGAGAAAGAAAGAGATCCTACCCAATTGTATTTCCTTCCTATATCAATCAGCTCTATCAAACACACGTTACTTGAGTGGTGACTATTTTTATAAATCCTGTTTTTTAGTAGTAAACCATGTAGAAGTGATGTATTCAAGGGCAGAATGTGACCATTTTAATATTCCATGGCCGTGGAGCATTGAAGTCATGTAGGCCATGCATGACTGTAGTTTTGTTCCATCTACCAAATTTTCTGTATTTACTGTAGGAATTCTCTGCAATATTTCTGAAGTTATTTCATTCCTAAAAAGTTCACTACTGTCAGTAGCAAGTTTAGGGGTTAAGCCATTCAGCTTGTAAGAGCACCACTGGTTAGAGCATCACACCAGAAATTCACTGACCTGGGCTCTAACAAGCAGCCTGAATTTTTGTTAAGTCATTAAGGCCTACATTAAACAGGATCTTGGACCCAAGACCTTAGTTAGCATGGTTAAGGAGAAGAATGCCAAAAGGCCATTTTCTGCACTCACTCTAGTTTGTCATTATGTCTTTTGTACTGGAGAGCCAAAACTGGACATAATACTCCACGTTCAGCCTCACAAATGCTGAGAAGAGGTGAATAATCCCTTCCCTCAACCTGCTGGCTAAATTTTTCCTGCAGCTAGCTATGCAGTTTTTACTGCTGCAAGGACACACTGCAAAAGCACAGTTACCTTGCTGTCAGATCCTAAGTGCTTTCTGCAAAGCTGCTGCCAAGCCAGTCTGTCCCTGCCTACATTGTCACACAGGGCTATTATGTCCCTGCTGAAAGACTGCGTTTGCCTCTAGAGCTTTGTGAAGTTCCTGCTAGTCCATCCATTCCTCTGGCTCACTGGGAGTCCCAGTGAGTGGCCAACTGACCCTCCAGCATATTAAAAGCTCTCCCAAACTTAGTGTGAGGCTTGGTCCTGCTGATGGTTCATTCCATCCCAACAGCCTGGTTGCTGATGTTAAAAACTACTGGCCCCAGAGTCCACCCCTGACGCAGACCACCGAAAACCAGCTCCCAGTCAGATTTTAAAGCATTAAGCCCTACTCACCTTGAAGGCCACCCAAATCTGTCCCATGTGGCTACAAGGAGGCTATGAGAAATATGTGAAAGGCCTTGCTAAAGCCAAGACAAACAACATCCACTGCTCTGTCCTCAGACCCACAGATGGTCTATTCATCACAGAAGGTAACTGGGTAGAAGCAATGGTACCAAGTGCCTTACATTTATGAAACAGCTGAGTAGTTCAAAAGTTTATCCAGAAGGGCTCCCATCTCGAGAGTTGCTCAGACCATTGGCCATACTGTCCCAAGAGAGAACCCTAATCAGCAGGCTATCTGCAAGCCTCTGATGCAGTGATTATCCTCTTATCCTGTTTAAATCAGGCCACTCTGTGGCCAAAAATGCAAGATAGAGAGAAAATAAGAATAAAACCAAGAGACAGCCTTATATACCACAGAGATGACAGTATTTCCCTTTGAGAACAGAAACCTGAACTCAGGCCCAGCATAGTAACTATGCCTTAAAATCAATGCCTAAATATATAAACAGTATTGGGCGCAATGATTAAATCTAAGAGCTGTTCTGGTTTAGGGACTTGCTCTCAGCACTGGCAGCAAATCTTAAATACACTGTGCTAACAGACAGGCTAGTGGTACGCTTCTCTGATTGGCCAAAATCTTGCAATGCATGGAATTGCAATACACTTTTTTCTTTGCATGCCCATGTGCAAATGGAAGGGTCTGGTGTTTGTGTGACTTACTGTATTAGAGATAGACTTACAAATTTTACCTAACATGAAAATTATATCAAATTTGTCCAAGTGATAGCTCCTGTGCCAGATACAACCCATGGGACAGCTCCATCTGGCTTCTTACCTTTCCTCTGAAGGGTAGTTTGGCCTGTGCAAGCTATTCCAGCTGCCAGATCCCTCTTCCAGCAGACATCAAATGCTGAAAGCCCAAACTGCTGTTGCTAAATCAGAATAAGAAGCAGTGGTAAGAGCAGGACGAAGACACTGCACCTTCTGTGTGGGCATGATTTGGCATAAAGAGGAAAGCCACTGCCTCCCTGACATAGCTTTATTCAGTTTGTCAGTTTGGACTCCAATTACTCTACCTCTCCCTTTACCTTCACCACTTTTCATTCTGGTTTATTCATCTTACAAGGTCCTGCAATAGGAGTATTTTCTCACTATGTATATTACCCAACGCAGTACGGTCCCATTTTTAGTCAAGGTCTTTTAGTATTGCTGCAGTGCAGATAAATGTTTTTAGAATACAATATTATTTAACAGATATAGCAGTGACAGATACAGACTTGCATAGTTAATGGTTTTATTTAGCACATCGCACATCATCTACTCCAGTATCACTGCAGTGAATCCACCGGATCCATGCTGATACAGCCTGTTGCAATGGAGTCAAATTCAGCTCCACTGTGACACAGCATTTAAAATACACTGCTTATCAGCTTTTTAGTGGCAGACAATGTGCTTCTGTTGAAACAGTAAGTACTAAATAAGATCTTGCTTCTTGGAAGCATTTTTTTTCAGGTACACACAAGACATTCTCTTATAGGAGGAAAAATCTGTTAAGTAAATAATAATAGAGTGCATGACTGCTAGCCTGGGAAGGCCCGTATTTCACTCTTTCATATAGCTGTCTTTCACAAATCACGTAGGGACAATAAACGAAACAGAAAAAAACTCTCGGCACTATGATATATCAGTATGATTGTTTACCTTCTTTTGATGCAAATATTTCAGGTAAGAACTGTGGGGTTTTTTTCTTTCCAAGTTCAAAAATTTTAGCTATAATTTGAAGAAATATGAATGAAGTCTAGAAAAGCTGGACAGCAAAACTGCTGTTACCTTATAATATTATAGTCTCCTAGGGTCTGTGTTTAAATTCAATAATTGGAACTAGTTGTTTCAGGCTGTTTTTTTCTATAGACTGGCTAGCCCACATTAATGTATCTGACCATGACAGCAAATATTTACATGACCTTTCTGCATGTTGGCTGCTTTGCACACACTGTAAAAAGACAAGATAGGGAAAATTTCTTTAAGATGACTGCATACATTAAAGCTATATTCAGCCATAACTTGAAATGCAGTTCCCAGGGAGTTCCTCTCCCATGAATTAAACTGAAGATCCTGCTGACTTCATTAGGCTTGAATCACGCCCTAAGGAATCGGAGAGGGCAGTGCCACTGCTAACAAATCACAGGCTTCTCTTATAAAGTCTATGGCTGTTCACACATCTTCTGCCTGATTTAACATGCCTGTTTTCATTTCTAGCTCATAAATAGTAAATAACAATTAATTACCATTAATATAATAGATAAGACTACTTTTAGCATTTATATTGTTCTGTGGAAATCTTACAGTATATCGCATACACATGTATAGAAAGATATTTCTACCTCTGGATGACAGCTACCAAGTCACTATCACTCTCTCCACAGAAGTTTTTCCATGTGTAAAATTCTAACTATGGCTTTGACTTTCTTTTTAACAGGCTTTGAGAAACACCTGCAAGAAACGCTACAAAGGATCCAGGTGTTAGTATTATAAGCAGCAACAGCATTTTCATAGAAGACGGCAGCAAACTAATTAATAAGACACCAAAATGTGTGGCTGCTAAAACTTGGGGTTGGGGGGTTAACAAATAATATCCATGATTAAGACCCTCCCCATGTCAATCCTTAAGCGTTTGTGTAATTTAACTCCTGCAAGTAATCCCTCCAAAGGCAAATAAAATGCAAATACTGTCAGGATCAGACATTTCTGCAGAGGCCTTTCCATACCACCTAATTTTAGGCACAGGTTTACCAGCAAGGAGCCCAGTCATCCTCTGCTCCTTATTCATCTGGACTGGAGTGACCAGGCAGCCTGGCTGGGACACCCAAAGAAGGTGCTTGTAACCCTGGAGCCATAAAGCCCCATCCTCCTCAGTGACTTCTCAAGCCCAAATCCTTGTGCATTTATGGAAATCCCTCCTTGTACCATATTCTTCCTTAATCCAACCCTTCATGTACAGCCTGATCCTGCAGGCTCCGCAACCAGAGGCTGTAATCACACCCTGCCCTTTGGGGCTGCAATGGGGCATCAACTACCCCAACTCCTCCATCACCACAGAGGATGCTGGTCCCTGCAAAGCATCAGGCCCATTGTGCCTACAGATGTGCCACATGAGAGACTACAAGTGAAAGTATCTGTCAGTCTTTGTTTCACTACGGAGGTACTGGAGCAGCGACAGCAGCAAGCTGCTGCGCGGGCACAGGCTGGCTGCTGGCATAACTCACTGGATGCGTGTCAGGTTCTGCTTCTTCCAGGCAAATTGCAAGTGAAGTTTGCTGAAAGCTTTTGAGCACTTTCCAGATTTCAGTTGATTCTCACTCTGACAGTTTTGCTAGATAATTTTTTCCCACAGTTATCACACTGGAAAAACTCCCAGCTTTCAAATAGATATTTAAAAATACATTTAATTTTCTCTTGCACAGTGAATTAATTTATTTTAATATCTTGCTTTGTCTCAAGGCTGCAGATTGATGAGACAAGTGCTGATTTCTGATGGACCTCTTAGCCAAGAAAGACCTTCATTTCAAAAGCTGTTGCTGAAATTTGAAATGGGCCTACAACTGGAACACTGTTTGCTGGGTTGAATCCACATGAATACCATGTCCTATTAGATTAGTCCTGACTGACAAAACCATGATGCTGGGGTAGCCAAAATGCATTAGGACTATTCCTTCTCAGGCTCCATGTTCATTCAGACCACAGTTTAGAAACAGACTCATATGTAGTTAGTAAAATAGGAACCTACAGAAGAATTAGAATTGCAAAAAGAAAACATCAGGTTTTTAAAACAATGACATTGAGATATTAAATGTAAAATTAATAAAAATTCACAAAAGTTGGCAATTTTCCTTACTGAAATTATGTTGGGTGAGGATTAAAACATAATTTGTATTTAAATTAAATTTAAACATTAATAGAGATATAAAGGGAGGTGATTATACACAGCTTGTTTAAAATCACCAGAACAGAAATATTTTCATGATGCTTTTAAAATTGAAGTTATAAACAGTTTCCTGTTTTTTCTAAATATAAACACTCCCCTTGTTCTGCTGCAAGTAAAATCAATCCTAATATGGCCACAGTCTGCTAAGTGTCTCAAAAGTAAAATTTCAGAACACTGCTCATGGTAGCATTAGAACACACTGGCAGAAAAGACTGAAATTGCGAGACATTATTGTAAAAGAAATGCGTTGAAGAATAATGATCTACAACTGAACTATTTTAGAATAATTTTTAGACTATCTTTTAAAACAAACTATTTGCTATTAATAGTTCCTAAAACAACTTGAAAATGACAGATTGTGGGGTGGTGGCAATGTATTACCTCCTATTTGGCTGGTATAATGATCCCTTAAACCACACACATAGCTGTGACCCCTCCTGCAATACAGGGGAGAAAAGGCTTATTTTACTCCAGTTTCAAATCCAAAACCTCTCAACTCAAACACTTCATATTATATTGCTTCCTTCCCCCATCCCTGCATTTTTCCTGTTTGTGCTGGGACAAGCCAGGGTCTTGTCTCTAGTATATGAAAGACAGGCTAAGATAGGGTGCCTTGCAGGATCTCAAATCCTGGCTATTAAATAAAATGGTACATCTTCATGTGACAATCCTCCATTAGGACCTGGACAACAGTATCTTCAACAGATGCTAAAAGAACAGGTTTAAGAGTGGACTACTTAACAGCGAGCTTCTGGTTCTCTCATCTCAGCAAAGATACTGGCAAACTGGAAAGAGTGCAAAGAAGGGCAACAGTGATAATCAAATGTCCGGGATGGTTTCTGGATGAGGAACAAATGATTACAGCAGCATTTCTCAGACTGGAGAAAAGAGGACCTGAGGGAAAGGACAGGCCTACAAAATCAGATACGGCCCAGGGGAACAGATAACAATCTAATGTTTGCTGTCACTTCCAACACAGGACAAGGGGGCATAACTTAGAGCAGATAAGCAAATACAAAAGAAAGCAAGAGAAAAGTGATGGTTGGGCAGTAAACCAACAGAAACTTGATGCCAAAGTCACAGCTATGCTGCTGCAGATGCAAAAAATTTATACGGGTTCAAAAGGAGACTGAACAAATACCTGGAGGAGACATCTCTTGAGGGTTATTATACAGGCAGAAACCATAACCAGGAAATCCCTAAACTGAAGATAGCTTGAGGCTGGGAGAGTACTCAAGGGAAGGATCATACATACATATACTTACTCCATTTTTAATCTTGCCTAGACTAGCTGCCTACGGTCCCTCTTGGAGACATAACATGGGGCCAGGCAGACTGTTGGTCTAATGCAGTAAGACCCTTCCTATGTTCCTGCTGGCAAGTTTATTTGTAGTGATAAGCACTTAAGGCTTTTCCAGAAACATGGCTGCTTTATTTTTTTCAGATGTACCTACTGACAATGAGAAAGCTGCTTCTAGCTCAGCTTTCGGGAGAGAAAACATTGCAAAAAGCACTGGTGCATAGCAGGCCATGCCCCTTGAAGCCAACAAAAAGCTTCTGCAAAACTATTTATTAATTCTCACTCACATCTGAAACACAAGTTCAGAGCTGAGATACCCTACGTGGCCCGAGGTAACTGCAGAATGCCAGCTGAAACCCACGCAGTGAGGCTGGGCTGTGAGTTGCATGGGGACCTGCAAAGGTTTCCCAGAAAATCTCAGGGTGAAGCAAGCCATTCTGCGGATGCCCTTGTCAGCAGTGACATATAGGCAGAGATGAAGCCTCTGCACGTATAGTAAACATACATGTGCTACACGCTTGCTCTTAGAAACACCTCTAAACCAAACAGTCTTGTCCAGGTTGGAGCCTTCAAAATTTCTCCCCAAAGAGCCTGATATATGGGTAACCCAACGGGTTTTGGGAGGGCAGCAGTGCTGCTCGTGAGCTGACACGGGCAGGGATCGCCCCTTGTCCCCAGCCCCACTGCTCTGCACTTGCCAGCTCTGGGGACATCACAGGACCACTTCCAGCCCTGTTTTTCTTCTCATTTGTTGTGTTTGTTGGCTATCGTAACACTTTTGCAGAAACTGGCTTAGATTGTTGAAGAATGAGTAAGCCACCATGACAAGCTTACAAACGTGGTATGATATACAGCCCAGTGTCTGGTTTATGTCACTCTCTATGTTGGGAGACACTCTACATCTACAGGAAAGAAGCATTTCAGTTTACTACCTTTGAGCAAAAACCTGCCTTCCTCAGCAATCCACACAAGAGTTATGTCGCCTTCTCACAGCAGTTTAACTGCCCTCTGGTGTCTTTCCTCAAAAAAGCAGCCTTTACTTGTACCATCCATCAGCTGAGAGCAGTCTCCAGGACAAAATCGACCATCATAAAAGGAATTCTGGTTCACAGCTGGGCTTAATTCAACCCTGAGATATGGGAAGAACGCAGGAAGCAGAGCTGTCCACCTGCGTTGACATATCACCCGTGTCACCATGCAGATGGAAGGGCAATGACCCGAAGTAAAGGGCATCTCTGTCAGTGTATCTTTTCAAATCCTCTGCTTGGAAAGCTACTGCCATGCAAATACAAAACCTTTTTACTGAGAGCTGGATCTGTCAGGCAATAGTATCTCTAGGTTTTTTTCAACTAGGTCTGGCTTTGAAAAGATGATAAAGTGAAAAACTCTGTGTCTCCTGTCTGAAAATGAGAGTACAATCTTGCATTAACTTAACTGCCACATACAGGCCTGGCAAAAAGTATTTGTAGTATGGCATTTAACCATTAGTCAGCATTTCATGTCAGGGTCTGCATCTTTCTCCTTGTCTCCCATGTTCCCAGGACACTTTAAGCTCTTATGAAAATAATTTCACCATTCCCCAAGTTACCCAGCACCTCATAGTGAGCTCATTCCCAAAGAACAACCCAACATTAAAAATAATGTGCTACCAAAGTCTTTACTTTTTTAACCCCAAACTATTTAAAAACTATTTTAAATTCACAAATGGAAAACACAGGCTAAGAGCAGAAAGGAGGAGGACTGAAGCGGGGTCTTACCTAGTGATCTTTCCTTTGTTTGGTTTGCTGATCGCACCACGGGAAGACTTGCCCGTGTGCGGCTGCCCCTCGAAAAGGGGGTTGGAGAATCACCCTCGGACATGGCCTCTAAGGAATCGGCAGATGCTTCAGAGAGGTGTTCTGTCTGGTCACCCAAATTGGGCTGTGGGCTCTGGCACGGCTTTGGGCTTCTTGTCTGCAAAACAGAGTATTTCATTATTGGTCTACTGAAACTGGAAGGGGCGGGGGGGGGGGG
>NW_020799095.1:34193901-34215334 GCF_003259725.1 Athene cunicularia | reverse complement strand
GGGGGGGGGGAGAAGAAAGAAGAAGCCCAAACTTCTTCAAATACTGGTATGCTGAAGATCACTTCTGTGTAGGTTATTTAGGAAAGCAATGTCCTTGGGTAATCTGCCACAGTTTTTATGGTTGTACATCCACACTGCAAATTTTGTTGCTAACAAGGCCCTGAGGATATGACATGTGCTGAGGAGATGTATGGTAATGCCATTCCTTGCTGCTCACCAGTATAGCATAGGCATGTCCACACACACACACTCTTATGCTGACAAGTCCTCTGAAAAGAAATACTGTGATGTAGTTGTAAACTGTCAATCTCAGTATATTCTGCTGTGCCATCTATGAAAAGTACAGGTCATGCAGCAAAGCCAAAATAGACATCCAACATTTCTAGCTGAAATCACAAACAAATTATTTTACTTTTTGTTGCATCAGCATGAAATCAGAAGTGTCTTCACTAACTGACCATCATACTGGTAAATTGCTAAACACAGCATTTGGAAAAAGCCAACTCGCTCAGGAGGGGAGAGAAATGGGTTTGTTTATGCACTTCTACTGACTCTTCATTGTGAGATATGCCTAATAAAAACACTCAATAGGAGATACAATGTTGTGAACATTTTTTTGCTAACTTTAAGTGACATTGTAAGTGCTTTTTACAGAGAGGGGTTGTTTTAAGAAGTATACTCAATACCGTTTAGTGAAACTCCCTCAACCACATGTTACTATTACTTTGGAAGAATGATTTTCCAGTCTCTATCACAACAAACTGGAACAGACGCTGTACAAGCAGAAATTCAAAGCAAAGCAGGCTTACTCTGTCCCAAAACCAATATGTAAATATGAACTTTATAAAGGCCTATAATCATCACCAGGCACAAGATGTCATAAAACATATACATTTTCCTATTCCCTATCATTTAAGGTCAGATGCTAGTACATTAAAAACCCCCTGTATTAAAATCAACTTCAAGTCTAGGTTTGAAGATACTGTCAAGATCCAGAAAAGATTTTGTTTCTTTCTGGACAGCCAAGATGTCTTACCTTGCTGACATCTGGTTCCTTCAGTGGTTTTTCAAGTGAAACGAGGTGAGCTTGCTTCAGCAATAGCATGCATCACATAATATTCCCTATGTGACCTTGAATGTATGAAAAACTTTAACTTTTATTAGATTTTCATTAGCTGGCTATAGAGGCCTGTTGTTGCCAAGTTGTACAGTTGCTCACAAACTGTAATAAATTAGAAATACCTCACAAGAAAGCTAAATCCTCCAGAACTTTTCACTTTTGAAATGCTGATATTAAAGTATTAGGTATTATCCAGTGTCCCACAGTGAAGTTGTCTGAGCATTGGATTTTTGCAGGACTTAAAGCTAACAACATTTGTTCTCAGCAAACTAAAGTATGCTTTGAAGTTCCTCTCAGACGGTCAGCACTAGTCTGCAGGTTGTAAATACAGGGACTTGTGCCTGAAAACTTACAGAGGTGACAAATGATCTGCAGAGAAAGACTTTGATTAGTCAGTACTTCGTCATTCAACTTTCCAAAATGTCTTGGGAAGCATCACTGCTGAAGTATTTTATTTACACAGGCATCTTACAGAAGTACTACCAAGCCAAGTCATTACAGCTTTTTAGTTCCTTGTACTGATTAATAACTTAGCTGTATGTATGCATTAATAGGGAGCTAGAAGGCAAACAAGATGTAAAAAAAGCAACAAAATCAACCTGCTAAAGGTCTTTAACTTCAGTGTTTGTTGGGAAGGGGATTGCTTTTGTTTCTTTAAGAAAAAAATAGCCTGATAATATGAATCAAGATTGTTTTGCTTTGCTTTTGATTATTTTGTTTCTCTTTCACTTGAATCCCCAGATGTCATTTGAGACACGCAGTTGTACGTATATAGTTTATCGACACATAAGAACAGCTGCATAGTTAAGCAGTAAGGGGATACTTCATTACCAGAAGTGACAGACACAGCTTTTAGCTGTGCAGTTGCCCACTGTGTCCTGTCAATGCGCAGATGTAGCCAACTTCAGCAATGTTGTGTTTCTTTGGTCGTCCCTGGAGCAATTCTTTAGGACCTGACATACAGCATCTCAGATCCCCCTGGATAATAATGCCATCATTACTATGACTAAAAGTATTGGTGGTGGCTGAGATGGCGTTCATTTTCCCCACAGCAGCCCTCATTAGCGCTGTGCTTTTTACTGGTAGCTAGAAGGGTGTTGATAACACACCAGTGTTTTGGCTACTGCTGAGCAGAGCTCCCACAGCATCAAGGCTGTCTCTGCAACATTGCCCCCTCATGTGGTAGGCTGCGGGCAAGATCCTGGGAGGGAAAGTAGCTAGGACAGCTGACCCAAACTGACCAAAGGGATATTCCATACAATATAACATTTGCTCAGCAATAAAAGCTAAGAGAGAGGAGTGGGGAGAAAGAGGCAGCATTCATTATTACGATGTTTGTCTTCCAAGGCAACCGCTACACGTACTGAAGCCCTACTTCACAGGAAGTGACTGGACATGACCTGCTAGAGAGGAAGTACAGAATAAATCTTTTGTTTTCCTTTGTTTCTGCATACAGCTTTTGCTTTATTAAACTGTCTTCATCTTGACCCACAAGGTTTTTTCCATCTTATTTTCTCCCCTCAGCTGCCCTGCTGAGGATGGGAGCAATAGAGCGGTTTAGTGGGCACCTGGCATCCAGCCAAGGTCAACCTACCCCACTTTAAAAGACTCCTTTTTGGCAGTCCTCATTCCTCACCCCAAATATTTCAGCCCCAAGAGGCATACCGGAACCTTTCAAAGCAAGGCAGAGGCACATCACGGATTCTGCTCAGACATGAAGCTCTGTCCTCCTCTTAACATACACCAGTGCAAATCCATAGTAGTTCCACTCTAGTAAATGGAGTAATATAAACATAAAGCCAAGGCAAGCTATTAATGAGATCTACCATATATATATATACACACATATAGTGTTTATGAAAGACTTCAAGCTATTTGTCATGCTCAACATTGCATTCCAGAAGTAATTCTGAATTTTAAACAGATTATAAAAATATCCTGAAACACAGCACGAACAGTGGTTATTCAATTAACTGAGAGATATGAGTGCATATTTGATAGAAAAGCATTATTAGCAATGAGCACTAGGCTTGATGCTACTTAATAATCAAGCAGATTCCTAGGCAGCACTTCTTAGGAAAACCAGCCCATGAATTAGGGAGAGGACAAGCAACATTTATGGAGCCATAAATGGATGTATTTATGGAGCCATACAAGCACTTGTGAAGACAGTTGAAGAAAGCAGGGAAGGAACCTTCAGCATTATTCAACCCTTGTAATAATTATTCAGCATGTTGATTCCAACATCAATGAAGATAAATAAAACAGGTGGCAAAGAAATACTTAATAAGTCATACCATATGTATTTTTTCCATAGAATGTTCACCAACATATTCTTAAAATATTCAAAAGCTTAAAATAGTATTTCAGAAAGTGTCCCTTTAATTACTTTCCAGGAATCAGCGTGCAGTATAAGCATTTACAAAATAAATATTCACCATATAGCCCATGTTTCAGAGCACATCAGAACCCAACTAGAGTTGCAGTGTAGACTGCCACTACACGAGTCAGGATAGCACTGCAGCTGCATGTTGCATAAATCCAGTGAAAGTAATGAATCACAGAATCATCTAGGTTGGAAAAGACCTTGAAGATCATCTAGTCCAACCATAAACCAGACATCACTTGGGCCTGCATGGCTGCCTTTTTAATTATGCTAGTAAAGGGCAAAAAACGTAATACAGAGAAGAAAACTCAACAGATGCCTACTAAGGAGTTGCACTATCCAAAATTAAAGCATCTGTAAACAGATACTCCACAGAGGTACAGAAAACCTAGTAAACACCAGCACTTTCCAAGCCATGGCTCTGGGATAAACTGACAGAAAATGGAAGAAGGTGCAGAACTAGGCAGTGGGTCTCTCTCTTGTCCCCTGTGCTAATACTAGTTACATTAGAGTTTCTTCAGTCGGCCATGGTCTTCCCCACCACCACCAGCTCTATGTTAGGAGACACCCCCCTGCACGCTTATTTGTGCAATAGGCTTGATTTTTCAGCCAGTTGAGTTTAGCTGAACCTGCTTGAGGACTTCTCTGATAAAAGATCTTGCCTATGCTAGTTCTGGGTAAGAAGCTCATCAGAAAGGAAAGGACAAAATAAGGATGAATGATTCTGGTGAAAACTTACATATAATTACATAGTGCTTTGAGATTACTATTTTATTTAGGATATACTATTTTATGTACAAGTATATAGATCCTTGTAACCTTTTCAGGGTATATATTTAAGTATAATACATGGTGGTAGCCATTACAGAAAATCCAGTATCTTCCAACTACTCTTGGGATTTGATCAAGAGTTAAAACTGTGGTTAATCATGCCTGATGTCTGTCTGTTACAGCTTGTCTAAAGTATGCATTTTAATAGATCTGTTTAGTGCTTTCACTGACTCGTAAAAAAAAAAAAACCAAACAAACCAGACGAATAAAAGTGAGAGGTTCTTTGAATGCAGTTAAATTTCAAATAAATAGGAGTGAAATCAGAAAGTATCTGAATGAAGGAAAGTGAAATACTGCAGAGATGCCAATGTAATGAGCAGTCGCAGGGCACCAGAGATGTTCTCCAAGTTCTGTGCATGCTTCTGCTTCCGGTCCTCTGCTCATGTTTGCCTCTCATGGAATCCTCTCTGCTCTCCATAATATCCTTCTATGCTCAGTTCCAGTTATTTTCCATACTAATCTATAAAACTGAAACCTTTTTTTCCTTCTTTTCCTTTTTAAAAATCTCTCCTGTAAATTTGTTTCATACATTTTCATAGACAAAAAAGAACTAAAAAAAAATCCCCTGATCTGAATAAGGATTTAATTTCATCTCCTGATCAATTCACATATTTTATTTCCTGTTTCCAGCAACTTCCTTATCCTTTATCTTGACGCAAACTTATCTCTTCAGGAGAAGAATCTTATCATACACATCTTTGAAGTTGCTAGCATTCCTGGCAGTGTACAAATGGTAAACAAAGACATAAAAAATAGCAAAATAACTCTTTTCCAATCATGTGCTCTAAAGAACACACTTAGCATAGGCAAAAAAACCCCAACCATTTGAGAGTCCTCTTGACATTTCAAATAAAGAAGAAAATTTAAAAGAAAAAATGAAAACCTGCTTTTCTTGACCTTAAGTAAACTATTTGTCCTGTGACTTGTGCTGAAGATGGCTACAGGATATGTGACAGACTGCAAATATGCATATAAACAAGCAGAATTTAATGTATGATGAGTTTATTAATTCTAAAATATTGTCACAGTACATGAGCTCTTATTACTGCAACAATAATATTTCCTCCTCACATTTGTGTCAGATCCAAAATATGGTTGTCTGAAGAAAGGATCTGCTTTTTTCAAAGGTACAGAGTCTTTGGGGTCCCATACTATCACAACTACAGGGTTTTATTTGTCTGGATGTGCTATTAGTGACATATTGCTGTTGGAGAGAAAGTGAATACTACCCATATGTTCTTATTTTTAAGCATTTATTGTAACAATGTTTTCCATAGCACTTTCTCAGAGAAGTTAAATGCTTATACATGTCTATATAAACTAAAGTTCATATTACATCTGTGCAATGGATGCATTTGGATTCTCTCACTGGGGGAGCTGGGGGGTGGGGAGATGATTCAGCAGCTGAATGTAACATAAAACCATCTTTCAGGACAAGCTCACTTTTCTCTATGTGTTATTCACCATTATGAGATGCAAAAATCTGTGGCATCTTCCTTTCAGACACCATCAGCTGGAAATGGTACCACAGCAGGAGCAGGCACATGCCAGCATCTGTGCTTTCAAGAACTGAAGAGAGCAGGAGAACAACTGCCCACGCAACACCATGCAGACTCTGTGGGAGTTATTTATACTGTTCCCCAATACCTTCTCACGGGCTACCGGATTTCTCTGGCTTTTATTTCTGTATTTCAAACACAAACGTTTCACTGCTCTCTGTTGAATCAATGACGAGTTACAAAGCCAGTCCTTACTCACAAGCACTCTCGGTTTGGGAGCAATATTATGATACGAATGGCCTGAAGTCTTTCCTCCTTGATTAAGAGAGACACGGTACCTGAGCCACGGCTGCCCACTATCTCTCCATCCCCAGCACTGAACCATGGTACCCGACTTGCCTTCAGCCTCCCTGCCTTGAAGGCATGTTCTGCATTGGATGCTGCCCAAGCTCCCCCTTGACTGTGGTGCTACTGGCCACATCCTGCTGCTGGCGGCCCTGAGGAAAGCCTGAGCTCACCATACTCACCACAGGAGTAATACAAGCAGAGCACAAATCAGAGAGGCCTCCCCAGGCTGCCTAATTAAGCAAAATAATAAATTCAGTGTACATGAACCTGAGGTACAGCCCTGCTACAGATCTTTTCATGCTCTGAGGAAAGGCGGAAACAGGCCCAGAAGAATTTTCCCAAGTAAGGTAGAAGAAAGCATTCCCCTTCCCTCTCAGCATGAACAAGAAGGAGCAGAGGATAACTCAGCCAAAAGCACCAGCTGTCACAGGAAGGTGCTGCCTTAAAACCTGGTAATGCTCAGTCACAGCCACACACTACCAGAGCCCAGCGCTTTGGCAGAGTCAGGACACCACACCAAGTGGTCATTTTACTCAATTATGTGAATTTATCTGAAGGCAAAACTCTCTGCTTATGACAGGATCTTTATCACCACTCTTTGTATTCACTGATGCTGACCCCAGTTTCTTTCACCTAGTGGAAAAAAACATGTCTAATGACGTGTCAGAATTTTTCTGCCATATTTTTAGGTTAGAATGATATTCAAATCATCCTAAAAATCTGCACATTTTCCCAGGAGCCTTGCTAGCTCCTGTTGGTGGCCAGCTGCATGCTCCCTGCTGTGGCAAGCTGCCAAAACCCATTTCTTTTAATCCTGAGTGCTGTGAATCACCAAGCAGGACACCCACAGGCTGCCAACTCCTGCTCACCCTTTACAGGACCATGGCTTGATTTTCAGCAGGGTGATCCCGAGTTAGCAGAAAAAGTTTTTCATGAAACTCTGTTATAAATGACCGATGTGAAGCAACATTCTCAAACTTTAGTTTCTAACTGTAAGCTCCTAGATAAATTGAAGCTTGTTTTTCAGGAAAGCTGTGTGTTTACAGTAAAGATATTCATTAGAAGCAATAAAAGCTGTAGGTGCTCAGCACTTACGCTGCCAGACCTCTTATTCAGATGTTTAATTGGAGGAACTTGCATTTGAAAATGTTGCCCTAAGGAACTCAGCAGCCCATCTATAAGCAGCTTAATTGGTCCAGACAAGTCCAGACTGAAATATGCAACATGCTGTGGCATCTCTTTGGAATACATGAAATATCAGAAAAACCCAAGCCATCTATATTAAAGTGTAAAAATATTTCTCAGTACATTTCTGTCCAAATCCAAGGTTTTCCATTTCTATGAATGCCAGCCCGAGATTTTAGGGTGGAAACTGAAGTAAAATGATAGACAAAACTAACAGTCACCCATTGGTAATAAGCAAAAATCACACCAAATGAAAGAAATCTTTCATTTTTAAATAAAATCATATAACTCTGTGCTTTATTCTAATGCTTTGTGAAATGAAGTATTTATTTACATGTGACAGCCAAATTTAAAAAGTGACTGATCACCTCACTATTTTTGCCTGCAAAGGCTTCCTTAGCTCCATCAATTTTGCTCACAGCAAAATTTGTTCTTTCACGGTCTCTGTCATACTCTTGCATCATAGCTTCAGTTTATTATTACTTTAAATAAGTTATCCATAAATTCCAGCCTGGAAATCAACATTTGTCTCAATTAAAATCTTATGGCAGTTTCAGTTGGAAGCTCTTTCTCTTTTCCCTCCTAAAAACCCTACTGTGAATTATTCACGAGCCAGCATGACCCCTTGTTCCATCCGGGAGATGGCTGCATTTCATCAGCAGCGGGTGAGGTAACTCCTACCTACACAATCCCCAAAGCCATCATGAGAACTCTGAAGATTAAAAGGGATGATTTAAACAAAAACTGTCATTATGCTGATTAAAGGGGAAAGATCTTTACATGCTTAAAACCACATGCAAAAACGTGGGGGAAAAGAAAGAAAGAAAGAAAGAAAGAAAAAAAAACCTTAACAACAAACAACAACGAATATATACCAGATGCCTAAATGTACCTAGGGGATAGTGTGTTCTGATTCAAGAAAATTATTATCTACCCATCCCTGTTCTCCCACACATGTCCCTAAGGAAAACGGGAGGAGGGTCTGTTTTTGTGGTGTCTGTTTCCCAAAGCAAAGGAACACGATGCAGTGGTCCTGGAGAAACCTGTTTTTCTGTGTTTCTACAAGCTAAAGAGTTCTTAATTAACATGTTATTTTAAAAATAACCGAAAAAAAAGAGCCATCAACACAAAAGCTGGTGAGTGGGAACGAGGTCTTTGGGGCAGGGTGTGAGGTGCCCTGTGTGGGCTGGCCCCGGCAACTGGTAAGTGCTGCCAGACCCCAGCAAGAACAAATGCCCTGGAAAAACAAGCAGGAGGGAGAGCTGCCTCTGGCAGCAGCACACCCACACCAGTGACTTATTTTTAGCCTCTACTCATGGAAGTAAATGTGTGATTAAGTGCTTCTCAGAGCTTGTTGCTCTGACACCTGGGGAGAGTTAGGGACCTGCTGCAAGAGAGATGTCGTGGAAGAGAGGAGCTTCCCCTGCTCCTCTCTTCCAACTTGTCACTGTGCCCTTTCACTTCTTTTTCCCTCTCTGGAGGCCTTGGCAAAAGAGAAGCCTTACTGCTCTCCCACACCTCTGCCTCTCCCACCCTTCCCTGTGGTCGCATGCTTATTGGTCTAATTAAATCCTGTAAATGGAAACAAAACGAATCAGGAAGCGACAAATCGGGTGCAAATAAGCTGCTGTGCACGTTACATGCTCCAAGGCCTCATTCAGCGACTTCAGCACTTGTTATCTTGGTGCTTTTGTGATCGCACTTTCGACTACAGTAGAAACCATGCAGAGACACCTTTTACCCACGTTAAGAGGCATGTGCCCATGCACTGCCTGGGTGGGGGGAAAAAAAAAAAAAAAGCCAAACAAAAGAAAACCCAAACTGTAGTGGACATCTATTCTACATGGCATTCCAAAACTGGAAGAGGTTCTCAATAGGATGAAAGGTGAGCTACAGGTGACTTCACAGGTGCACAGTGTACACATAACATCATTTTGCAAGTTGCAAAACTAAGCTTTTTTGCACATCAAATACAAAACTATTTAGTCCTGTGCCCACAGAGCTGTCCTGAACTTTCCAGCAAGACTTTTACCCTTTAAGCCAGTTCCAAGTATGTACAGATACATAAATGAAGTTAGGAGTGAGACAGCTGGTAGGGATCACCTATTCATCCAGGACCTCCCACTGAATTTTGGTGGATTTCAAAGCATCTAAGACAAGAGTGTGGACCTTGTGTCTATCATGCCATTAAAAGAAAAGTCAGAATTAAAAAATAAGTCAAAGGATGCACGTGCATCACACTCCCATACACAATTAATCTGTAAGAATGACACTTCACTGATGTGAAATAGAGGGAAAAAGCATGCAGATCCATATTTATTCAGGAAAGCTAGTTGTGAAGCAAGACACACACAATTAAAAGGTAACAAACTCAATCCACAGCAGAGTGCAGAAGAAATAAAGTACAGTACTAACTGTCTGAGAGGATTCAAGTTTCATCAAGTACCTTTGAATGTCAAGTTCTGAATGAAGGGAGACCAACATGCACTGCAAAACCTGTGGATCAAAGAGAAAAGAAGGGGAGGGGGGGAGATAATTGTTAACAGGAAAAGAAAAAGGAGAACAATAGAAATTAAAAGAGAATAACCTGTACATACTGAAAGTATCCTGAGCAAAGGGAGAGGAAGAGAGGCACTGAAAAATAATGAAGAAAAGGCACATGTGCCAGGGAGAAATATGCTCTATCAATACTCAATATGCTATATTCTCAGAACCCTTGCTGGACTCAGTTCAGATGCACTACTTGTGATGGTGTGTCAAAGAAATGGAGAATGTTCTTCTAATGTAAGAGAGTTGAGCCACACACACTGAAATATATATTTAGCAACCATATCTGACAAGAAATTATAAAATATGCATTCTTCCTAAGAAATGATACAACTCTTGGCTGGAGTTAACAGCAGTCATTACACTTCTGGGTTGGTTTCACACTTACTACAGAAACATGGAATCCTTCAAGCAGAACTTAGAAATACTGTATTAGTCTTGATTAACCACAACTTTAAAAATAATAGTAGATAAACTATGGTATGATTAAAAAGTACTCTCCAATCACATCTTTCTTTACTATTCTACATCTGATCTTAAAGCACACAGAATGTGAAAATGTGCTAAAAGGGGTTTAAGGGCCAAAAAAACCCAAGCATTTTTTTTCCCTCCAACACATGGATGAGATGCAAATAGGAGGGGAAATTGCCTACTGCTGTTTGAGTCCTTACAGGTGGAGGTCCTGTATTTTCCTTAATCTCCATTTGCCTGCAGGGTGGAGATGGGGGTAAAAGAAATTTTGTACAGTGCTCTAAACAACCTTCTCTGAACAATCAGTTCCTCCTTCAACCCGAGTCAGGCTCCCACGACAACTACTGCTGCCTCATTTGGAGCATGCAGCTATTCATACCAGGCGAAAAAATGCAACTGCTTTGATAACAAGGACATCATTGTTAAAGAATCTTATTTAGCAAGTAATTATAATGCCAACATCATAATTAAGAGAGTAATTCAAAGAATCTTTTGAATTTTACAAACCCAGAGGATATGAGCATATGAGAGCTGATTCTGGGGACGAGATAAGGAACATATAAGTATGCTGTGATTTTTCATGTTTTTGTCCATTGGATACTTTGGAAGGGCAGTACTATTTTATTTAAAGAGAACAATAGATCATTATTCTCCCTATGATAAATGCATCATTTAGAATTGTTCAAGTAAAATGTGATTTTTACAAATAAGCTATTTATGCAAACACAGTCTAAATTAAATGTAGCCTTCCGGCAACAACTGGATAAATTCCAATTCCAAACCACAAAGACAAAACAGTCTGTTGCTAATGTCTCAGTAATAATGAAACTGGTTTAGGGTTTTTCATGGGTTTATAATGTCACCACCCCACACATGAAAACCTGAGAAGTTCTATTTGCCCTTTAATTAAGCTATTCTCCTGATTAAAAAGAAAAAAGTTATGGATTCCCTAAGTACTAAATCCCATCTCAATGCCAAATACATGAGACTTCCAAAGGGAAGAAATTCATGCTGCACGTTTGCTTAACATTCAGGCATCATTACATCAAGACCACACTTTGGAAGGCACATTACCCTGCACAACAGTAGCATTAAAAGAGTGCAGCAGTTGCCCTCCCCAAAGCCACTGCATAGGATCAACTTGAGCTACTTAGTTTCCTCAAAGCCTGCCGCTTCATGGGGAATTACAACTGTGTTGCTTTTCTCTGGACTTTCCTACTCTAAAAGGAAGTGAAACATCAATTCTGACCTAAGGGCGAGTAAGAAAATGAGCATGCTTGATGAAACCGGCAACACTTCCCAGCCTTAATCCACAGAAAATGTTGTCTTTGTCCTTACTTCTCCCTGTCCTCTTATCATAACATGGTATTTACTTTAGTTTTAAAGCAAGGAGGTAGATGAGGATTTGCAGTTATATAAAACTAGTCCACCTAAATTCAGAAGTCTCTCCCTCCTTTTAGGAGACTTGATCTGAAATCATATGGATGCGATACAGGATTACGAGCTAGCTTTCTCTGAATAAACAGTTTTGCAGGAGAAAATGAATCATATACAAATACAGAACTCAACAGCACTGCAGCAGCAGCTTCACCTATATCCTGCATAAGGTAGCACAAGGAGGCAAACAAGGACTCCACAGTGTTATCTAGCAAATTTCAGATCACCTAAAGAAGATCCAGACATGTCAATATGGGAGAAATATAATCAAGACCATTACTGCAGCCACGTAAAGAACTTACTATGAATGAAATTTGAACACATTTAGGTCTGAATCCAAACCTGAAGCATGGCTTCCTTTGGAACTTTCCAAACTATTTGTTAACTTTCTATATTCCTTTCCAAACTCAACACCACACTGATGCCTTCATCAGCACTCTGATGACCTCAAGGGTATTTAAAGAGAGAAAACAATAATGATCTATTTCTTCCTTTCCTCCTAGATTGCAGGGGAATATTTTTTTTTTTCCATCTGTGGGCATGCATGTGGATATATATAGCCCACAATGATAGGAAATTAATTCAAAGAGAGCTTTGCAATTTCCAAATGCAGCAAGGGCCGCAATCTTGCCCACTCCAGGAACAGGTTCCTGGGACAATCCCCCACCTCCTGCTTCCCTTGCCAGCTCTGTCATTATTCCAGAGAGGTGAGGCAACAGAGCAAATACCCAGCATGAGGGGAGAAACAGGATATTGAAGCAGATCTCACAGAAGATTAAAAATCCCTGGACTTGTTTTACTAAGAAATAAAGAGCTGTAGAATGCAGAACACTCAACTAACGTGCTCTGAGCAACCTCTGCTGGCCAGCAGATAGGATCCCATGCCTCCTCCTAAATGGAGCTGTATGGAGCCTGTGATTTCATTCCTGCATGAGAGTGAAGATCCTCAGCTGGCTTGAATGAATATCACTTGACCAGCTTGAACAGCATGAGGACAACCTATAAAAGGTCATCCTGTCACAATGAGTTGGAAAATACCCTCAGAGCAGAGAGGATCCTGTTGAAACTAGTGTTAAGTCTTCATGACTTGTGAAAGCAAATAGCCAGAATAGAAGAGGTACCAACTCTTTCCATGTTGGATTAGCATGCAAGGAAACAAGATTAATAGAGGCAGGTAGATATATAAAAGTAATATGGAGAAAATCAACAAAAGAACATATGTAATTTCATCCAGAAAAAAAAAGAGGAAAATGTTAGAGGCCAAGGAGAAGAGTGGAAACAGGTTGGGACACAGCACACAGCTAACAGAATGACTGCAGAAGAGGAGCCAGCCTTTATTGTAATGAGAAAGGTACCAGAGACAAAGGAAACAGCTGTCAAACATGTTGCTTTTGAACTTTAAACGGAGTGAGTGGTGGTAGCCCTTGGAAAAGGTATAGAAAGCTAAGAATCATAGGAGGAAGGCAAAGTTGCCAGAAATGAGCTGAATGTCATCAAAATGGTAAGAAAAGTCTGGTGAATACCACTTGTAAGGTAGTACCCAAAGGATTAGCATGTGGTAACTTAGGGAGGACAAGGATTAATATCTTGGGGCTGACTGACTGTATTAGTCATTATCCCATGGCCTTCAAAACAAGGGTGAATGAGCTGTAAGTCTGCCTTGTGGGATCTGCTTGCTAAGCAGATCAAAGGAAAATATTCACCATTTTAAGCAGGATCAGGCCTGTTAAACGCTGAACTTCTAAGTCTCCAAAGGAAAACGCAGATGCTTGAGACATTTGTGTTGATTTAGTAGGAGACATCTGTCCCCCTGAGTAAATCTGAAATAATGTCACAGAAAAGTGTTAGGAGTACAATGTGCTCCCACTGTGGGAATGCAGCACTGCTGTTCTTGCTGGCAGTGACAATACAAACCAAAGGTACTAAGGTGCTGACAGTGCTGTGAAAGTGTGGAAATCAAGGAGCACATTAAGCTTCCCCCCCCCCTTTTTTTTTTTTTTTATTCTGTGTAATATGTCCTTGATTTATGCTTCTGATGGATTTCAAAAGGGAAGACCTTACAAAGGCATTATCATGGGTCACCCATGAAGGTGACACAGCTGCTGGGACAAGAAGTAGCTAAAATCAGAGAAATGTATGGTACGGTATGAAGCAAATCTGGGTTAGCCAGGACATTATAATGCCAATTAGTGTTCCTTGGGTTTACAGGCTGTGGGTGAGATCCTGCAGAGACATGCAATCAGCCGACGCTGGAGGGATATGATAATGAAAACACAAAGGGCTAGAGATGAGTACATAGATGATGATATACAACTAAATGAGATGCTGATTCATAAGTCCTCTTAAACAGCTTGAAACTGAAGGAAGGAAATGAGGATCAACTGCCTATTTCCTGTGCACAATGTTTTTTGCGGGAAGGATGCGAGAAAGCTATGTTTCTCAACAATGCTGGGATGGGAAAAAGTTAGGATGGTAACTCAGCTGGGTTCAGGCCAAAGAGGTTCTTCCAACAGAAATTTTAAGTGCATAAGTATCTGCCAAAGAAGGGAAAGGGTGAAGTCTTTTATCACATGAAAATAAAGTCATTATACAGGATCAACTGCAAGCAATCTGCATTACAACATTCAAGTAACTGCAGGGAAAAAAAAAAAGAGATGGTCAGTGACAAATGGTTCAAAAGGAAGCACAGAAACAAAAAGACCAGTGAAATGTAAACTGAGAATGCAGTCAGAGAGATGAGAAGAAGGTAAGAGGTCTGCACAAAACAGCAGGACTTCTTATGTTTCAGGATTTATGTTTTCCAGCACACTCTACATCTACAGCATCTTTCAAACTGTGTATGTTTTCTGGCTCCAACTCACTGAACATTACAGCTGAAAATGACAGGTGTTAACTTGGAAAACTTTTTTTTTTTTTTTTTTAATTTCTAACCAAAATAATTGAAGGGTCTCATCTTCATTGTTGTTTTTGTCATTTTCTCAGTTTTTGTCAAAAAATCCCTAAAAACTTGTCTTTAATTTAATTTTAGTGGGATTTTTAGTGAGGATTAAAGCTAAACTATTATATATAATTTCATATAATATTTAATAAACATTAATCAAACAACTAAAGCTAGTCAAATTTTAAAACATCTCACAGGAATCCAGATGGTATTCCAAATAATACTTTTCTAGAGATACAAAATAGTTATACCTTTAAAGTAAAAACAGTCTGGTATTCAAGTGTTTCAGAAGTTCTCCAGGGCTACATAGCCTTCCCCCTTTTGCTGTCTCTCCACCCATGTGGAGATACTATGTTGAAACTCCATATTTTTTCACTCTCTCAACGGAAATACAATATTGTGTCTATACTCCAGCTAACATGTACTGTAAAGGAAAAACATAACTTCTTGTTCACCTCGGATGACTTACAAGTTTAGAGGTTTTTAAGCAAGATCCTACAGGGTGCTGTATATTTCAGTCTTGGTTCATAATGGATTTATGCTTTTAAAGTATATGATTAAGCAAATAATTAAGAATAATCATACAAGAAGTCCATTAGACTATTTTCATTAACAAAGTTAGATGTGAGCTGATAATTTGATTGTTCTTTGGCCCTAACACCTATAGTGGTGAGCACTCATCAGACTCTTCATCTTCCATATTTCACATAAAAGTAACCAAGAAAATAAATAAAAGAAAACCTTCCTGTATTTATGATTTATCTGTCCCCTACTACTATATTTAAGTATCGCTGTGCAACGAAACATGCAAACCAAGACTGGTTGGTACAGGCTGGAGAGAAAATGATGGTTGGATCTAGCTTCTCTAATGTAATTGAACGTGATTTGAATCACTCTTCCATGATGCAAAATTCTGTATGCGAAAAGCCTACTTTGTGCAGATGTGGAAAACTGAAAAAAAAACATTGGTTGAAGATCTCAAAACTGGTTGCCTAATGAGGTGTATAAGTTTACAGGGAGGTACCTCAGTGTGCCTCCTACTAATTCTGATAAGATTTGCAGGGAACAGAGCAATTTTTAATTACTGGTTCGATTAGGGGGTTTCAGCCACTGACTTATAATATTTGAGATATCTGGCAGTTTAAATATGTATTCAGATGCTAAACTTTACTAAGTTAAGAATATTGTCTACCATTTTTCTGTATCTGACCCACAGTTAGTAATGGGGACAATTAGACAATGACAGTATCTTTGTTTCCAAAAGTCTGTCTCTCCTGTTATTTATTCCCTATCTCTCATGGTTATCAACTTTTCTTGGAATCGCAATATATCACTGAAGATAAACAACAAAAAACTATTATGAATCTTTATAAAGGAATAAACCAACGATGATGACCTAAGAAGGAAAAGATTTTCATGAGCTGTCTCCAATATTTTGAAAAGTAAGTAAGAATAATAGAGAAAATATGACGTTTAAAGCATATAGCTGTTCCTCTCTTTCATTTTTCTGTGGTATTTTCCTCTCAACTTTAAATAACTGGCTGACCTGGTTATTCATACAATAACCATCACTGAAAAGCACCATACGGTGTATGCAATGACAACTGATGGTCTACTGAGAACAACATTCTCTGAAATACAAAAAAATGCATGGCCTTGTCATCTTCTATTGCTCAGATTTAACAGTAATGCTTCTTTTATAAGTTTTTTCTTTTAGACTTCATTTTAGCCTTCACTATTGATTAAATGTACTTATTTTCTAGTCTGTGATTAGGTCATCCAATAAAACCTTATAAAAGATACTCAAAGTGATCAAAAACTGGATTATTTCCAATTCACAATGATAAGGTTACAGGATTTGCTCCCTCCTGCAAAGGGAAGAAAGAAATTATACGGTAATTACTCAGAAGACAGCCTAAACAAAAATGTGGCTGTACCCACATTTCATTCCACCTTTCTGCTGTGTTCCTCCATAAGATAAAACAACATTAACGGACAGGTTTTCTAACAACTTAAATCCTACAACTCCAAATGATGAAAATTGCAGGTCTCTGCCAAGAACCACCATTTTAACTACTGCCCCAGCAAACTTTAGGAAAGAGCTCATGCAGTATAGTACCTGCCTACATCAGGATGCTGGGGGACTGCACCCGGTAGCCTGCTTTTTGTGCTCAGCTCTTATGGAAAGCCATAAACTACTTAATTTATGTGCTTCTATGGGCTTAATTCCTTTTAAGAAAATATGTTGTAGAGCAGAAACAATTTAAAGAACATCAACTGAGGGTAATCTGGGTAAGACATATCAATGCAGAACTGTAGTGGCAACCCTATTCCTTGTTGAGTGTTCTTACTAATTATTTCTTGATATACAAAAGGATTCTTAGAAAACCTTCATTAATCACAATTCCCTTGATCACAGAGAAATGGGTGAAAAAAATTGGTTACGTTAACTTTAAACTGTATACAGCAGTAGTCTTCCAAAGGTGTTCTAATCCTCTCTCCTGCAAAAATCCAAAAGCTTTCAATAAAAACAAAAAATTCCAAATATTTAAAGTAGGCATGCAAAGATCTCCAATTATAGCTTTCTATGGTCCAAGAGTTATCAAGCTTTGGTTCCCATTTCAGTCCTTACAAAACCACTTTTCCTGTTCTTGGTCCACCATATACAACAAAATTGACAGCACCTACCTACCTTACAAGGCTTCTGCAATAATTAACTCATGAACAGTTTCCAGCACACTGCAAGGAAAACTGCTACAGAAAAGTATCACGTTTATACACCACATGAAGTTTGCTCTTAACCTCTTGTAGGGATCACAGTCTCAGCACAGTAGTGATGTTCTGTTAATCGGTCTCCTAGATTTTCTCTTAGAATACCTAAAACTTTGAACTACAACATCAAACATAAAAAGCCTACCTGCCTTACTATTAACTGAATTTATTACCTTCGACCATTTTTTAAATGCGTATCTGTCATCTACACAATTACAAGAGAGATATGAGTTCAGAAATGCCTTTCTGCAGCATATACCAGATTACACTTGAATAGTTACAGAGTAATTAGAGTGGAATCCAGCTAAGTCAGTCTTATTACCTCATAATATCACTTATCTCATAATAGTGACATACATAAATATTAAATACATATAATGTTATACACAAACAGTGAGATTCTGCAAGGTTCTGTGAGTCCTGGTTTTGATACAATCAGATACCACTGCTATGATACTAGGGGCTAATTAACACCAGACAACATTAGCTTATGGAAAATTATCTTGACATCACTATTGCAAAACAACACTGTAAGTTTTAATTGATAAGGAAATGTAAATATTAATTTAAATTTCAGATTTATATAGATATTAAAATAATATATTTTTCAAATGTCCTTAATGCAGTAAGTTTTATTACATTTTGCAAAACCTACTTCTTAGAATTATCTACTCACATTTAAGGGATATAATGTAAAACCACTAATAAACAAACCATAATGTCAGCTCATTAATCAGAAATGTCAGTTCAAATATATCCCATTTGGAAACAATAGACGGATGCTACTGACTTTATAAGCCTTACAGAGAAGGGAATAGAGCTAGAGTTGGATTTCAAGAGTTGATGTCATCATTGTTCACAAGCCAACATAGGGCTTTAAAACTGAAAAGAATCTACAGCATATAAAATGGTTTCCAACTTGTAAGGGGTCCAGGCCCCGTGCCAGTGGATAATAATTTGCAATACAGTTCAGGGTTTTTCAGAGGAGAAACTGGAGGAGGGGACATAACACATTCATGCAGAAAGGAATGTGCAATTCCATATTCTTATGTGTTACAAAGAGAGATGTCTTTCTAAACTCTTGCTTTCTTGTACCGTATATGTCCTCTTTTCAAATGTTTAAACATTTCCTAAGTTGGGATCTTTACTTTTAAATATTTCTGTTTATCAAAAAGCTTTCTTTATATAGTTACAGTGCTAGCACCACTCAGAGATGACAAAGTATCAAAAATTAAGAGAGAGCAAGCCTAATATGTGCCAATAGATGTATTTTCTGGATATCAAAGGGTGATGTAGTGAAAAGAATATGTAAATTTGAATTTTCTCTTTGTTGATTTACTTTCTTTTAGCACATATGCATTAGCATTCTTAGAACTGCTGAAAATTTACCAAATCAGAGGTTAAAACTTCAAAATTAAGTAACCTTTACTAGACAAAACCGGATTAGCAGTACATAGTTTCTTCTGCTCTTGCATGAACATTTAATTACCTCATATTCCTCAGTGCCCCCTAAATTCAGCAAAAGACAATGTTATCTGTTCAAACAAAAAAGATATACACAAATATTTGTAAAAGCCTTGTCTCAGTCTCTTCTAACCACATAGCAGAGTCTTCACTAGCCAATAAATACTGCAGCCAGAACATAATGCAGGTCTGTATTTGATCACTGCCCATTTGCCTGATTATTGAAACTATGGTGAGCACGTGTCTCATGATTTACAGGTACGCACACAAAAGGAGTCCTTTCTCCACAGAAGCTCATGGAATGTGTTTTGCTCCAGGCGTTAAAAGAGGGCCAGGATTTCATCCTTACAGCACCCTCTTTTAGTGTCTCTAAGCCTTAAAAATAGATTTGAAAGATACAAAGTGAAGAAAGAATGCATCTAATGTATGATTCTTCTGGGAATTTTCTGAGAATAATTCACTTTCCAACAGGTGATTCTGTAGGAAATGACTTAAAGGAAAACATACTGGCAGTGGTACTTTTATATGTGTCTGAACATGGGTGAAGGTGCTTAACCTTGTGAAAATAAATGTGTTAATAGGCTCTTCAGACATTCTGGGTAGGTTTTGCTTGCCTGTCTTGATGTTATCTTGGAAACTAGAAAATAATTCCTATTTTCGCCATAGAGCAATACTTACATTCTTTTGTTTGGTCTCTATTCCTCACCATTTACTTGCCTATTTTCATTGGATAGAAATACATCTTTATTCTCCAAACAGCAGTGAAATGCATATTCTCTATTTCCAAACATCAAGACCTCCTGTTCTCTGATGTAACTGCTAGTAAGGAAAATTCTATGCATGCTAGGTTACAGCATCTAGGCATGCATTGTAGAGGTGCATTTTTTTCCTTCAGTGTCCTCAAAAGATTATCTTCTTGCTTGCATCAGTTCTGACTGAGAGAGAGATGATGACCCTGAGGTATATGCAGTAGTGCTATACTACTCAACACACTGTTCACAACAAAATCTGATGACACAGGCCTTGTTGGTCTCAGGAAAAATGTCCCAACTGACTCGCTAAAAAACATAGCTCTTATTCCCATCAATACAGAAAGGAGATGCAAAGATGGTTTATGTTGAAGATAATAGGTATATGACAAATATTCCATACTATAAGATCTTTTAGCAGATTGCTGCAGAAGAGACTGAGGAACTTTTTTTTTTTCCAAATCCTAAACGCTCTGGGCAAAAGTAATTCGATACTGAAGAGATACTCTGATCTGAGTAACTCAAAAGGGAATACTAAGTTCTTATGAAGACATTAAAATATTTCAGACTTCTATTCGCATTGACTGCGTTACCCTAATATCCCTTTAACCATCTTAAATGAGTTCCCATCATCACTCATTTTTCTCTAGTTATTGAAATTCCCAGAAGCCTCATTATTTCTCTATTTCTGAAAATCAAATGGAAAACCGAATCTGACAATGAAGGTGGATTAAGGAGAATTCTGTGAAAGCAGATGTTAAAGGGAGTTCACTGAAGGTTAGGTAGTGTAAGAAAGCCAAGTGGGGGGAAAAAAAAAAATCTAGTGGATGATCATATCGGCTCTGATATTCATTGATCAAACTTTCAGTTCTGCTTATTTCAGAAACTGAATAAAAGGCTAGTAATTTTGACAGCATCCAATAAGGCAAGGGTGTAAGTTGTACAGCACTGCTGAAATAAATAAATTGGTTTCATTTTTCTGAAGGAACACTGAATTCTAAAAGAAATAATCATCTGATTATTTCAGAGGCTATTAAGAAATAATCTCATGTTATATATCTTTCTGCCAGAGCTCTAACAGAAGAAAGTAGGGCATAGCAAAAGGACTCAGTGGCAGCAATACCTAGTTGTCTCCTCTGATTCACTGGTGTAATTCAACAAATTTATGATTCCACAGACCCCTTTGGGATGTGAAATTGAGGGACTGTGTGTTGATTTTGTAAATAATGGTTTAGATTCCTTCCTAATATCTATTACTTTTTTATAAATTACATTTAAATCTCCCTGTCTGGAAAATTGAGTGCTTTTAGGAAAATTCTCATGGAGGAATTTTAGGTTCTAAATGGTAATAATTGTTAAGGCAGCATTTGCTGAATTTCAGAACTCAAAGGTGTGAAGTTTAATGCATGTGGCCACTTGTTTGTATGACACAAGGCTAATTTAGTATCAGATGATACGATTTATAAATGAACAGTTTAAAACTCTACAAAAACTACTTTTTCATTAAAAATATAGACCTTTCTTTAGGAAATGTTTGGCTCATAAGGGCAAACAGAGCTCCTCAGCAGTATTGCGTACGTTGAGGATTACAGAGATAACCTCTGTGTAGAAGGAAAACTGAAATTCTTCTGCCAAGAGGCATTGATCTACCAAAAGGAAGACAGTTGAAAAATATGGAGGGGG
>NW_020799095.1:34187941-34193851 GCF_003259725.1 Athene cunicularia | reverse complement strand
GGGGGGGGGGGTGGGAAGTGAAGAACATTCAGAAATGTATGTTTCTAACTTAACTAGATATTCTTTTTTTTTTCTTGCCTGAAAAGCAAATGAAGAGGAAAAAAATGTTTGTGTGGCCTAAGACTACAAAAAACCACAGATGTCTTTAAAAGCATTTTGTAGACAAAGCTAATTTGGAAAGACACTCTCCCATCATGAACCCTTTCAATCTAGTTAATAGAGCCTGCACATCCTGTTTACACAAAATACTTAATGGAAACTTGGAACAAAAACTATTGTGAAAGTGGGCAACTCTCTCTTTATGCCTTAGTAAATACTAGACAAATAATGGTAACTTATGGTCTAGAATGAATCCTTATTAGATAGCATTTAAAATGGGGGAAGGGGGGGAGGTAACAACAAAACAGTACTTACCCTTTGAAAACTTTCTTCTGAGGATCTACAACAGATACCAGCTTATTAAAGTCTGCAACACCAGCAACAGTATTTATTGAGCTAGGACTGAGAAAGGTGTGTTAATGTGGTCCAAGTAGCAGGTAAAACAGATTGCAGACTCCTGTTACTTTGTCAAACGTATACCCCAAGCAAACAAACAAAAAACCCCTATGAAATGTTGACCTTCACAAAGTGAATGAATTGCTTTTCAGACAAGCTCTCAAACTACGGACCACACGTTAATAGATGGAATACGCCTGATTTCAGCTGCAGGGATGACAAAGGCAAGTGGTCATCAGCCACTTTGAACATCCTCAGCTCCTTGAAGTCAAGGCCATAAAAAACATGTTATGGCTCAGATAAGGTGGCTACAGAGCTCTCCTAAATTGCCTCACACTGGGCAGTCTGAAGGAAGCTACGAGTAGTGGGGTAACGCAGCTCCAGCCATACACTCTTCACCTGTCAGGTGTCGCCTACAGAGCTGCATATGTCTAAATCTGTAGGCAAATCTCCAAGCAGCAATTTCTGCTTGTTCTCAAGGTACTTGATTCATGTTGGTGCAGGTCACATCATCAGGAGACACAAGGACCTCTGGCCCACAGCACAGCAGCTCTTCCAGTCATGGCCCCTGTGATGGCATCTCTTTAATTGTACTTATATGCATTGCTCGCATAAAATGTTGCAATTGCTTATATGAGAAAACACTATATGGCAATATATGGAATAGATTTAGCTTCATTTAATTCATGTGCAAGAAGAAAAGTCAGTCACACGTGAGGAGCCAGGTCTCTCTCTTTCTCTGTAGACTGTCACAAACCATTCACAGACCATAGCTAAGAATATCTGACAGACCATACCTAGTCTTCACATATGCCTTATGAGTTACCTGGTATTTCCTGAGTGTTTTTAATATTTGTCTTTTTGGCTAAAAGGAATAATAAAGTAGTATTTTTAAAGTGCAATCACAATGTACTGTAGCACTTCAGAAATTCTTCTAAGTATCTGCTCTTTTGGGGTAAGATAAGTCCATCTCTTCCATAGTCAAAACTGATGACAGCACAAAGAATGGAAAATCAGTAACTGTGTAGACTTAAAAACCTTTATGGTGGGTATGGAATAGTGGGATCAGAGAGAGCAACTCTTCCTTAGGGCAGCATAATTTGCAAACACTATTTTCTTTGCCAGAAGGGGGTCTTCCATTTCTTTATCATGGGAAATGAAATAGCAATAAAAGTAAACTGATAAAGACCTGCAGAAAATGCTATGCAAATTGCTGCAAGTACAGTCACAACCTACTACCTCAAAGTGCTGCATTCCTAATGCCTTAATCTGCTATTTCACAACATCCTGTATTAACAGCAAAACACATTTCCAAATTGTATCCTCTATTTTGTGTGTATTCTTTCCGGACCAGGCTTAACTAATTTGAGCTAAGAAAATGCCCAGAGGCAATTTAGATTTCCTCTGTCTACTGGAAAAATAGAAGCCTCACAAGAAATCTTTTATCACTGTGCTACTGGGGAAAAAAAAAAAAAAAAAAAGCTAGGAAGCAGAAATGGGACAAAATCCTTCTAGACCTCCTTATAGTTGAAAATTGGCCAATTCAAAGAATAATTTCTAAAGCAACAGACCACGCTTCATCTCTTTTCCAATTACTATTTTCTGGTTAATAAATACAACTTCCCTAGCAAGTACTACAGCTTTCTTAAGGCACTTTAAAAAAAAAAAAAAAAAAGGAATTTTAGTAAACTTACTGGCAAAAGAAACACATTTCAGTATTAAAGTATAAAATGTTTGAATGTTTGCCAACTATGTTTCAGGCTATCATTCCTTTTCTTGATTTTCTTATGTTAACTGGAGTGGTTTAGAAAAGCACACAAAAACACTTGCTGTGAAGTACACATTTTGCTGGAAGGAAGAAGTCAACTATTCATATAGTTGAATTCAGTGGCACAGAGCTGATGTAAAATCTAAAGCACTAATGTTGTAATTCTGTAAACTGCAAACAAAAGCATGGTACTCTGAAAATAAGTAGCTTTAACAGTCTGCTTCTAAAACAAGAGTCACCCAAATGGTGTTAACTATCAGTTACTAGTTTGATGCCCTGGGGGTTAAAAGAAATAATGTGGACTATTACCAGAGTTTACTTTGAATTTTCAGTGGCTGTTTTGTTTGACAAAGAGGTCTTACACTAACATACCTTAATTTACTTGCTAAATAAAGCATGTAGATCCCATTGTACTATTTACCCTTCAGCTGTAACTGTTCACCTCACCCAGGACCAAACAAGACAAGCCCAATCTGCCAATATTCAGATCTTAGAGAAGAAAAAAACAACTGCTCACTATTTACTAAACTGGAGACTAGGTAGTAACAACAATGTACATGAACTCAAAGACATACTTTGGTTCTTAAATATTGTCAAGCAGTTAAATTCTGCTAGTCTAACTCATGTTGAGCAGTAATTAATCCCACAGTAAATCTCTCTGAATTTCTAGCACTGAAAACAAATAAACAAAAACAAAGATAGAGTGCTCACAAGAAACAATCCAACTACTTTCAAGTAGGTGGAGGCACAGCTGGTGGTGTCAGATGTTTAGGGGATTTCTTTTTATATTTTGTCTTCAGTTTTATATCTGTATTTTCATCATTCATTATTACCTTCATACTCCTCCCTGTATTTTCTTCAACCGGTGATCCTTAGGGCCATGTCTTACCCCTACGATACTGTGAAGACATGCTAAGTGAAAAAGCCACATGCACCTGGTGGCTCTCTGTTCCCATAGACTGCTGCAGTAAGGGGAGAGGCTTGCCACAGAATGTAGCTCAATGGCAGCCAGCCTGTGAAAGTGACCCTAATTTTCCAAGTAAATTGCTATTTTCTCTAAGGTTTCACCTTTGCTGGCAAATGATGTCTCCATGGCAGCTTGTGCACTGAGAATATTCAATATCCAGTGTTTAATGCTTTACAACACTCAGTTACCACTCTGATGGCATATGACATACCATAGGAGCAAAGTGCCTGTGGAGCTCTTAAAAACTTTATGCCCAGTGCTAAACGAACATGGGGTCACATATAGCAGTTCTACAGGAAGGAGCGATCACTGACAGTTCTGCCTGGCAAGCTCTACCAGACATGTTTGTGAGGAGGCCTCCAGTTTATAAGATTTTCAAAAGATGAAGCAGATACAGAATGCTCTGTGAAAAAATATTGGTGAAATACTTCAGATCTTTAGCACAGCTGACTTACTCTGCACTGTGTCCCTCAAATGGTCTGAAACCTTACGTGTTTATACAAAACCAGATAGCCCTTTGGGCAAAGAGTGCTCCACATTTCAAAGCAAAGTCAAATACCAAAAAGTTAGTCATTTGGAACCACAGCAAAAGTTCAGGCATGTTAGTGAGCAGATTTCACTGAAGGCTCTAATGATCTAATCAAGATGACTTAATTGCATTTGGCTTTGAAACCAAAGCACTGCACCCTAAAAGGAGAGGGTTGTTCTGCAGTACAGTAGCAGCTCCCAGACATAACAGGGAAAAGGATCTGTACAGCCCACAGATAACTCCTCACAGAGACTCAGTTGCCATAACAAGATCATCTGGAATTGCAGGCACAAACAACGTGCCTATTTTTGGAAGTACACTTGATCTGTTGCAAATATGGGGATCTGAACACCTTCTGAGAAAGAAAAAATGATGAGGTTATGAACATTTACACAACAATTTGTTTAAAAGCCCAGAAAACTCATGAATAATAATCTAGGCTAATCTTACAGTAATAACTTTCTTCCTGCTGTATAAAAATACATTATTTGAAAACCATCATGACTGCTATCTTACTTTCTGTGATCCCTATTCTCCAATATATATCTGATAATCACACTGCAACTGCGCTCTGAAGGAAGACCTGAAGACAACTTTTGAAAATTCTCTTTGTAAATCCATAAACAAAAAAGAAATATAAAAACCCTTTGGCCCAAACAGCCCCTTTTATTGATTAAGGTGAAGAGTATCACTGCTTTCATTTTAACTCAAAGGGTTCAACAGTTCTTTGTACATAAGACTACTTCTCCAGTCTGCTACCCTATTATTGGAAAGTTTTCATCTCCAAGTATGACAAAAACACAGAAAAGCTATTATCCCACAAACTGTTACTACAAATTTTCTAATTATTTAAATAGGTGAAAATTAGAAATGCTCACATTCCTCCTGAAAATTAAAACACACAAACCAAGAGTAAGTTAAGAGGAACCCACTAGTCTGAACCCAGACAATGAGGCTAATCCAAATTAATTTGTTAGAATCTTACAAAAACAAATAAATCACTTTGATTTAAAAAAGAAAGAAAAACAAGACAGACATGTAGAGAACTCCTCACACCCTTTAGCTTAGCTATTCCAGTGGATAGTTTTCCTCATGTAAAAACACAGACTTCGAACAGCATGCATCTTGTCTTGACTTCCAGCTGTTTGGATCTTGACTAAAGTTAGGAACTCCTGCTTACTCTGATTGAATAGTCTCCTCAGGCTATTCACTAGAAGGCGTTTCTGGTTCTTCACCATTTTTCAAAACACTTTTTGAATTGGGGAAAGTAGAACTAGAAAAAAAAAATCTTTCAGAAATAATTCTTTCAATTCCAGACAGGTAAGTAGCTTAGACGTCCTAGCATTACTCAAGAGTCCCCTGCTTATACAAACCCCAAGGTCATGCAGGCTCTCCTGCTCTAAGTCATATCAGGAGGTCACAACTGATTGAATATCTAATGACAGCTCTCAATTTCTTCTAAAGTCAGTGTTTCATAGGCCTGAGTCCCCAGCATCTTGCATGGCCCATGTTCTTTGCTCCTGGATGTACATCTTGACATCCGGCTGCACTGAAAATTGCATTATCACTTTGAGTTAATCAGTCAATGCAGATAATTTTGTACTAAGAACCTTCTCATTGTTGACTATTTCCCCATCTGCAAACTTTCCCCACTAGCTGATTTTACTGTTTTCTTCCATCTGAAACCCCAGTAAATATCACAGGCTATCATGAGTAAAATTTCCCATAATTACTAGTCGCACTGAAAATTAGTGTGACCAGCCTGGAAAACTAAGTGGAGTTGATCATATCTCCTCCATTCTGTGCAAATTTTCTGGAATACTGGGTGTTTCAAGCAATACTGAAACAGTCCTTTTTTCTCTGTGTTCAGCCAGTAAAATTATGTAAAAAATTGTTATGTTGCTATCATTAAAAAAACACAAACCACAAAGGCTGTAGGAAGAAAACTCCCTAACCTGAACAACAGTCTGTATAAGTAAACTCCACAGACCAGATACCATGAGTACAAGACAAACTTAGAGAAGGGGGCACAATTCTGTACCTTAAAAATAGAAGAAACAAAAAAGAAAACGTTTTAGGTTTGGCCGTACTGCTGTAATAAAATAAAAATTCAAAAACCCCAACATATCAACCAAAGAAAAAAAAAAAAGG
>NW_020799095.1:34132654-34187891 GCF_003259725.1 Athene cunicularia | reverse complement strand
GGGGGGGGGGGGGATAAATAATAGAATATCGGCTCTAAAGAGTAACAGCTCTTTGGCTGATAAACCAGGTTATCTTTCAAAAATGCAAAACATGCCACATTTTCTAATCCCAATATCAATCTGTGTAGGGTGATCACACTTCAGACACGTTTTCTTGACCTGATCTTCAAACAAGACTTGAAATTTAAAAAGTAAAATCTGTCGTTTCACTGCAAAGAAACTGGAAATGCCCAAACTGAAAGAACAGATGAGAAAATCTTTGGAGGCAAAATGTACACCACTATGGTAGGTGTCTAATGAGAATGAATTTATTAGTGTTTACTCCTGCAGTACCCATGCCCTAAGTGTCCCCCGTTAGGACATACCTCTCCCAAAAATACAATTTTTTTTTTTCACCCCCATTTCTAGAGGGAATTAATTAATTAACCAGGTTCATCACAATAATCCTCTAACATATCAACCAAGATGCACACTTCCCTTTACTAGACTAAGGAAAGATCTCTGAGTATCTATTGCCATAAATAAAGTGTGTAAGTACACGTGCATACATATTCAGATAATAGATCCAGTACCTGCTTGTTGGCCCATTAAAGACAGATGTTTTACTGGCAGAGTACAAAACCACTGACAAAACACAAACATATAAACCCTCAGTCCTAAAGCTGGAACAGCTCTTTTTGACACCTTAAATGACAAATGCTTTGAATTCATAGGCATGCGGAGCATGGTGACAGATATGAGACCTTTTGTGACATTTTTATATGTAGACATGGTCCACACAGTTCTATTCATTCAGCATATCAGTATATTTATACATAGAACTCTATACTAATTGGTGGATATAAGCAGGTGTAATTGCATTAATATCTACCCTCCCTTTTTTAGTAGTTTTCAGTTGTGTATTGTCTCTAATTTGACAGACACTCATTTTGAGCTTTATACCTTGTTTCTTTGCCACAACTATCAACAAGAAACCTTTGAAAAATGTCTCCCTGCTGAACTAGAATACTAACAAAGTTTCTTGACCAAAGAAAGTTTAACCTGTTGACAGATACTCAGTCTGTCTGCCATTGAACTCAGCCACATAAGAAGATGGATCATTAAGCATAAATCTATATCTGAGTTTATAATGATCTCTTTTTTATCTCAATGCAGAACAGGTCAAGTACTATCTTTTTTAACCTATTCCAGGAAAAATAATGAACGGGGAAGATAAAAGAACTGCTGAAAGTTTCTGAATAGAACTTTCTGCTTCAGATCAACATTTGAAAATCATTCCCAGCTGTTAAATCTGAAGTCTTAATTGTACACAAGAGGTTGAGGAGAAAATAATCAGCAGATGCAGCTACAGTTTGGTATATCTGTGATTATCCGTTCTATACACGATTTACTGTTTTCAACCATTTTTGGAGAGACAGACACCAAATTTATTCTTCCAATACTGCTATCTGTGCACAAGTGTTTAATTACAGGCTCCCTCACATTTTCTATGGAATAATTCTTGAGTGAAGAACGCTGTATTTCAATTCCTGGAGCTTACACACTCAGAGAACAGGAAAAAAAAAATAAAATCAGGGATTTGTGGTGGCAATTCCAAGATGCTAAAAGCTCAGACCCACTCCCTATGCTGTTCCGTCCCCTAACACCTGCCTTCCCCAAGACACTCAAATAAACTTAGCCATAAGGGAGAAGAAAGAAAAAAAAAAAAAAGAAATGCCTCGGTAAGCACTGGGAAGGGTGGGGGGAGACAAACACAGCAGTTTGGGCTCTCTCTTCTTTTTTCCATCACCTCACATATTCCATCTCCATATCCCAGGTCTCAGACAAATCTATAAAATTATGCTCTACATGTGCTCCAACATGTTGGTTGAGGAAAATGAGTTTTCAAAGAATTCAAGCCTGAACAATTCTCCATTTGCAGTCTTTAATCATAATGTCTTCCAAGCACGTTAACCTGAATGCTAGAAATAACATGATGCTTCCAGGTGTGCTGAAGTGCATTGGGGTCTCCTTATGTATGGTGGAGACTGCATGCAGACAGTGAGGGTGATGGTATGGACTTTCAAGCTCACAAATGTGTTAACAATTTATTGTATTGGTCTATCACACTTTCATGTCAGAGAGGCAAGAAAAATGGATATTTAACCCAGTAAACTGTGTTGCTCCGTAACACAGAAGCCATTACAATATGGATGAGATCTGGAATATATTAAAAGACATAATGGAAAATAAAAGCTAAACACATAAATAACTCATCCACTTGGAATTTCTTTTCAAAATATTGAAAGGCATTAGACGCAACCGAGATTAAATGTCTGTAAAATATATTTTTAAAAGACACACATTTTTTCACCAGGGCATATGAGAACAAAGCAGCATCTAAAACCTCAACAAAGAGGAGCTTTATTACTTCTGCCTAGAAATTTTAGGCTCCAGCCTTAATTCACTTTGTTCCTCATGGCTGTTGTTGGAAACTATAGAAGTTTACTTGGCATGCACTTTATCTATTCTGGCAAAAAGGGCTAAAGATGCCCAAAGACTACAACACTGAACCTTTCAAACCCAAGGACTAAATATGTTGAGGATGACACTGCGTATACATTGGACTGTGGGAGTTCCTCCTCAATGACCAAATATCATGTATTATTCAAGTCAAGGTCTCCTTAAAACAGATGGGTCAGTGGTATGGAAATGGTTCTGAATGGACTGAAAATTTTTGACCAATAACCATAAACATTCAGTGAAAATTAGTTCCAGCATGCTGCATTTTATGTAGGAGAATAATGTCTCATAAAACACTTTAAAATACTTTTCTTGTTAAAATTATTCTAATGGTCACTTAGCTATATTTTGCAAGCTATCAGAATGAGAAATATACATATACATAAATTATACTATGGTATTGACTCAGTTAAACCTTTAGCAATGTGTTTTAGCTGTAATAGCTACATATGGAGAGCAGATGAAGTAAGCGGAAATTATTTAAGTTACAATCCTAATTAAAAAAACATATATTCAGTAGAAATACATCTTCTGTTAAATATACCTTTGTTCTTCAGTGAACTGTGAAGTATCTCTCTGATCATGTAAACATTCTACAAGCACTACAGTAAGGCAGAAATCTATAGGACTACTTAAATAACCACAATATATAAGCTCCTCCAAAGGCACTTTGTTTATAATCATTTATAGTTTTAACATTTCCAGACTACACAAAGGTGGTGGGTTAACATACCAGCATAGCTCTGGACTTCAGACATTTAAAATAAACACCCGATAATGACACCTAGCACGGCGGTGACTACAAGTATGAAAGGGCCACACAGCAAGCTGCATTCCCCTCTGAAAATGCTCAGGCACTGTCTGAAGAGAAGATGCCTTAGAACAACTCTATTAATTACAGTTAAAAAGTAAAAAAAATTAGGAACCTTATGATCACTGGTTTATGGCAGAAGGGCAGGGTCAACAAACACTTCCTAGCCAAAATGTGTATTATTATCTCCTTTAGCAGTCTCTTGTAGCAGTGGATCACCATCTCTCCGCATGACAGAAGGCAGAATCCCAAACCAGCACCTGACCTAGGAACTTCATCTAATGCCAGACCTGCCAAGCCAAGGGACCGACCACTGGGCAAGGACTTGGTCAGGACAGTAATTTAAGGTTTTGAATGGGATCCTGGTTTCTGGACCTCTAGAGATTGGTGATGTTTTGAAGGAAACAAACAAACAAAAAAAATTAAAAAGCCTTTTCCCTTCTCTTAGCAATTGGGACTTTGGGAAAATGCAGCCTGGGGACTGCATGAGATCACAAGGCTGGCCCTGGAGCAGTGGGTTGACACAGACAATGAAGAGGAGACAGGCAGCTGGGCTCGGGGCAGTGGGGGGGGGCATGTCAGATTCTCCCACAATTCCCTGACCTGCAGAAAACCCTCGGCTCTGCCCTTTGGCAGCAGCAGGTCATGTCACATGGAAGGGATAGGCAGCAGGGCACCCCTTCATTCTGGCTTGTGCTGGCCAAGTGGCAGTGGGGAAAGCAGAGGGGCTGAAACTGCAGCTCAGAGGAAGACTTCTTAGACTAGGATCCCTTCAGCTTCTCCAGAGTCAGCACCAGCACCTTCCCAGCTCCAGCTGCCTAAACAGCTCCTGTCATCTCTTGCCTTTTCTTCAGGGCAGGCATGGAGAACTAATCCAGGCTGTGAGGTAAATCTGTCTGTCCACAGGGAACTGGGAAGGGGAAAAAGGGGAAATCCCCTTCTAGATGAGATTAGGGCTTTCAGTCTGCAGTGAGCAGAAGGGGCTTTCAGTGTGAGCTCCAAAGAATCAGCTGTGGTCAGAGAACTGGTCTCCTGAGCAGAACAAGGAACATCGCAAAGAGTCCTTTGCTACAGCAATACTGGGTGATCAGAAAAGGTAAAAGCATCAAGTACACTTGAGCCTCTGCAGGGAGCAAAACACACATACTGCAAAGAGGACAACCTGCTCCCCAGGAGATGCACAGCATGTGGCCCAACAAAAGTATCCAAAGTTCCTAAAATAGTTATTCTTTTAGTGTAACTACTAGGTAAGCTTTTTCTTCTAGTACAAAAGTTTCTGTGATGCAGATCCCATGCTGAAACTTAATCTGAACTCCATATCTTTATAGCAGAAAGAAAAAGCAGCCACAAGATTGCGCAAGTCCCGTGAAGCACTTGGTGTCTGTTCTCCACCATAAAAGAAGCTTTAGTAGACTTGACAGGACTTCTAAGGGTTGGAGAGCATCTAACTACCAGGGTCTGACAATTCTCAAATTCATTCCCAGTGAGGATTTGGAGGTGTAAGGAGCTCAGGCGCTGGAGCACAGCAGGCTCTACTGATCAGGCAATGCTAAGTCAAAGAAGTGCCTGGAGCAAACCACAGGAAACAAAACAGTCTCTGGGAACAAACTAGTAAGTGCACACTTGGAAGTCTTCATCTTCTGCTGCTTGATCTTATTTTTCAAAGAGAAAAAAAAAAAAAAAAGATATTTTCACAACCCTAAACAACAGTTGCTCTATAAATAATGAGATAATAGGAGAATATGCAACAACTTAAACAATATGTAACACTTAAACATTAGGAAAGTCGGACTATGAAAACAGTAGGTCCGGACACCAGCAGTATTATCCTGCTCCATGTGCCAAGGAACACAGATCTGTTGCAAGATGCAACTCATGCTGCCATGGTGCATTTCATACGCTGGTAAGAGACCACTGACCTGCACAGGACTGTCCTAAAAAACATGTACGACCCCCTCCTATAAGGAAGCACTTTCAGAATAATACCATGATGGAGTGAACTTAAGTATAAAACATTTATTCTCCTAAGCACCCCAAGAAGGATTAACTAATAGGTCATGGACTCAGTAAAACTGGATTCAGTATAGGTATACCAATACTGACGGTTGACAAATACGTGCCTCGGTTTCCCCACTTCAAAATGAAACAGTACCTCCCCAGTCTTGTAGATCTTGTAGAACTGCAATTCTTTATTGGCTGTGACAATCCTCAAAAACCTTAAGGAAATCATAAATTACATTATATGATTATTGATATGCCTTGCCATCAGTTAAAGAATTCTGCTTAATAACAAACAACTTTAGCAATTAAATAATTAAAAAGCTAAGTAAGTTGAATTTTTTCCCACCTTGCAAAATTAAGTTCAGGAAATTTGTAAGACCTTTGTCAGTTCTGCCACTGGCAAATGCCAATCTTTAAGGTAATGGTTTAAGAAAAACAAAGCAGCAACGGATTGTGAACTCCCAATGCTATGCTGCAACCCATGAATACAAGATACAAAGGTAATTCAAAGTAACAGTGGAAAAGCAGCATTACTCCTCTGTATGGCTCTGACAGAACCACAAAATAATGCAAGGGTTAGTTCTGCTGTGTGTATTTCAAAAGTAATGTTGAAAAAATTCAGCCCATTCAGAAAAGAGCTATAAAATTATGAATCATAGAAGATGCCAGAGAAGTCCTCCCTCCAGGCTTTATCCAAAAGAATATTAAAAAGTGACTTAATCTTTTAATATGGGTACCTATGAGAAATTTCTGATAAAAGAGTACCCTTTATTTCAGAAGAAAAAAGCATGTGAGATGGAAAAAAGCTATTAAAGCAATCAGTTTGGTGCTAAAATGTACAGATGTACATTTTTAAATATTATGTTTCTGGAGGTGAAACCCTGATTTCAGTTGATGGAAAGAGTTGGGACTTCAATAGGACAAAAATCAGAAGAACAAGGTTAGTTTACAGTCATATTATTAAAGGTTGCTTTAAGAACTGAAAATAAAAAAAAAAAAAAGAAAATCCTAATGGAAAAGATACAGGATATAGTGGCTTGCAACAGTTTAACTAAGGTGTTTAGCAAGAAATGGACGAAAGTCCAACAAATGATATGTGTTTTTCAAGAACATTGTTTAATGCCATTAAAAGGTACTTGACTAACATCTTTTAGTAATGTAGAAGTTACATATTCTACTGAAGAAGAGAGAAAATATGTCATACAGAAGGATGCTAGGTTACCTTGCCTGTTGGCCAGTATTTGGGTTCTGTCATGATTATGATTTGACATGCAGGACCATATCAACCTTCTCAATTCATATCAGGGTACACCTTTCTGGATGAGTTTGGTTTCAGCGAGAACTAGGGACACATGAAAAAAGTATTCAACGAAAGCTCCAAACCTGTGCATTTTCTCTTCAATTCACAGCACCTAAGAACCCTCCTCAATAGTCGGGCTCAGCAACTTCCTACCACAAAGTAAGGACTTGCACAGGTTTCAATCAGTTTTTGTGATGCAAGATTACACTTAGTCCTAATGGAAATGTCAAAGTGAAGCTGAAGAGGTATTTCCTTTGCATCCTCATCAGGCAAACAAGCCTCTATGCAAACAGAACAAAAGGAGAGCTAAAGCTTTTATTAGAAATCAGTGAGGAACTGATGAGACAGAGAAATTTGGCTGGAATGTAGATGTCCAAAGGCTGCTTTAACAGCCTTGTGGTTGCAAACTGACTTATCTTGCTGCTGTTCCAGTGGCTGCATCATTAACAGAAAAAAAAAAATCATTAGACCTTCTACTATCTCCTGGCAAAAAAGACAGTGCCACCTGCAAATATGTAATTAAAGCAAATGCCACTCAACTGCACACAATAATCATCCATCCAAACTCCACTTTAGTTATGAAACTGAAGGGAAAAACAACGCTTGTTGGTAAAACCATATTTTAATCTTTTTAGATGACCTACAGAATGAAAACCACAGAAAGGAAAATTTGGCTTGTTCTGTCCCCTACATCACTACAGTAAAATCGAGCTGGTTTAAATCAGCAGGACTGTGGAAGTCTGACTAAAGTCAAGGACTGTATGAAGTCATGTCTGACAGTGTTTTCTCTAGCAGACTATCCTGCAAGAAAAAGTGATGGGGAATCAACAGAGTTCATGCTGAAAGGTCAAAAATAATTATTACTGTGTAAGCAGTATAGCTCACAAGCATCTGTATCCATGATACACACTGTGTTTAACTGGTCTGTTGATATGCCTTGCCTTCAGTTTTATGAGCTTTCAGTCTTGCTCTACAACAGCCGCAATGAGAACATTAAATCTCCAAGCAACCCAGCTCTTGTAATCCTGCCAACAACAGTACTGCTTAGCTCCAGATACATCAATGTCTAATTGCTACAAATATGTATTTGTTTTTATCATCACCGGCAGTCCACAGTCCTATCACCATCTATGTAACAGCTAAAAACACAGCCATAAGAAACCCTGGAGCTGACTCAGCTGTTCTAGGAACTGAACACAGAAATTTCCAAATCACTGTACACCCTGCCTGCTGGGCTCCTACAGAGAGGATAAAGGGAGTGAAAATGTTAGAAATTTCTGTGTTTCACCCACTGCTAACAAGCCAAAATCAGCCTATTTGAGTTTGAAACTGTCTAACTTGAGGAATTACTTTTTACAGTCCTCTCAAAATGTTCCAGTGGCAGTTCATGTACAGCAAATGGAAGCTTCACAAGAGTTGTCTTCCTTCTCATGGAGCTTTGGGACCCAAAGAGTCCATGGCTCCCCCTACTCTGAAAACACAGCTGGGATACCAGAAATCTTGTCCACAGAGGATTAAGGGTGACATCTGGTCATGACCACAAAGACAGTGTCACAATCTTTGGGTCCCCATTGGAAACTTCATTAATACAACTTTGTAGATTGATTCCTGGTCCCTGCTCCAATGCTAGAGGCTCTTCCAGAAGCCAGGAGGAGGAAAGTTGGCTGCAAAAAACAGCTTGCACAGGAGAAGCCATGAGAGGTGAGAGAGGAGATGTCTATGCACACCCAGAACAATTCTGAGACATGAGGAGGAGAGTGCAGCACATAAAATGTGTTGTACTCTGGTGAGCTTAAGATAGCCAGGCTCAAAGACCTTGAAAAAGACACAAGTTTAAAAAAATCCCTGGAGCTGCTTATATGAGCAGCAGAGACCACATGCAGACCGTGCTGTTCAATGCCCTGGGAGACAACAGGTACGGAATTTAGCAAGAAAGAAGCCACAAACAACTACATTGCTCATCTTCACTCTATTAAAATACATAGAACACATTACTGGTTAGAGGCCTAACAGTAGTATTTTCCTGATAAGGCTCTTCTTTTCGATTTTTCAAAACTGAAGAGGCAGAAAAATGTGACCAAAGAAAGTTGCTTCAGAAAGCTATAAACTGCTTATGGTTCATTATTTCCCCAATAACTGAACCACACAAAGACAAACATAAGATTGATTGTCACTACAAATGATCAGAAGTACTGTTTCCTCCTTATTTAAAGCTGTGCAGTTTAACAAGTACTACTCTCTGAAGGAGGAAAGATGACTATTATTTAGGTCCTGCCTTCACTCAACACGCTTAGTTCTCCAGGTGCATGTGGGCCCCTTCCAAGGCATTAATGGGTGCCACGCAGAGCTGGATAGAGAATTGGGAGGGCAGTACAAGAGTGTTTCATTTGAAAACAGAAAACAGGATAGGTACCTTCCAAAATAAGTAGTTTCATAAAAAACTTAGTGTCTTCTGAACCTCACTGATGACTATCACACATGAGTATTTGGACAATAGCTTTGTTAGTGCATCTGGTCTGACACACATGGTTTCTCCATGGACTCTCCCTCTACCCAATTATTTTGATTTTGAAGTCAGCATTTTTATTTCAGGCTCCCACATGCCAGTGATGGGAAAGGTACTGAAATTTCTGTAACATTACTGGAGTTATCATTTTCATCACTGCCAAATGTATGTTTTAAACAAAGTTCCTCTACCTTCACCTTTTATTTGCATTCAAGAAGTTCTACTGTCACTATTAGCAAACTGTGACACACAGAGTCTAGAGAGTCTAACAGAAGAATCCATTTTTTTAAACTAAAACTGTAATTTATTAATTAAATAACTAAGTATTCTGTTATTTTACTCTTCCAGACTATCATTACTCCTGTTTCCTCCTCCAATTATTCTAGACAGGCATCTCACACAATACATAATAAAAATACATAGTTCCTTTTGAAGGTAAGAGCACAGGATAATTGAGAAAATGTTGCTACCATGGCTAGTAGCTATACAGATTTGGAATCAAGAAATACATTGAGTCAAAAACTATAATTGAACCATCCTGAGAAAAACTACTAGGAAAAACTGCAGTACCAGTAAGCAGAAAATCCCAAGGCTCTTCCTGCACCACTGTCACCACCCAGGGTATCAAGAGCACAGTGCAATGCCCATATGCTCCTAATGCTTGAAGCATCCTCCTGCCTTCCTGGTGCACGCAAGTCCTGGGAGGCTCCAGGGGGGCATTCTGACTGGCTAAAGAAAATTAGAAACTCATACTAAAAAACATAAGCCCCATATACCCTGTTAAACAACAGACATCATAAGAGCACGAAGAAAGAAACAACTGCCTTGGCTAAAAGAAAAGTTAATGGCCATTGAAACCAGTGACCTGGCCAGGTCACTGGGACATTTCATGGCTCAAAGTTTGGCCCAGTGGTTGAGCTGTCCCCTGTCTCAGTGAGGCCAGGATTTCACCTCATCACGACTCTAGCTTATCTGGTAATCACCTCTCTCATTACTTTCGGAAATAAATGAGACATGCTGAGAAAAGTAGCATAACGGTGATGACTGTGTATCTTTTCCAGCATCAGCGTTTTATTAAAGGGGTTTGTTTGCCAGCTTATTTTTACAGGAGCTCAAGAGGCCTGACTGCATATTTGAGAGCCTGTGCTCTGCTCCAGTTTTTGATGACAAAATGCCAAAGTTGAACATGCAATGCCAAACATTCCAGAAACCTCCAGCACAATAGCTGCTTTAAATGATGTCTTACTTTTCCTGCTCTGCAAGGCATACAGAGTAGCAAAAATGTTCTTGTCCCTTTTTTCTAAACACAAGAAGACATAGTAATGGTATACAGTTACCACTCCAACATGGGAATGCAAACAAGCAAACTCACCCAGCTCTTCAATTCCATGTTTGGCAAAGCTATCAAGGTGTGCAGCAATTCACATATTACCTTTCCAGTAGATTAGTGTGTACTACATAAAGAGACATGCCACAAATCAACCCCCTAATCCATGTATATGGGGATTTGCTTCCTGTGCTCCACAGTGGATTATTTGTAAAACATCGAATTGTGTTTCCCCCAAATAAACTCCTTAAAACTGCTAGAAAATCACTGTAAAACTACGACGTCAAATAGGAATTAAGAAATAGTAACAAAGCCTCTTTTGAATGAAGACAAAATAAAAAATACTGAAATATAAGGTATTTGTAATGCACTGTTAGTAACAGTCCCCACTTGGGGATTACAGTGCTCACAATGCAAGGTGCTGTACACAGACACTGCAAAGCTTGAAGAAGACAGCAAAATCCACTCAAAGGCCACAACCACCAAAATGTAGGGTCAAAGAGAAAATGTGAATATAAAAGAAGGTTGGAAGAACAAAAAGCACATACTGTTATGGTCAGTTCAGTAAGGTAGCAATTAGCATACCAGCTGCCCGGTCATTCGTGAGTGCTGTACTGGCAACATGATAGACCTGAGTTTTAAAGAAAGATTTCAAAGAGGGTGTGTAACCAATTTGGAGGAGATCCTAATAAAAATGTGAAGAAGTACATGGGAATTGTTTGAAAATATTGATGTAGCCCAGGGACTTTATCTCCCCCATAACTGCCAATTCAAATGTCATAATGAAGCACTATCATTCACAACAGGACAACGTAAATGCTTCTGAATCTGAAATGCGTAGACCAAAACTGTCTGAACGAAATTATGGAATGACCCCACAACACTGCCCCACAAAACCTTCATGCACTAAAACCCACCTAGAGATCAACAAATTCACTGGATGTCTTTCTAGTGACTGTGCTATATTAAGCCAGCAACTTAATGCTATCAAATCACAATGCAGATTTTATGTTTGGGTCCAACTGGCAAAAAATGGATGCAAACGGGGTCATCAATTAGAAACTGGAAACTGTTGAGAAACTGAGGAATCTGAGTTTGTTTGGGCAGGGAGATATCTGGATGAGAAACTAAATGAAAATATTCTAGTTCATGTAAATGCTGTTGGGTTGGGGGTTTTTTCTCTTTTTTTGGAAAGAAGAAAAAAGCAAGCAAAGAAACAGAAGTAAATCCTATGTTTGATATTCCAGTATATTGCAAATGAGAATACATCCTCTTGCTCAAAAATTTGCATTTCTGTCATCCCCATATTAGAAATTTACCACCTTCTCAGTTTTTACCCAGATAAGGCAAAAGTTGTATTTCTTCAAAATCTCCAGTTTATCCACTTAATTGTTTGAAAGACGCTCTACCTTTCAGATTCCTAAACTAAGAACTAACAAACACCACCTAGCATGAGTGCCTGAAGGTTAGACAAGGTGTTAATACTTGACAACCTCACATATTCAAAGAATACTCACAATCACAGAGCAAGAGGAAGGTAAATTTCAATACATATTGACACATGTAAAAAATAATATATAAATGAACATAAGCACATATATGAATGCATATGAGCTGCAGTTACACTGCGTTCCAAAGACATATAAAGAGTAATTTTTTAAGGCAGGTACACAATACGGAGAACACACTGCAATCATTTTACTTTATTCATTTTGTTTTATGGAAAAGTCTGACACATTCAATTACTCCATTTCAGTAAGGAACTCAAAGCAGACACGAGATACCAAGTAGTATAGTACAAAGAGCTCACTGCTGCAGTATGACTGAGTTAGGAACTCAAAGCAGACTATATGATTATGAATCACTCAACAGAAAAAATCCACCTAAATGATGAGTTATTCTAAGCAAATAAGCGATACATTTTTTCATCAAATAAGTTTAAACTATTTTACAATAAGCTTTTTTTCTTCTGTCCCTTCCCAACAGGAACAGATTATGATGATTATATCTAAGATTTATTATTCAAGTTCTAATTCCTTGATGATAACATACAAAATCCTTCCTAAATTATGGCCAAGAAAAATAGCCTTGCCCACATAACAATGCAAGGCATTACTTCACACATCTGGAAGAATCCCAGAGCTTCTACTTCTGTAGTTCTTTCATATCTTTTATGGTAGCATATGCAGCTATGCAGTATCTGGTCTACTTTCATAAAACTTTTGTAAAGCGCTCCTTTTTTGTCAATTAAGAGCCTTTGTTCTTGACACTCAGTTACTAAAATCTGCTTTCCAATTAGCTTTAGAATCCAAATGTGTTACTTTGCCTAGCTTAAAAGTGGCATAAACTTCTTATGAATTTGTCTTTTTTCTCTGAAAAAATTCTCAAACAATCCCTTATCACAAATTAAGAAGTTTCCTATTTTTAATTAGGTTCTTCTTGCTTGTTGTAAAGGCTGCTGGGCATAGAGATGCTCAATACAAGTTCTATAGCACATAAAAGCTTATCCACAAGCATCTGAGAGCATCTACATTAAAAGCAGACAGGGACAAAGTTACATAGATATTTAAATAGGTTATGCCACCTTAACCATGTTATTAATTAAGTTTAAAACTCACCATATGCAATTCTGGAGCTCATACGTTAATTCATATACTGTGATTATTTTTGCAGTATGCTGATGCTACAAAGTAGTAGTATAACACTACTTTTTAGTGTAACACTACACTGTAAGTATACACTACAGTGTAACACTGCAAAGACTCTTGGTTTGCTCCACAGTTTCACTGGACATAAGTGTAGTTCCACACTTGAAACTCAATAAAGAGGTTGCAAGAGTCTTCAAACAGATGGCTCCATGCCTGTGCTAGTGAGTCGAGCACAGCACTACTGCAAAGGTCCTTAACGCATCTGGCTGTTTTCAGTGAAAACTCACTGACTGATGCACAAAATGTGATTACATGGTTTTGCATGAAAACAAGATCAATGCAGAAGTCACAATGAATAGTGATTTACAAATTCCCTCTGCAGCTGTTATCATATAAAATTTAAGTATATGGTCTACTTGCAATTAATTGTATCAACATCAGCTTCGATCTATGGTCAGTCTACTCCAAATACAGCATGACGAATATCAGGCCATGAACAGGAAAATACTTTTAAAACAGCCTTACCTCAGGGACATAGTGGGTGCTACACAGTGTGTTTCACTTCCTGGTTCACCAGCTTCTACAGAACTGATGTGGTTCACTGCCAAATTAATTCCTGCCTTACAGGTAATGTCTGTATTGGTCACAAAACACCCAGGTCCAACTTTTTTTTTTTAAATATATATATATATATATATACACACACATACATATATATATACTGCTTGATTAATTGCAAATGAGGTAATTTTACTGGAGATAATGAATGCAGAATTGACTGCTAGCACCAGCAGATGAACCTGAGGAGGAGCTGAAGGCAGAATTAGACAAACCTCAGATACAAGGGCCACAACTGTGTGCAGCTTCCAGGAAGGCAGCTGGTGGGCCAGGTTTGACTAGGTCATCCTTCTTTCACAAACAATAACGATGTTTTATTCTTCCCAGAAATCTGACAAGAGTAAACTTGAATGGTTTTCCTTCCAAGGCAAACAAGGGACATGCCTCTTCTCTAACACACATTAGTATAAAATGAAAATGCTCTTGATAATAACCATGTGGTGATAACTCACCTCATTATTACCAGGGCTTTGTCATTTCAAGACTTCCCATTTCCTTAAATTATCAAAGTAGATAAAATATAAAAGGTCCATTTGTGTAGCACAGCAGCGGCTAATGTTCACTACTGAAAACAGAAGTAATCCCTCTTTTGCTGTGGTCTACACTCCTCTGCTGCAGTAATTGGCTAAAAGGCTCCTGGCTACTCTTCCCGTGGAAAAAAAAAAAACTATTCTCCTCATATCTGCAGGGCAGAAACAGTTGGTGTGGAGAACAGTGACCATTTATTTCTCTTTGCGGTTTTTTTTTGTACCCAAAATAAAATAGGTATTAAATAACCAACAGGAATTAAGACCTTAGAGGCAGGAGCTTGTCTCTAGAGGAGGCACCATATAAGCACTAAATTACTTTCTCCACTGCTGTGTGCAGGCAGCGAAGACTTTGCTCAGGAACAACTGTATGTAGGACCTTCCTCCTGACACACACAGAGTGGAGGGATGGGGCAGTGTAAACAAACTGGGCTTACAGATGAATCCCACCCACCAAACAGAAAAGAAAGACTCCCTTATAGAAAATAAAATAAATAAGGGAGTAAACATTTATAAATGAGTTCTCCTTTTCATCGGTAACATACAACTATAATCTAATTTCTGATTACTCCCAAGTACATCCTTTTTTCCTACCCTAATTTCAGGCACACTAGAATGATAAACTTGGTTTTCAAGATCAAAGAACTACTGTGAATTTTCTCCTCCCTCTTTCAATCTGCTGGTCAGACAGGTATCTCGCTGGCAATGCACTGCCCTCATTACTGTGATGTATAAGCATAAACATATTTATGCTCTGATCTAGCAGACAAAAGGTGCTCATGGATCAGTCCCCAGTGCATTTGCTGTCCATAAAACCTGTCTGCAACCTTCTAAGGAACATTTCACATCTCACCTCTACAGAAAATTTGTTATTCAGATGTCAGCTCAATTTCTCCCTGTCTCTCCTTAAACTTTGCAGAAACACACATACATAACTTCAAGAAACCTGCCTAACATCCGTAGTACTACAGTATTGGTGCTTTTAAAGATAAACACATGTACAAGAGCCTGCAAAATGAAATCTTTAGGTAAGACCAGGAAAAAATGTAGAATGAATTAAAAGACTCTATAAAGGAGTTGCTAAACCCTTTAAAACAGTAAGAGGGAGTACTCAGCAAATTAGTAGCCAGTCTTGTACCTCTTGCACATCCACAAATACCTTTGAAGGAAATGAGAATATGGGGACACAGGGAATAAAAGAAGGTACAGACAGAACATACACCTTACCTTTTTCCTATAAGCCCCAGCTTTAAGTTACAGTTAAACCAACACAGTACTAGATATTCCACATCAATTCAATGGCAATCATCGAGCACAAAAGATGTTAAAATTATGTATTTGGAGTATTTATGCAGGTTTCCATATTGGTTTATATCTCCAAGAACATTAAATTAATTACCATTTATGTGTGATAATGTAATATGTGATAATAGAAATAAATTTTCTTCAAGGAATAAACCTAAATTTTACTGCTGTATACTAATAATTATTACTTAACCTATGAACTATTTTTTCTTCACTCCCATCAGCTAGTGCAAATGAAACTCACATGCTTTTTGCAAAGCACAGAAAGAGCTGTAAATCAATTCTTATTATTGATCTGTCACCACCAGACACCTCTTAAATAAATGTAATCAGTTACTTCAGCAACAATCATGTTGCCACCATTCAATGGAAGGGTGAAGTCACATGAAACAAAACTTTGGCAGGGGGGAAGAATTCTGCAAGGCACACAAGTCTAAAGCTTACTTTGCCTTCCATTTGTGACTTTTGTTCCCTAGCCCCTCCTTACCTACCCACCATGACAGCGAGACACCCACCCTCGCTCTCTCTACCACATGGAGGAAGGAAAGACCCCGACACAGTTAATTTGGAGTAACGTTTGTGCTGAGTGCAGTCAGCTGCCTGCAGTGCTGCCTCTGCTTCCATCCCAAGGTGAGCTTGGGGCAGTGTAGAGCACTTGCCTGGGGTTACCTTCTCTACCCAGTGACCTTTAGGATAGCTATTCTCCTTTTGAACTTTAATAAAATTTTCCAAGACAGTTTTGCAGACAAGACGACACATAATTAATCATATAAGCTTTCTCCCCTTAAGAAATGAACCTAAAAACCAAATAAGCCAGTGCATCTGATATGGTGGTGTACTGCAAACAGGTCAGCAAGAAACTGAGAAGTGGCTCTGGGAGGCAAATGAAAAAAAGGAGGCAGCTGATGCTGACAGAGAAATCCAGCTGAGTGTATTTTAGTATTGTCCCAGAAGGTGATCACATCATCAGTGGCTGTGGGGGAAACAGGAAATCCCAAACTACTTACTTTGCTAGTAAATTAAGACTCTAAGCACATTACCAAAGACATCCTGGATCTACTGAAATCAAGAGGCACTATGACATTAGTATCAATGCACTTATTATTTCACCTTCATCTGCACAAGGATCCCAGTATGTGATTTATTATTACAGCCTGGATTACAGGGTTTTATTGGATGTATTGGCTTTCATTTAATTTTAAAAGTCTGATTTAAATATAGCAAATAAATTGTGACTCTGTATTAAGTTTCCATGGATTTTAGTACATGATGTAGCATTTTGGCACAGGATTGCAGACTTTACTCTGTCTCTAATTAGGTGTGCAGCACTCTCATTTACTTATATGGGATCTACTCAGGTGTCTCTGGAGGGACAAGTGAAACAAATGGTTATACTTGTATCTGAACAAATATTTTTGCTATAAGGAAAAGAGGTTCAGCAGTGACTCCTTGGGAACAGCAAAGATGAAGGATTGCATCCTGCACTAACCTAAGGCTGAAGACACATATTTATGGCTCAGCTGACCTAACAGCTCAGTGCAGCTGGAAAGGGGGGGGACCACCTCCTCAGTTCTCCTGCTCCCATCCCAACTAAACATCCCCATCTTCCTACCTGTGCATAAGATGAAACAATTTGTCTTCTCTCATTCCCCAACACCAAGATTAATTTTCTCCTGTTTAAGTCTTTAACCAGTCTTTAACCAGTGCATGGGAAAAGAGGAATAGGAGGATAGCGGGTTGTTAGATCAGTACAGCCCTAATGTACCATTTTATCCTAAGCTAGCATTGCTGCAGTAAAAATTAATGGAAACACCTGATTTATACTTACTGGATAAATGGCTTGCACAAGGTCACAAAAGAGGAATCCAGTGACTGTGGATACCCTCATTTCACAACAGGCACTTACATGCTTCGCTGAAGCCTGTGCCTTTCTCCTTCATATTTTCACAGCCATTTGCCTTTAAGAAAGTAAAATCCGGAGAGCTCTTATTTCCTTAACTAAATGCCATCACCACTGGCATTCATGGTATTCCTCATATCAAGTACAGAGTCACCAGGAGCTACATCCCGTCTCTTGTTCTTCAAGCTGTCATCTCCAGTTGGCCCCGTTCCCCCATGCCTGCCTCTACCCTAGTCTCCATGGGGACCTGCACTCCTCACTGCAGGGACCTCCATCTCTGCACTCCAGCCAGGGGCTACATGGCACCCTGCGGACCCAGGTGTGTTAACCAGGTACGCACACAAGGGCAACAGATGTGAAAGCCGAAAGGAATCCAGTGTCTCATGCTTCACAGCAGAAGTTAATGTCTGAGAAAAGAATATAATGATATGGTACAGGCACATAAAGTTGATAGAAAATTCACCTAAAACCACCTGTAAAACTATATTTTGTAAGTGATTTTCCCTATCGGCATTATCTACACAGATTTATGGGCTGAAGCATTTCCAACAGCAAATACAAATGCTGAGAGAAAACACTGTGTCTAAGCTTTTATGCCAAATCCAGCCTATAATTAAGTTTGCATAGTTTTGACAGCTGAATTAAAGATTCTGTAAATTCCCCAGATCGCATTTCAGATAAGGACTGATGGAAAGCCTGAGCAGTACTCATGGAGGTGTGTGAACTCCTACCCTGCTCAGGCAGCCAAGCCCTGTGTTGATGCCAGCACTTTGGTGGTGACACCAACTGATAGGGCAAGGTGGCCCCGTGAAATTCACTTCACAGGCAGACTGGGTTTTGAGGCAGAAGTTTTCCCAAGGCGACCCCTAGAAAACTGTGATGGTTTTTCCATCATCCTGCCATATCCTCTCAATAAATCAGTAACATCTTCACTAAGGAAGATGACAGCAGGACAGCTCAGCTGTAACAGCCATGAGAGCACACAGGCATAACAACTTCTGCTGGATTATCACATCCATTCCTTGCAAGCAATCAGGCATTCGAGGTGACTGATTTTTGGAAACAACCTCTTTGCTCACACTGCTGCAGAATGGCATTCCAGCTACCCGAGCAGCGAGAGCCTCTTGCCTAAATTCACCCAAGCCAACACACACCAGCTGGCCTCACACCAACACTCTCTTTTACTTTAACTAGGCCCTTTGTGCCCCTCTTTTTCATCCATCTAATAAATTTACAGAGAACAATCAAACACCTCCAATATCAAAGTTCTCTGGGAAGGGATAGCATTTTTTCAAGATGTGCTGCTTGTTGCCTCTCAACTCATGAGTTCCTAAGATGGCCTCTGTGCCCTTCTCTCTTTGGGGTGATCTCTCTTGTTAAAGACAACAGCTAAGTTAGGAAATGTGACCTATCACTCATGAGGGACATAAACCCCCTGCCGGAGGTGGGCAGGAGTGCAGACACTGGCAGGGCCCCAGCCTGAACACAGCATGGCTTCTTGTCCCAGCTCCTAAAGCAGAAAGGATCGTGCTGACATTTTCCTGGATGTTTGTTTAGTTTCTGTTCCTGACTCACAGCTATTCATTACAGGTGAAAGATCTTCCCTGAACTTTGAAGACAAGAAAACAAAATATCTTCCTTTCTCTTCTTCCCACATCATGGCCTGTAGCTACCACAGGGGCACATATCCTTCCTTCAGGACACATTTTCCCTAGCCTTCAAGTCTACCACTGCCACAAAGTACTCTATTACTTGTTTGAAGCTGCTTGGCAAAGCTCTGGGCCACACCACTATTCAGTCTGAATTTGAATTAACGAAGCTGGTGAAGGGCCTGAAGAACAAACCCTATGAGGAGCGATTGAAGGAGCTGGGACTGTTTAGTTTGAGGAAGAGAAAGCTGAGGGAGACCTCATCGCTCTCTACAGCTACCTGGAAGGACATTGTAGAGAGGTTGGTGCTGGTCTCTTCTCACAGGTAATTAGTGACAGAACAAGAGGGAATGGTTTAAACTGCAACAGGGGAGGTTTAGATTGGCCATTAGGAAAAAATTTTTCACATAAAGAGTGGTCAGACAGTGGAATATGCTGCCCAGGGAGGTGGTGGAGTCACCATCCCTGGATGTGTTTAAGGGTGGTTTACATGAGATGTTGGGGGATATGGTGTAGGGGAGAACTTTGTAGAGTAGGGCTGGTGGTTGGACTTGATAATCCCAAGGGTCTTTTCCAAACTGAATGATTCTGCGATTCTGTGAATGTTGTTACCCTGTTTCAATAAATCAATGAAATTATGAGTATGGTCCAAGACCAGCACTTCCCATGAAACTAATGTGCTCTGGACCAGCATTATGTTAAATTTTAGTATGAAAGGTGTTTTCTGTTTCAAACAATTTCAGCATTTGATTAAAGGCTGATTAGAAATTAACATAAAAGATGCTGACATTTAAAAAACACCATTGTAATTGTGTCAATTTACATTCTAAATTAAAACAATTATCTAAACGAGCAAACTGTAGCATAAAACTGTTTGCTGCTACTACTAACCAGCAGCTGTAATCTGACCTATTAATCAATTACACAGATAAAAGTAAAATAGTGTCAAGTTTCAACTGTACATAAAGAAAGTTTCATTTCAAAAAATCAATTTATATGCAAGTCAAAGTTGCACTGCAGGCATGAAAGAGTATAATATTTTGGATAAATGGTTTTAGAAAAAAATACAAATTACAAAAATATCTCCAAAAGAAAGTGTCTTTAATTGCACATAAAGTAGTTTATGATTATTTCCTGTAATTAAAGCCATGATTTGCTGGGACTAAGCCTTTTTGCAGATGAGTAAGGTATTTTTGATTCACACAATCCTCACTAAACCAGAAAAGCAGAGTACTTGCTGTATTTAAATGCACGATCATAGACTTGGCTTTTCATGTATTATTTAAATCCAACCCAAATGTAATTACAAGCCTTTGTGTAAGATTCGAAAGGGCCATGGCAAGGTTGACCAGCTGGTCTCTTCCCTGCCATGGCACTGGTCCTGGTCAGAAACCCCAGGTTTACTCTGGGTCTTACTCCCAGACTGCATGACCCTCCAGTGAGATGGACACAGCACCAGGAGATGGAGAGAACTCTCCATGCCCCGGGAGGTGATGGATCCAACTCTGATCACGTCATGGTGCTCCCCTGGGTTGTGGAGCAGTTCCAGCTCTGCCTTCATTGCTACTCCCTTGGAGTTCTTGGGCAAGTCCACAAACTGCCTGGTCTTTATCTCTGCATTTTTTAAGAGTGGATCACAGGCCACCTGTCTTACTCCTGGGATTCTCCCAAGGTGAGTTAGCTTCTTAAATTGGTTAGAGAGGACACTCTGGGGAGATCTGAATGAAATGTCCTGGGGGAAATAAGTAAGATGTATTTATAGCTAGTACAGAGCAGTCGAAGACACAGTGGGCAAGCTTCTCAGTGGCCATCAGATGCTAATATATTTGAAGACTTGCCTAGTCTGAAGGCAGAATGCCTTTCTTATTCTACCTGCTTCCAAGATCACTGGTAAGTGATGGCCTCTTTTCACTCTGTTAACACAGATTTCCTTGTTAGACTTAAGTTAAGGTCTTAAAATTTAAGTTGATCTTTAATTTCTGAAGAACACTGTGAATAAGAACCTTCTACTTCTCTCCACCTAATGCTGTCAGTGTTCTGGTATTCCTCCTTATTTCCACATGGTCCATGACAGACTAAAGCACTTTTAAATCAACCCTGTGACCTTTCAGTGAACAAGAACCCCAAAAGAGGAGTAAGCAACTTTGTTGTGTTCTCTGCCTAGCATCCTCCCAAACCTCATATCTCTATCTCAGGGACATAGTGCACTCAGCAGCTATGCAGATCGGCTGTCTCAAACACCGCTGTAAAAGAAGAGTAGATCTTAAAATCTAAGCATCAGGGGCAGGACAGCACATCTGGAACACTATCTGTGAGAAAGTTTCCAAATCCTTCCAGACACTTTTGTGGCAAATGAAAGAACCACCCCTCAGGTCTGCATCAGCATTGGAGCACCTCTGCGACACTGGAAATCAAGATGCTTGATTCTCACTCAGCAGTACTTCTTTAGAAGTACCTTCATTAAAAATGCTTAGGAATAGAAGAGACACCAAATTTCCTCTTTAAAAGCCCAACACTTTTCCAGACTAAGAAATACCCATGCCAGGATGAGATATGCAGACAAACAGGAGGACAGGACCAGCAAATGCAGCAGTGTCAAATACAGCCACTTGCCTGCCTGCTGTATTAAATCATCCCCATTTGTGCTTCTGCTGCACATATCATCACTTCAGTGTCTGCATCCTTCCTCAGATGAAGGCATACTTGAAAAGGCTGCTGGCAGTGGCTGCAGAGGAGAGGGAATGGGGGTGGAGAGGCACTGACCTGCCACTCTGGCATGCAGGTTTGAAAATCTGATGTGACATGAGTAAATGCAGGGCACAGTTTCATAACCACTGCTCAGAACTGCACGGAAGGCAATACAGATGCATAACTCAGTTTCTGACTCGCCCTTTATTTCCACCCTGCAGTTACTGCCTTTCTGTTTCCAACACTAGAGGATAATGAAGAGGCTTACTCGCTTCATCCTGGATCACAGCAATACACAGAAGTATGTCCAAGCCTCTCTTTCAATCAAATCATCTGACTTCATATTTACACCTTGGAAACTGCAAAGCCACTGGACATGGTGTGATTCACCTTGCAAATGATCACAGGCACAAGGACAAAAACAAAATGCCGTTGGGAGCTGCCTGAGGAACTAGCCAATGACCCACACATTGCAGCCAGGCTGTTTTTTTTCTGCTGCTAGAAAATGATTAAATTTAACTTGTTTTAACCACAGATTCTATTTGAAGGCTCTTATTTTTCCTCAAAAGTTCAGGTTTGTATTTGGTGTGTACAATGGTTACACCTCAGAGGGAATGCATTTATGGTATTTCCTACTGCACAGAGGAGGAATTTCCCTTTGTGCAATGAAGTATCCCAGTCTGAGCTGCACCCTCTGCCTATTTTCTTTATCACAAAGACTTTTCCATTAATAAAGTATGTTAAAAAAAACCCAACACATAACAAACTTTTATAACTCCGTCTCTATACAATTTAATGTATTGATTACTACATTTCTTTTTTGTGTTTGGTTTTTTTTTTTTTCCCAAGACTTGCTCTCCAGAGACCTATTCCTCCAGTAATGTTATGTGGCTGAGGGACTAATCTGAGCCTTACTCTCTTACTGAGGAGCCAGCAATCAACTGACAGGACTCTGTCCTCTGCTCCTCTCTTTCTCCCATATGAACTATCCAGGATGACTGATCCACAACCAGCAGCTCACAGGGCACTTTGTTCTCAGAACAGGAGGAAGAAAGCAGTTTTAAACCCGAGTATCTTTCTATTCCTGCCCTCTGAGCCAACCTTTCTGTCCAAAACACTCTTCACTCCATGCCACTGAATTTGTTAAACTTCATCTAGCTTAGCCCTTGCTTCTATGATAAGCTTTATGATTCATGTAGTGGAAGAGGTGTGCTCAAGTAAGTGATGGCCAGCCAGCCAGGCCACACAGTTAAAGGTGGCAGCCACTGTTGAAGGAGGAAGCTGCAGGTCCACAAGGCCCCAAAAGGTTTTGCAAAAAGACAAGTAGAGGAATGCGTTTCCTTCATTGTGTTCTTCAAGACATGGGAAATACCTCTGCCTCACTGGAGACATAGTAAGTCTTCCTTTTTTCTGTTAATCTAATAAAAGCTAGCCAGAAGGATGCTGTTTGTCCCAGGGGTGAGACTGGAGCTTTAGTGTTGGTGATTAAACAGTGCTGGAAATAAGATGATGAATACTTGCATGAACAGTGCACTTAAATCGTGACATTCACAAAAGCTTGGTCAAGATTTCCAAGACCTGGAACAGGAATGGATTCTTTTTATTTTTGAAAAACTAATAAATTATTTTCTTTCTCCCTCACATCTTACTGCACCTCCTCTATAAATCTCAAAGCCTTCTTTGGTTGAGATTTCTCCTGAGGTAATCTCAGGAAAAAGAACCTCTGGAGTTAGAAAGCATCAGTTCAAGAGCCTCGTGGAGGCAAGAAGAGTAAAGCAAGTGTGCTCAACAACAGACTGTTTTCAAGCTGGAATTAGAAGTAACCAAGTGAGGCTCACACCAAGAATTAACTTTGCATGTAGCTTATTATGTTCAAGTAGCAAGCAACAATTTAAACACAGCTGAAAACTGTCCACTTCTGGATGTAATTACATGCAAAAAAAAGAAGCCAGAATTATGATCTAATTAAAATAAGCTATATACTAGACTAATGTAAATTTTACATATTTTCATCTCTTTTAAGGTTTGACACAATGTTCTTGATCACCAATAGCCAAACCCCCCACTTATTCCCTGCTGGCCACAAAACCCCCAGGAAAGGGAACCAGAATGGCACTTGGCCACAAAACCTCAAAAGCAGCTCAGACACACTCCCCTTCCTTGTTCTCCATGTTTACAAGTCAGATATCACAGGCAAAGTTATTTGTGAATAAGCAGACCATAAACCAGTTTTTTTTCTTTCTGCTCTTTAGCTAGAATAATCTCTAAGGGTTTAAAGTCCACATGCTACTCTTTATTAACCACTATCAAAGGAAGATTTAGTTCACAAGTAAGTCCATAGAAAGGAAGAGATCATAGGTCACAACCAAATTCTTTGCTCAGTTCATTTGGGTTTCTACGAACATCTGCAAGCAAAACAACGTATAGTGACAAAGTAGAGAGGCACTAAGAGTGTATCCTAGGAAGAAAATCTTTACCCCCATAAACAAGAATCCACATGTATACGTAGCTTGTGTGTGGATAACAATATTACTGAACAATCAGGGTATTTAGATAAATATATTACAAAATAACTTTTCTATTGCATGTGTATGCATTCTGAGGGAAAAAACAGAAGTCGGACCACCAAATCCTATTATCTATAAACTGCAAATATAGTCCCCTTCCTAAATCAGTACCAAGACACCTCCTCTTTCAAAAGATGTCAACAAAAGAAAAGTAGTTTATGACTACTGGGCTACCTATTACTGCTGTGGATTTACAGTTATGTTTTCTTCTGAAAAAAACCTCAACAAACCAAACAAGAGATGAAGTATTGACCAAATGTATGACAAACGTCAGCAAGAGGATAAATAATCTGAAATAAAAAGGAAATTTTTCTCTAAGATTCTGTCTGATTATTTCATTTATCACTTGCAAAATTTTTTCAAGACAAAGTGCGAATTCTTAGTTAATAGTGTTTCTTTAAAGGCAACAGCAGCTATGTATAGTAAAGCACAAATTTAACAGTACTGCCAACTTTAACTTACTCTCTTCTGCTGGTCTGACCTGCTCTACCCTTCTGACATTTAAGTTTCACAAGCCCAATTTAGCAGGACAAAGTCAAAGGTCATATGTAAGATGATATAAGCTGCACGTCACAAAGTAGGTGAGAGTTTAAATTAGTGAGACACAAGGATGGATGGGGCTGGAAAATTTTCAACAATACACTCCTGCCTCCCACTCCTCTGACTTTCATACTTGGAACAAAGTAGGCTGGCTGCATGCAAACAAGCTTTCATTTGTATCGAAGACCGAAAAAAACCCAAAAAACTGCTTGCCCAAGTCTTGAAAGCAGATGGCCAAAGCACCCTCAAGAAACAGTTCAAACAATAGCATGCTGGAGGAGAAATTACTGACAAGAAAACAATCTTCTGGGAAGAAGAAAAACTATTTGAAGCAGGATATTGGGGACCAATTGGAGAAAGACAACCTGGTGAGATTAGGAGAGCTGGAGACATTCAGAACCCAGTGCTTATGGCAGGTGTCTCAAACAGCAAATTCTTCTTCACTTCTCTCCCCAAACCCAGTGCTTCTCCTGGTGTTATGCTGGAGTTCATCTTAGCCACACAGGGGTTTCTGTGGCCTAGAGATTATTTCAGGAATAAGAAGGACCAGACCAAAGGTCCACCTACTCCAGCAGCTTGTTTCCAACACCAGCTTGAAGAAGATAACCAGGGAAGAGGTTAAGAACATGAATGCAAACAGTGGTGTTACCCCAAAACTCACTCGCAGTCCCTAGAAATTTGCAGGTCTGTAACCTGCCTATTCTTCCTCCCCTCCATCGTATCTCACTCAGACATCTCATCTCTTACTGTGCTGACTCGTCCCTGGAGCCACTCCCTAACTTTGATCATTGGTGTCCTTCTCCAAAGCTTGTCCCCAGTTCTATTACACCTTTTTAGTGTTGGAGACACCTGAACTGCACACATCACAGGTGCCCCACTAATTTATAGTGGCAGGTGATACTCTCTGTCTTGTTCTCTGTTCTCTTTTCCTAGTAACTACAAACATCAGATCTGCTTTTTTCATTGTTATTGAACACTGCCTTGACATATTCATGGTTCCATAATAATCTCCAGATCTTATTCCTGAGTGGTAATGCTCAGCTCAGTGCTTACCATTTTATACATAAAGTTAAAATTAGTCCTCCATTATGTGGTACAATTTAGTTATTTAAATTGAACCTCACCTGCCATTTTAACATCAAGTCTGAAGATCATTTTGCAGTTCTTTACAGTTGCCCTTTAGCAATTACTGATTGTCAGTCATTTTGAAATATATCCCTAAAGAGTCATCACGTAGCTCATCTTATGCAAGCATAAGGACAAAAAAAATACAAATTTTTCACTTCAAAATACCAAAACATTAAAAAAATCACCTACAGACAAGGATATAGTAGTCTAATCATGATGTTCATAGAAGCTCAGTCTTTTAGTTTACTATATCCACCATCCCTTGTACCTCAACAAAACAAGTAAGTGAAGCTATAGTGACCTATTTGTGTTAAATTGTATTTTCCACATCCTAGAGACAATATTTTCCCGATTATTCAAAGCTGTGAAAATACACTGATGATCAACATATGTAGCTTGGCGTTCATCTGTTTAGCAAGCTTCAAGTCTATACAAAATGTTAAGCACCCACACTTCAATCCACTTTCAACTCTACATCAGACAAAACCACCTCAATTTAAAGATCAGCTTATATCAGTTTCTCAACAATTACCTAGCCTCAATTTTTTGATGAGTGGTTACTATGTAACCACAATTTAATGAATTTGCATCTTACAGAATGAACTATATTTTTACATATAGATTTTCTAAATTATTTGAATCCTACACATTTCAATCTCCAATAAATCCCATCTTGTAAACAGTTTGAACTAACAAGACACCAACTGACACCACCAGCAATTTTGGCACTGTTGTACCCGCATATCAAACAAGTATCTTAGTGTTCTCAAGCACCTAGCTCAATAAACATGTTTGCAATAATTTATATATATATATATATATACACACACACATGTATAACATATAATTATTATCTATATATTGTCTGCCTATACATTATATATATAAAAGCTTTCATATGAACCTGTACAGTTAGTACACTTCAGCAGATTCTTTTGGTTTAAGGATTTCTAAAGGTCGAAAGTTCTCTATATAATCATGGTTGTTATCTGGTCTTTATGTAGCTTTTCTGTGAGTTATCTGCTCAGTTTAAGAATACTTACATATTCTTATCTGGATTATATTAGAACAAACAGAAGTGCAACCAGTCCCCAATCAACAAACACATCTAGCAGAAACCACAATAGCTATAAAATAATCGTCTTTCATTGCAAGCAGCTGTTTACTAATAAACAACTACATGAGAAGCCCTTGAAGGAAAGGCCATAGGAGAAAAAAAATGATACTTTAATTCAAAAAAAACCAAAAGACATGTAACTAAAAGCACTTCTGAACTGAAACCATAAGTCTTTCTGGCATCCATCCCAGCTACTATTTGATTCTATGCCTTGTGTGACATGTTATATATCCTCGTATTTGAATTACCCAACCGTATTTTGTTTCTTCCTTCTACTGGTTTTTGTACTGCCACCATGGTGTCACTAAATAAAGGAAATGTACCCTTCCACAGTGCTTTGTGCTTTCTATTTGTAACCTGATTGATGCATCTGTTTAAAAACTGTAATTTATCTAACAGATTCTTGGGTATCTCAGTACTTTTCATGAAACAGGACAGGATACTGCAGTAAGAAATGTGAATTTTGAACTGAGTTTCACAGCCCTTGTGTTGCCCTGTAAGTCCTGTGGTTTTGTCAGCCTTCGCTCCAAGTGATGAAAATTATTATTACCCTAATTAACTAACATCATGACAGTATTCACTATGTACCATCAGGCAAGCAAGAAGTTAGATGGCCCCTTCCCCACAGAGTTCAAACTAAGAAAAACAAGTAAAGGACAGAAATGCACTAAACTCCACTAATTAAAATTTTTTAGAAGACAAAACTATTTAAACACTGATCTTTCCTAACACTAACCCACAACACCCACACTGTAGATTTCCACAGCTGAGCTTGTCATTCTGGGTTCCCTTAAAAATAGTGGGCATTTTTAAGGCACATCTCATCTAATCCATTCTAGATAACTCCTTCAGGGTGAGTACTGAAATGTAGATTCCACTCCCTAAGGGGAGCCTCTATTAATTAGCAAGATTGCTTGTGCTAACTAGCCATGCAGCTGCACCGTGTTAGTCCACTAAGATGCCATGGTACACACAGATCTCACTGAGGAATGTGCCAGTCCGCAAGAGGGATTTAAAGGCAGAAAATCTTAATGGACAAACTCATTCAAGCAGCTTGTTCAGGCTTAATGGGTGCATAAAAGAAAGCGAAAAAAGCAAGCAGAGAAACATGTTGCAAAACAAAGGAAAAAGTGTAATGGAGTGAGTGATAGTAAATGATCTCTCACAATTAGTTTGCTGGAAATAATACTTGGAAATGGAACTGAGAATTTCAGAGAAATGTCTAGTGCTACACCCTGTCCACAAAGAGAAAACAAAAGAAATCCAACAGGAAATTATTAATACTTTACTAAGCCTTCCCTGTAAAAGAAAGAAAAATTGCTCACAAATATTATCTAAATTACCTTAACATACCCAGCTTAAGTCATCAACCATCTGAACTTACTGTGTGCTGCCCTGCTACCTGGGGATCATGAGATCCTGTAAATCCTGAGGAATGGTTTAAAAAACTGCAAACTCCCAAACTTCTCATCATGTAAGAAAATCAGCGTCATCCTTCCTTTTCTGATTGTCCCTTCTCAGTACAAGTACACAGCTGTCCAAAAGGATCAAATTCCATCTTCCTAAGCCCTTTCAGTTGTGATGGATCCTGTACTGCAGTCTATAAACAGCCTTAGATACATCACTGGTTATGAACCGGTACATTTGCTAACCAACACCATTAAATTACAAGGCAGTTCACTGAACTTGGAAAATACTAAGAAATTATTCTCCAGAGCGTAACATCTGGCATAAAGGAGGAGAAAAACACTGTTTTCAAGTGCAAGACATGTAAGAACTGGAGGCTAAAACAAAACCCATTAATCTATCTCCACCCCCACGTTCAAAATGAAAACCAGAAAAAATACCCTTTGGTGCTTCACATTAAGAAGACACAAATCTGAGATGTCTCCCATCTGTTTTGCTTGCTGTTTTTTTTAATAAAAAAGCAAAATCACCCTGTCCTTTTTTCTGCTTTCAATAGAAATCCTGAGGGATATTTTCAGTTCTGTTAGTTCCAAGGTTTTTATACGGTTCTCATCCCGTTTTATTTGGGTGCCTGTCAAATTTAACTACTCTGCCTCAGTGAACCAGTACCTGAGCTTTTCAGATATTATTATCATGACCAAACTTACACGAACCACAGATCCAGCTGAATTTAGGGAGCTGAGTGGGGGAGGTAACTACCTCTGTGCTCCTGTAATAAACTCTTACCTCCCTGGTACAACTGTGAGTGGGCCTTCTAATCTCCTGCTGTCCCAGGAAGCTGCTTGTAGCCACAGACCACCAGACAGTGACAGCTCTGGCCACGACTCCTCTGCCTCATCCTGCAGTACTGCCACAAGGAAATCGGGTAAAGTTGGACACACTGGCTTTAAACCACCTGGCAATTTCCTTTTACTGGAGAAATTCATGCTGTCTAGTCAGAGCTTATGGCTTATCTGCACCATCAGAGGAATGAGTCAAAATCCCACCTGCGATGCTTCACTCACACAGGTGTGCTGGGAAGGCTCCTTACATGCCCTTAACCCTCACTGCACAAACACTGCTGTTCTCACTTTCCATAGTTATCTACTCATCTTGGATGAAGAGTGAAGACAAAAATTGTCTTTCCTGGGGACAAGAAGTGTATGAAGCTGGCAGGTGGACACTATCTATATTTTCTTCCTATCTAAACACATCCCTGTTGTGCTTATATCCCTGTATATCCACCTTTGGCTCTGTTCTTCCGGCTAAGATTTTGTTCTGTTTTTCCTTTTATTTTGCAGAGAAAGCCTCCATGCAACGGCCCATCAGCTGGACAAGTACTAGCTCACTTGACAAAGCTTAAAGTAGTATCTGTAATAGATGCTACTGTTTCTACACATTTAAAATCGAATATAAAGCTGGTCACCACTTCTAAGAACATAAAAAATGCTATTAAAATCCTTGTGTTACAGTGTCAAATTATCTGTGACTCATATGACTTAAAGCCCTAACTTTTGGGTATGCGTGGACTAAAAACCAAAGCAGAAAATGGATTTTAATATTTGTTTTTGGTTTTCTATAATGATGGCTGTCTTCACTATAAACAAACACCACATATTATAATTCAGATCTCTGCAAAATTCTCCACCAGTTTTAAGTGTAGTGCGACGTAGCCTGTCTTTTGGTTTTTTTAAGCTTCTGAGTGACATTTGATGTTCATTTTAATTCAGGACTATCAGTTTCCTTAACTTTCAGCAAAGAAAACAATAGTAAACACATTCTAAGATTTGTTTCCCACAATTGAGATTTCATTCTGCACAAGAGTAAATAATGTCTCTCAATCCAGGTAAAAACACAATCGAGTAAATAAATTAATCTTAAATAGTAAAACTCTGTAACTGTTCTTCAGCCTCTTGCCAACTTTCCAGGCAAGTGGCTGGAAAGTTATTTCAATCTTATTAGAAAGAGGAAAATATTTTCAAGGTCTCAAGTAAAATGTGCTGTTGTTTCATTCTCACAACACAACAGCACACAGACATTCCTTCAAGTAATGTTTTCAGTATTTAAAAGAATTATGTGAACTTTAATAAAAGTGTTTGAACTCTGATGTCCTCATCTTAGCAATCTTATTATACAAATAGCATTATGCTGTGCAAAATGCTTCACTGGCAGCAACCATAAATATGCTCCCTTAGCATAAATGGAGGGCAAAATTCCCCTCCTCTCCAAGCCTGAACACAAGAGACTTCCACAAATATGCTGCGGGAGAAAGCTTTCCCCTGGGAAAGGTCACACAGTGATACCACTGACCCTGGCCACTGGCACAGGACAGCTGAGGGACACCAAAGGTCAGCCCAGCCACACTCAGCTGATGGCATGGGTCCACAAGCTGCTCTTGCCACTTTGCCAGGCTCATCTGTGCTCTCAGCCATCTCTCCCCAGGCTCTCCAACCCTGCCACACTGAGAGGAGGCTGTAATTCTTTGAAATTTTGTAAAGGAAACAGCTTAAAAGTACAATTTCTATGCAAAAAATGAGATTGCGTTAATTCAAATACACAATGTGCTTGCATTCCAGAGAAAAATTTGGTAGTATGCATTTGAATCTTGGCCTCACTTCAGTGCTCTGTGACTGCAAAAAGCCATTCAAGCCAAGCACAGGTCCTGGAAAGAATGGGTGCACCACACTCAATGTTGATCCCTTCAGACCATGGAGAAATGGTCAGAAGGGTCCAGAGATGATAAAATGGAGGCTTCATCAAGTGGTGGGACAAAGCACAGGGTGGATATTTTTGGAGAGGATGATGACTGAGATTGTGCTGGGTCTGTACCAGCAACAGAGTCAAGTGGATGGAGGAAAAAACCAGCATGCTTTTCAAGGAGCTTTACAACCTCAGTGTTCTGTGCCATGCTGGTTAACAAGTAATTTTAAAGGTCTTCCATAAGCTCAGTGTTATTCACAGTACTTACACAGCACTAGCAATCCACAGCCTGAGAACCACAGGCAGAAATGATGACGATGCAGGTCAAGCAGCATAAAATATCAGAAATGCGTTTCTCATCAGCCGCAAAACTCTGTACACAGCCTGGGGACTTCATAGAGAATAAGGCCCAAACTCAAGAAGAGTATAGAGAGAGAAACCCAGGACTGAAGAATACACAGCAGGGTGCATTTTGGTGTAGGGGTGGGGTTTTTTGAGTAATTAATTGGTTGACTCCATCATCCACATCCTACAGGTGTGTTGTAGTTGTTAGCAAAGCTCAAAAAACCTGTGCCAAATAATATGCAGCCCCACCAAGAACTCTTAAGAAAGAGCAACTATACACTCAACTCTACCACTTTCTCTGGATGCTTTGTTTTTCTTTAAATTATTTCATGTCAGAAAGAGAATTAAAACACTTCTAATAAAAACTAAAATGCATATTAATCTATTTTATATAACAAAACATTAATTCCTTTTACAAGGAAGGAACTACTGGTTGAAATTAATGTTACAGGGAATTTGACATACTATGGCTAAGGAGAAATGTTTTAGATCACAACTAGGTAGAAAATAAGAAATAACTTTTATTCCTCAGAAAATCTCCATTCAAATGTGCTTCTTTTTAGGAGGGTCTAAGGAATGATGTTTTGGTGACGGCCTTAGTTTAACAAACTATTTACAATGTCAGTGAATGAACCCCCATGTTCACATCCTTAGTTCCTGACTCATCTTTTAAATGTGGCTGATTTTTCATCTGAAACCAATCCAAATTTGCAGTGTCTATATATACTAATTAGGTACTCCTCATGAAAAAATGTACTTTCAAAGAATTCCAGTATTCCTGCTTTTAGCTGAGAAGAAAATTCCCTCACAGCATTTCACAAATTCTGCTTCCAAAACCAGGAAGTGCAATTAAAACAATGATCTTTTAATAAATATTTTTTTTAAAAAAAAAAGGAAAGCCAATTAAAGTAAAAAAAGGTACATGCTGAGGCTGAGACAAAATTTAGATTGATTTTTATTCTTAATTGACTTGATTCATTCAGGCTGAAATTTCATGGAAAAAAAAAACCCAGGAAAGTGTCTTTCTAAATTCTTGATAACAGCATTTCTTTTTTGAAAATCCATGTCCCCTGTATTTAAACACCAGCTAATGGAGATGAACTTTTCTGCTTATTTTGCAGAGTCAAGACAGCCAACAGTGAGACTGCAAACCTCTGGGGGGCTACCCACACAAACTTGCAAGATTTAGTTCTTATGCTTACTACTGTCAGGCTTGCTACCGTTTAATGTAATAATTGGGTAATTATGAATGCAGACTGTCTAAACTAGGCAAAGTATAAACTGGATAGAAACAACTTTTTCTTTTTCTTTTTTTTTTTTAACGTAGGCTATTGTCAGCCCTTAATGCAAATTTGGTTTTGCTCAAAACAGAATCAAGGTCTAAGAAGAAAGAAGGAAAGACAGGCATTACAGAAAGAAAGCAGAGCTAGGTAACAACTTTACAACGGACAATACCACCAGTTTATCCCTCATGTGATTGGAAACTACAAACCATAAAAACTTAATTTTTGCCAATGCTTTCAATAAAGTTTCACAAGAAAATTATACATTCACATGTAATTGTATTTTAAAGTAGATATGGTTCAGATGATCTCTGGAACTATTAGTCCAAACTACAACTATCCATCCAGTGGCATGAAGATCCCTATGCCTACCTCCAGCTGGGCTACACACAACCAAATCAAAGCCCAATTTCCCCAGACACAGACAGATACAAACCTCCCGTACATCATTCAGGACATCTTTCCCAGCTACTAGGATTAGGGTCCTCAGCACCAGCAGCTTTGTGCAGCACTCTCCACAGTCACTGGGTTCAAAACCCTTTTCTGCTGCAATCAGCTCTGCAGCACAGCAGGAGTTCACAACCCCTTCTAAAATTCTGTCTGACTTTCGGCAAAATTCATGCTATGCCTCGAGCCTATAACACTACATATGCAATACATTGCCTGCCTTCCTTTTTTTACACACTGCTATGATTATAAGAGCATATAAGGAATTATTTTCTGTTTAGAGATTTCCCATATTACTTTAGCAAATGTAACATTTGCCTCATTCTTGTTTCTGGCCCAAGTCCTAACAGAAGTTCCTCATTCTCAGACTATGTCACTTTCTTCTCATTCTCCCTTGGAAAACTCATTGTGATTTCTGTCACCTTCTTCCTCCAGACAGTCTCCCATTTCTCATTCTGCTGTGCCAGCAAATAACTGTCAACGTGGTGCAATGTCCCATTTCCAGGTACACTTCTAAGCATTGTTGAACACTGCTCCAGTGAAAGTGTTTTTTTGTCTCTTCCTTATCCCACAATGCTCCAAAATAATTTGGCATGGGTTATTTCTTGATTGCTTTAAGGTGCATTGTAGTTTTGTCCATGTTCAGAAAAATTCACTGTAACCAGATCGATTACTTGCAAGCAGCAGTACATGAAGCAATGGGGGACTTTGGTAGTACCTTATGAAGTAACAATTTCAGGATAGACTAATCCCAAAATCTCGAACATTGCCAAAACTCTGACTGATGTAAGCAAGAATTTTCCCAAGGAATATCTGAGGAGAAATTCAAAGTTTTGGCAAAAGTAGAAAGTTTCTCTGAATTAAGGGCATCTTAAGTCTAGGAAGTTCCTGAGGCAGTGATCACTCAGACCTTTCTTGTGCTTGTTTATGATAGCTATATATGGGTACCCTGACGAGGTTAAGAAGAAAATATATATTATTATCCTAATTATAAATGGTAAATTCTATTTATCTTACTCTATCTTAATTCTATTCACCCTAATTCTTTTCTCGCAATATTTCACTTACAACTCCTATTTTTATCTTAAATTTTAAAGTAACCTACATTTCTAAAAACTAAAACAATTTTTTATTTCTGAAATAGCTCATTCTTGTTACAGTGTTATGATCAAAAGCAGCTGGGTCAAATTCAGTTCCTTATGAACAGTCCTTGAAACATTAAAATTGCATTAATAGCCAAGAGCCTCAGTTGCATAACCAAGGCCAAGGAGGAACAAATAAATCTCTGCCAGTTAGCCCTATTCATCAGTAACTTTTGTTTGACTAAAGCATATCAGCTAGAAAAGCAACCTGTCATAGTTGGAAGATTTAGAGAGATGAAGAACCTCTTGCTTCCCTTGAAAATCTGTCAGAATAATGAATCATTTCTGCTGTGAAAAATGTTGTGCATTACTCCTGATTTGAATCTGCCTAACTCTCCAGTTATAACCTTCAGTTTGTGTTATGATTTTCATTGCTATTCTAAAGAGCCAATATAAAAGCAGTATATTTTCTCCTGCTTTGAGAGACAAAGGAGGCTCTCTATTGTGATAGGGTGAACAGATTAAAAAAAAATCATGGTTCTCAGAGAGAAAGAGTTTTACCAAATCCCAGATCATTTGGGGTGACTTACTTTTGCAACAATCCCATGGTTCAACACCCCTTTAACAATACTGACCCTGAAACTATAGCATGCATTCTTGTCACAGTGCGCATCAGAGATAAGGCAGCTCATGAATCTTAATCACTGGCTTCCCGGAAAACAACTCTTTCTCCTTATACGATAGAATCACACTAGGAACTCTTGTGAACTTGCAGTTCAAAAGATTCTTAACTCCCTTCCAGACTTACAGTTTTCCAGGGTACAGCTTACCCTGTTCTTGGAAATCCTGTCTGGCTATAAGGGAAAAAAAAAAAAAAAGTGTTTCACCATGACAATAAAAACCTGGAATACATTGAACAGAGAAGTGATGGAGTCTCCTTCACTAGGAATACTCAAGACTCAGCTTGAAGGGGCTGTGGGTATCCTAATCTAAGTCTTTGCTTTCTATAGCAGTTCACATGGTGTCCAGAGGTCCTTTCCAACTTAGACTTTGTTATAACTCATGATCACATGCTTGCTCAAATGCAATTAATTCATTCTCCATTAAATTTTTCATAAGGCAGATATTTACAAAATTATTTGCTCCTGTAGGTTTGTCATGCCACTGCTAGTTTTCTCAATACCAACTTGGTATCTTCTTTTAAGCTCTTACGTGTGAAAAGCTTGACCCATGTAGTATTGCAGTTTACCAAACCTTTCTTAGATACATCATGTATTTACACCATACTCATAATCATTAATTGGCTCTACTCTTTACCACCAGAAAGTGACTCTTAAGGCAGCTGCATGCTTCTATGCCACCACCAGCAGATTTGGCCACATGGGAACTGTATGTGGGGCATACGCTTTTCTGCATGTTTCCTAAGATGGTTACTTTGGTCTGACAGCTCGTTACCTCTGGCTTTGTCTTTTAGTCCAAAGGATATTTTACACATCTGACTAAAATATTCCCTCACCTGTTTTATTTATAATTTTCTTTGTAAAATCACCATCCTAACACTTGTCTCTCATCACATTGTTAAAGAATTGCTTAACAATTTTTTTTTTTTTGTGGATTTTAATCATGAAGTATTCAAGAAACAAAATATAATCTTGTATTAAAATAAGTTCTCTGAGGTTGGGATACACTCTGATTTTGCAGTAAGATACTGTGTACCTGACAGTAAGATATGTCAAATTCCTACAGCAAAAGATCGTAATGCAATTGTTTGGCAGCCTAAGCAGAGTCAATTTCTTTACCAAATCCCAGATCCCAATAACAAGCTGCATTTCCTGCCTTTTAACATATTCCAAACAACTGCGTCATTAAGTGACCACATATAACATTTTTCTATATGGAAAATTTAAACTTCTAGCTATATTTACCTCCTTCCAAATGAACTCATATTTCACCACAAATTTATAAAAAATATAAAATAAGTTTGAACAACTAAACTCAACAATGTTGTGTTAAATTCAGTTGGCAAACCAGGGTGAGAGTACTTTATTACTAACCTTTGGAGCACTCCACAGATTTCTTCAAAGTGAAAGAATTTTCACTTCACTCTTTCACGCTGTTAAACATCACCTACTTCTCCCTCTGCTAGTCCCAGGGGGCAGCAAGTCTCAAGGCACCCTGATCATTCTCCTTAAAACCTGCTTTGGGAAACATCCAGACAACGGCCTTCCCCTGCCTGTGTCTGCAGGTAAATCACATTCTCAGTTTCAGTTTTTCAGGAGGAAGAGTAGAAAGTATGCAGGTATCACTGACCAGCTACTTCCCAGGACTAAAACGAGATGACCTGTTTCAATCGTCCAGCCATGCTGAAGGCTAACACACCTCTGGCTCCTCTATGGAGGGTTGAGGTTTGGAGGAATCTGTATCTTTCTGATATTTCATCCTTTAGATGATTACCTGGATGCTACAATAATGTCTCTCCAGCTATCAGGACGGTGCTCCCTAAGCACTTGCTACTACTAGCCTTTCTATAAAGGTCACTGTACTGTACAAATTGCTTGTGACTGACTGTAAAACAGGAGGGAAGAAAAATACCCTGCAAAAGAAAGACACAACAAAACAAATGCATCATGGTTTCATTTCGTTTATCTAATACTGTGGCTGAACAAAAATCTGAGAAGTTTCTTGGCCTGTGAAACAGTATCCGCAAATCTTTAAACAATGAGCTTGTTCTTAATGGTTGGATTAATTCAAATTGTATAAAACTGCTTAGATTAAGACTGCACTGCTTTCATGTGAAGCAGCACAGCCATGTGTCAGAGAAACAAATACAGGTTTTGTCCTGTTGACTCTCAGATTGCTAGTTACAAAAAGGGGCCTATGATCCTTATCCTTTCTGACCAGCACAATCTGGCAGGAAAGAAACAGCTCTACTGATAAGAAGGAATATCTTCCTCTCTTTTAAGTGAAGGTATACTAGCCGCTCATCAAACACAGCTTGTAATAGAGTATTTATTTAAGAAATTTTTTCAATATTATGAATTATTAACTTGTTTAGATTGTGTCTTTTTGGATAGGCTGAGGAAAAGAAGTACAATCCCCACAATGTCTCCACATCTCAGTATCACTCTTTCAATCAGTGTACTTCAGACTCACAGAAGCAAATCGCAATCATATTATCAGTCAAAAAATGCTGAAAACCAGCATTTGTATTAACAATTTAATCCAATACTTTTGCAATCATCTACAATGAACACCCACTTGGGATGGTGAAGTCAGTTTGATTCTTGTATATTCCTACTTATTGAGACCTTCCAATAGGAACAGCTTGGTTATTACACAATATTTGCCTTTTCACATGATTACATGGAGCTTTTAGGAAAGGCAGTATGGAAAACGGTGCCTTTGTTACACTGCTGACAACCGACTTCACTTCCACGGGGGATATTTGAGCATCGTGCCTAATGTGTGTCTGAAGCAGGAGCTTAGATGAGAAACAACTGGTTGATCCCCCTCTTAGATGAGAACAAAGTGACAGGAGAGATAAAAGATACCTCATGGGCTGTGGGGCTGGGCAGATTTGTTCTTCACAATACTTCTTGGTGCCTGAACTTTCAAATGATAAAATCGCAGAGCTATGGTTATGACTGTTTACCTGTCTGTTATCAATAGAAAAATTGGAAATTCTCCATTTATTTGTGAACCAAGGCAGTCTAGCTGTGTAAAAGACAAACTGTGTGGTTTTGTTGAGCATAGTATCACAATATACTATAAACCCTACAGTCTGTCCTAGTCCTTAGTGTTGAAAAGAATTTTAATGTTTCTGCTCTTAAGTGTAACACCCAACACACCTAGAACTCACTAAAGGTGAAATGTTTTCCATGGCTAATCACAGTTTTTCTTCTCCACATAACTCTTACTTAACTTTCCCTCCCTCTTAGATTTCAGATAAAAAACCCCTTCTATCTCCCTATTGCAACAGAAAGCTGCTAGACACAGCTACTTTGCTGAATCTGGGTGAACAAATGCAGGTGATTCTGTCAGTTGGCAGAGATACCAGTACGAAACCAGGCCGGCTGTTTTAGTTAAATGAGCAGTCAAACTGTATGTAAGCTTATGTTTCCAAACATAGGTCTGTGCCATATATTGAGGTAAGTAAAACCAGATCATAATCCTCATCTCCACTGAAACTATTTGAAGGCAGAGCGAACATTTTGAAATGGCGACTGCATTTTAAAAGACCTCTGAAAGATCACAGAACCCAGACATTCAAGAAAGTTTTCAAACCACAGGGAAGATAAGCCAAAAACAAAGCAGCAGTGGCTAGACAAACCTCACTTGAAAGGCTTGATAACTTTTGTCTGACTGCTTTTTTCAGAGAAAGTTAGAAGCTAGAAAGGCTTTTCTGCCCTCAAAATCTAATAGAGTGATCCTAAAATTAAGGGGGGGAAAAAAGAGAGGGAAAGACAGTGACAAAAGCACAGACATTTTGTCAGTATCCAGGGAAGTCTGACAAGCAGCAGCAGAAAGCACAGATCAAAAGAACACATAAATTCTTTTATTGTAGAAAATACCTAGAATTCCATGTTTATCTTACCACAATAAGCTACTGAATGGTTATCTAAGCTGCCCTCGCTTTGCCAGGCAACGCAATACATCTGTAGGTTTTACCCTGCATTAGTTTTAGTCTGGTGTGTTCAAAACGCTACACAGCAAGTAAATCTAATCTAAAAGGTTATATGTCTCCTTAGGAAAAAACAGTCTTCACAGAGAGTGATCACCTTAAACAGAGAATCTTTTTGGTATCAATTCAGAATTATTTGCCCCACTTTCTACAAATAAAATCACATAGCTGTGATATATCACAAAAAGCCCAACAACTTTTCTCTCTAGTAACACATCGCTAATACGTATTGTGAGAAATCCACAAAAGTACATTAAAAAATCCCAAACCCAACATGAGAGGCATCTCACAACTACCTCTTTGAGTACTTTTTTATTTCCTCAGTTTTCCTTTTATAAACTATTAAAAGTTTCTATAAATTCCAAGCTGGCTTTGCCAATATAACAAAGTCACAAAGAAATCTACCTAACGTATTGTAAGTGGAACTATTCTTGGCAAAATAACATCTCTGAGACAGGTTTAAGTCATGCAGAAACAAGACTGAACTTGTGAGTTCAGTTTCTTTAAAACAAAGCAATACCTGCTGTCACAGCACAAAGAAAAAAGATATCTCAAACCCAAAATATTACAGCAGAAGCAAGAGAAGACATGGGAAAAAAAGCAGCTCACTCATCTTCACTGTCCAAGTATCTTCAGCGTAGAAGTCTATTGTTTTCTAACCCTTCAATTCAGAAGAGGCCCACAAAGTAGCAGTTACTCCAGAGTCCTGGAAGACTTACAGTAAATAGATTAAATCTTATGTATAAACACTGTAATTAGAGAAGAAAGCATCTTGGGTCTTGAACAGCATATGACAAATTTTGAAACTATGAGATGAAATCAAACTGTATTTTAACATGGTTCAAGGGAAGCCTTTCTTCTGTAGGCTGCCAGTCTCCCTCTCAAAAACATACAGTAACTCTTACAGTAACCTGAAGTTTTTTGTGCCTTTCAGAGTCAACCTAAAAATACGTATAGACAATAGGATAATAATAATAATAATAATGAACACTTAATGACATTGCTTCTTACGAGGAGCAGTCTTTTGAAAAACATAATCTACCCAAATGCTTCCACTAGCTCTGTCACAAGACCCACAGAGGAAAGCCCTGGCTCTTCATCAGAGCTGTACCTGGCTTGCAGAAGAGGCACCAGAGGAACAGCAAAGAGCTGAGAGGCTCCTTTTTCTTCTTGGCTGTGCCACAGCAGCACGAGTGGCTACCTCCTCCACAAAATCCATCCTGTTGGTAGCAGACTGCTGCCAGCATGGAGCGACAGAACCAGGAGCAGCACAAGTCCCTCTTCCTCGTGGTGCAGATTTTCTATAGGTGTGCATATGCAGCAGAGCCTCATCTGATGTGAAATTTCATTACACATCCGGGAGTATGAATGACTCATATATAAAAAAATACTGGTTTCTCATGGTTGCATGCTTGCATACGGGTGGGGATTGGCAAATACACATTTGCACATGGGCTAGAACTACCCTTTTGTGTCAGGATTAATACCCAATACCAAGGAGGTCACGATTTAGCAGTGAAAAAAGAGGGTAAAACATGCACAGTAAAAAGACATATGTAAAAAGTGTGATCAAAGTAATACAAATAGTTAATGCTATGGTGAAATCTCTTGTGGAATTAAGCTACAGCAAAACCCAAGTATCATACCCAACCTCTGTCACAGTCCTGCATTACTAAAAGCTATTCATTGGTCTTGGGAAGAAACCTGACTCCTACTTGCAGTAGGGTCCCAGGCTCAGTGCGGGATTAACCCAGTTGGTCAGGACCGGATTAGAAAGCCGTAGCTGGGCGTCCTGCCCTCGCAGCAGTGCCCGTCAGCTGCCGGGTGTGAGGGAGCTGTGAGAGCCCGGCATGCTGGGGGGAACACCAGCAGCAGCAGGTGCCTGCAAGGACCTGCCCATGCGGGAAGGCGCCTGCCACAGCGTCCGGTGCGGAAAACACTTGGTAAAAATAAAATAGAAGGGAAGTACACATGAGCCAGAAATTAAATGCCTGCATCTGATATCAGAGGAAGAGCACGTCAGTCAGACAACCTGCTAGGGGTTTGAGCCAACTGTACTCCGGTCAGCTGGAACATTTTTATTGACATCAATACCAGCACCATGAGGGCCAAGAAAAACATTTTGTGATCTGCGCCTCCTCACTCCATCCCACCCCACCCCACCCTTCTGCAATGTTCAGAAAGGAGAAGTTCTTCACTGAATTCCACAAAGCTTTTGACGAGGTTTCTATCACATGTTTCCATTTAAATTCTTCAGTGACAAACACCTTACTAATTGCCTGTGGTAACAGAGAGAGTCCCCAGGCTGTGTAGCACATAAACCTTTCTTGGCCCCACTCACTCACACAGAAGTGCACCAGGAGCTGGCACAAGGCACCATCCTGCTTGTACCCCCAGCACTGGATTTAGTATTAGCCAGAAAGATGGCAGCTTGAATTAGCAGCTGAAAACCAGTTGAAATAATAGTGATCCTCAGTAAAAAAACCCAAAATACAGCCAGCAGTTACTGACAAATCATGGCACCTGTGATACCATGGTGATTCCAGTTTAAGAACAGAAGAATGTTGAGGTTTTCCCATATCCCTAGGTAATAGATGCTGACATAATGTTGTCTTTTTAATGCAAAGCTATTAAACAATTTTAATATGAAATTGCTTTTTTAAAAATAAAGAATGCATGATATGCATAATGAAAGAATGAAATTAGTACACAACATCTGCAAGGTTTTGGAGCGGGTTTTTTTTAAGACTTCTAAGGAAAAATATAACCTAGAACACGAATTTACTGAAATTACCATTTATCTGTAAAACTAATAGGAAATAAAAGAGTTTTTTTAAGATACACAACAAATTTTATAAACGTTCTAGCTTTTCAGGCACAGGTTTTTAATGGAAGTGTTTATGTTCCATGTATATTATTTTTTTTTACATTTTGCTAAATAATTCTTCCTTCCAAACAATATTTACTGTTATTTAAATCAACCAACCAATATCATTAAATTATTTATTTATTCAGCCAATGGGAAATAAATGCCATTTCTTCTTATTCTAATCAAAGTCAAATATTTGTTCCTTCTGTGAGTAATTTATTACTAATTACTACACTGATGTATGGTATTTTATATTACTAAAATCAGGGCTACAAATGAATAAATGCAGCTAAAATTATGCTTTCAAAGCACAGAGGAAGAAAGCCCAAAGCTCATACATAGACATCGACAGCAGGTCTGTTTCCAGACTTTAGACACCCACATAGCCACAAAAAAGGTGCAAATTGGAAAAGCCTCTGCTTATTCATCTGGTAAAAAGTGTATCTGGAAGTGAATTTGTCATGTAAAATTTAAAAACAGACTCAACTTCTCTCAAATACAAAAAAAAAAAAAAAATGTTTTAACTCTTTGGGTTTTCACTGTTTACTTCTTCCTCTTGCTGCCTTCCTTCTTCCTTGGAAGACAGACATCTCCCTCCAGACTGAAAAAATACTTAAGCTTCAACTGAAACTGAATTACAATTAGTTTTTCTATTCTGAATTAAATCAATGCAAGAACATGGAGGCAGTCTATTAAATGTATATGTAAGAAATCTAAACCCCTTAGAGGCTGAAATATTCTTAAAACTTAGTTGAGCTCTGGAATTTACAGTCATGAGACATTAACATAGTGAAGAATTCAGCAGTCCAAAACAGAACTGGACATTCCTGCAGGTATCAAGAAGATCCAGTCTTACAACTAACAAGAACATAATTTTGGAAGAGAAAATAACTCTCAAGATGTGGGACAAAATAATCTGTAACTAATAAAGATCAGAACGTACATGATGCATATGGCCAATTATCCAACATTGACCTCCTGAGTGGTTGTTAGAACCTCCTTAAGAAGCCATGGCAGAAGCCACGGTGCAAACATATTATAGTCTTTCTGGATTTCAGACATAACCTAAGAGAATAGCTTCTCTATTCCTTTCTTTAACAATCAATTTTGATTTTTAGGTGGTTTGGGATTTGGGTTTTTTTTAAGTAAAGCGTATGTATGGCAGTGTATTAATGAGCCACCTTTCCTAAATTTAAACAAATTACAATGCTCAGTGTTTACTAAGGCAGCAATCTTCTAGTGAATGAACAGAATCACTACAATCCTCAACACAAGAGACCACACAAAATACAGTAGTACAAAAGGTACTAATTAATTACCAAAAAAATGCGAAACAAAAAAAGGACCCTTCAAAACAATCTCAACCAACCAAAAGTCCCTGCATTGGCTTCATGTGTCAAGATGCAAAACTTAGTATCATCAGATTCTGAATTTACTGAACTGGCACAATTTCCATAATTGGGTGAATGTTCAGAACACACATTTCAGCGGCTGCTGTCTGAGTCACAGGTGTTGGCTTCAGTTTTAACAATAGCACTGTTTCTCCTGGTGTACTCAACCCGTAAGAAGAGAAAAGGAATTGGAATATATGTTCATTAGCTATTTGCTTGTCTTATTTATTCTTGTTCTCTTACTGGAGCCCAGAAAAGAGATGTAAATTCCGGGGATTATGGTTAAACCAAGACAGTTAATCGGGTGACTTTGGTGCAACCTGCCTTTGTTAGAAACTCAACTGAGAAACGCTGTAATACAGCAGCAATGGTCCAGAGGTGCCTTTACTTTGCTAATGACTGACATAAATACATACTCCCCTCCCAAGTGACAATGTGCAAAGAGCACAAAAATGTTCCCAGTGGCAAGGTAACCAGACTATTCAGCTGAAAAGAGAACCCAAGCACATTTGCAACCATTTGCAGGGAAATGATCTTAAGACACAGAAAATATTCATATTGAGGCTAAATCACAGGCTACAGAAGGCTACAGCTATGACCAGGGAAGATATGGTGTAACCTCAGCTCTACCACCAGCATGATCTCTGGCCCACACCCAAGACCTCTGCCAGTCTCTGATGCTCCTCATCTGCCAAACAAGCGATCTTTACACCTTCTGTAACGCACCTCCAGAACTATGGACAAGAGAGAACGTCTGCTTAAAAACAGCATGGCCAAAGATGTCTGTAGATCAGGGCTTCATTTTCACTTTTGTCACAAACTTCTTGTGCCCTCATAAGTAAATAAGAGGTTTGAAATGAACTTTGGGGCCACTGACAGGCCCCATCTGGAATGGTGCTCTGAGGATGCCACCCATGTTGTTCACCCCTGAGCTGGGCATGAAGCACGGCAACCTGAGCTGCTTCGGTTTAAAATTAGAGTTGGAAGAGGAAGCAGTGGCAAAGCACCCTTCATACACCAATCAACTTGTGGAAAATATGTAAAGGAGGGGAAGATTTGGTTTTCTGGTTGCCTAAGGCACATCTCCATCTCCAAGCACAGGACCTTGATAGCAACATGCAACACAGGGCCAGGGCTGTCTCTGTCACTGACTTCTGAAACTTTGCTGCCAAGAAAAGAGCACAAGGTCTTCATGGCCAGGGAGATGAGGTTCATTCATGAACCACAAGGCTACAGAGACCAAACCCTGTAACATGTCATTGCCCAGTGGCTTGCCTTCAAAACAGAAAACGTAGGGTTTGCCTATCCCAAATGCCTCCAAGCGTCTCCAGAGGAAAGAGGGCATCAGACACAGGTTCAGAGGAGGAAGGAGGTGCCTCTGCCACAGGGGTGGTCACTACCAGGCCACCACACAGGCCATGGGCTCACCTCTCCACCACTGCTGAAGGAGTTAGTCCTGCACTGAACCCATCCACTGAACAAAGCCCTGCTAACTGCTTCAGTGCAGCTTTTGGTAGTTAGCTACAGTGGCAACCCAGAAAGCATCAGGACTAAACTGAGTACATTCAAAAACACCTTTGTAAATGCCTCAGGATATTTTTGGCCAGAAAAGCTTAAGTTTCTGAAATCTAAGGAATCTCAGGTGTCTACAATAACTGGGACAGGTTTCCACGGGCAACTCTCTTGAATGCAGCTGCCTAAACTCTGCTTTAAGGTATACCCAAGTCCTAGATTCTTTACTGGATCTAACCATAAGTACTGAAACAAGATTACTGAGCATTTATTCAGTCTGTTGAATACAAAGGATTCTAAAAATAATTTGTCATAAAATTAGATTAGAAAAATACACTTACAAAATTCACATGAACAAAGGTAAGCACGTAACGACTACCTGGGACTTCTGAGTTACAAACAATACATGCTATTTGCTATTTAAAATGCAGAGGCGTTGCCACAGGAAAAAAAGTTACTAATCCTGTTGGGGCAAAGTAACTGCGCTGGTGTGTGGTTTGCATGGGGGGAGGGATGGAAAAAGAAAAGGAATTGCTTTATTAGCCTTTTTGCAGCTTTGTTTTGTTTGCTTTTTCAAAAGAACAGCTTTTTTAAATTACTTTTAACTGATGGATATAAATGAAGAAACTTACATTTATCAAAGCAAGTATTACCACTCTAGCTAAACTCCACTTACTCCCAGATACCTTAGGGACAGTACTTTAACATGTACCTTAATACGTTGCCTTACTTTTTTAAACTAAAGGGTAAAATTGGAAGACTTTCCACTGAGACATTCTACTAGGAATACTCTTCTTTATCAACATTTTCACTTATAGTGAATACAAAGTAAATCCACTTTACTTTGCTAATGAACTAGCTCTTTGTTCATTTATCTATCGAGCTATTTATAAATATCTTGCAATCACAGCATTATCTGGGGGATAAAGAGCATGTTTCAACTCAAAACAAATGGACATGTCATCTCATGTCCTTCCATAAACAAAAGCTAAGGGCTTGGAATCCAGAGGAGATTTAAGCTTGTAATCCTGTTTCATATGTTCATTTTCATAGATTTTTTGAGGTGCTTTTAACGATGTAAAATAAGAGTAGTTGCCCTTAACATACAGCAGCTCTGGAAAGCAATAAACTGTTGTACCAGATGGTACATGAGGCAGGGGACACATGTGGATGCTGCGGAGGGTCCCCCCTTCCTGAATGTGCATCGTGCTCCGTTTGATTTACAAAGACTATGCAGGGAGGAGGGGATATTGCATTCTCATTTGGACAGGCAGGTAGTACTTCTGAAACTTTTTTTTTTTCCCCTGAGCAAATACCTATAACCTATGTTGATACAACAGCAAGTTCTAGCTGTATGACACCGACCTCTCAGATAAAAATAGGCATTTCTTGATGACACATTATATACAGAAGAATGTGATCCAAGGAGTAATTCAATGAAATGGGTTTTCTCGACTAGAAAAATATGCAGCAACATATATCCAGATTAAAAATCACATTCTCCACAGACACTGTGTACATTTTAAAATCAAATGTGATTTTTTTTAACTCTGTTTTTTAACTGGTACAGACCAGAAATGTACTCATGCAATAGTAACCCTAAATCAATTTCTCCCTACTCGATCCCATGGCACCAACCAACAACGTGTAATGAATGCAGAATATGCTAACTCATTTGACAGATTATGATTTGTATATATTCTAGTGCTAAATAATTAACATTCAGACTTTGGGAGAAAGGTTAAATTGAAATTAATTCTAAAATATACTGACTTAGTTTCAAACTATAACTAGGAGTAAAAGCAAAAGAGTTGTGACAAACAAAAATTAGTTATGTCTTCACTTTGTACTCCCTTCAATCCATTCACTTTAATAATGCATACATGTGCCAAGGAAAGTTTATTTAACGTTGCCTGATCAAGCAATGTAGAACATCAGAAAACCTTTACACCCTGCTTGTTCACCTGGAATTAGATAATGTGCTTACCATACTCTGCAGCCTCCTCATTCCCTAAATCCTACAGAGGATTTACAATGAACTGAAGTTCTCTCAAGTTTACATTTCTCAGGTGTCTTTAGGCAGAACCTAAGATTTTTCTCTTTTCACATTTTTAAGCTCGGACATTAACTATCGCAAGCCCCCACCCTTTCCCACCTAGATCTAACCCTTTTCACACTGAGCGATTTGAACGATTTGAACCAACACTAACTCTGTAGCCCTAAACCTGTTTCCTGTTAGGGTATCACAGCAGTGCCAGTGGGGGGGCTATCCCTTAACTACTGATGTTTACTTGATCCATAGTGACTGATACAAGCACAAAAGTGGTTGCAACTAAGAACCCAGGGATTTTACTCTCTCCAAAGGGACTGAAAATATCCCCTTTTGTTTATACCTAAAACCCAAAAGTCCCAATAGCCTTTCTGCTGCTGGACTTTTACCTCCAAATAAGTTTATCCTTGACTAATGTACTTTTACCCAAGAAAAAAATCAATTAAGAAATGCCCCAGTGTGACCCTATCATATCAAAGCACATACTCAAAAGTCAGTTTAACCAGCTGATATTATGATCCATTAAAAAAAAAAGCTTCGGCATTTTTGCAGATATCAAATCCTGGCATAAATGCTGTTGTAATTTTCGGGTTCTATTTTAACAGTTAAAGGAGAGACATCTGGCAATAATCTACAAATAAATACAGTGTCTCCATTCTTAGTTTCTCCTCCAAAACACTACCTAGGACATTTTTGCAGCATGATTCATATAATCAACATAATACATTACAATACCTTTCAAATAATCCTGAATTCTCAGATCATTCAATAAAGAACTCCTTTTCGAAAGAGAAGAGGGAACATGCCATGCCAGAAAACTTACTTTATTGACTCAGCCCTGCTGCCAGGAGGAACAATGTGGTGAAACAAACTCCATGATTTCAAAAGCATTTTTTTACAGCGACGGCAGAGAGAGAAAGAGGCTTATTTACCAAAATGTGAGGTTCCACAGGTGAGTCCAGAGACGGTCTGAAATCCTCTTCCTTTAGTTTCAAAAGTTTTAATTTATGATGAAGCCTTTAATAATCCTTTCGAGCTGCCAGGTAAAACGCACGCCATATCTCAGCCGTATTTTCTTTTCCCTTTTGCAGCGTAACTTTCTTATTTGCATAAAGCTTAGTTCTGGCCTATGGGACTTTTTGAACATCTACATGTTAGATTAGCTGTCTTGACATGCTCTATCAAGCATGACATCATGGATCTCCATGGTAACCTTAACCACACCTGCCCAGATGCCAGAGTTACCTGTCATGTTCAGACCTAACTGAACATTACAAAAACCCCTCAACCACCATTTTCTAGGCACACAGCCTTACACAGGCACCAGAAGGCTTTTTCTTTTAAATTGATGGAAATCTAATTTCATTTGCCAATAAATTTGTTTTTCACGGAGCACTGGCTGAAACACTAGAGCTGTTCCCGACCCTTCCACACCTCCCAGTGTATTTCCTACTCAAACAACAAAAGAAAGCTGTGCTAAACATCTTCCAGCTTGTTTTTTTACTTCATGCTCATACGCTGTGGCTCTGAAAAACTTCCACACACTCATTTTTGCTCTCTGCCCTTCAGAAAGTTTTTTTTAGTGAGGTGACTTGTAAAACAGGTTCACGGCAGGGATTACCCCCTCCCATGGCCAGGTTAGTATTTTAACCTCTTAATTGCTAACTCTTTTTCATCTTTGTAGACGCTGTACCAGCTTTTACACTTGTTCCTGCTCTTTCCTTCTCTGCTGACCACAGTCAGCCCTACCTAAGCAGGTGACCATGTCCTGTCATGAGCCCAGCAGCAGATAATTTGCACCATCTCAAAATTCAGAAGACCACATTTTCCTCCTTCCTTTATTTTTTCTAATTTTCCCGGGGATTACGTTAGCACCTTTCTTTCATTAATGCAGACGAGACAGCCTTGGCAGAGGCAAGGTATCCAAAGCTCCTGCAGAAACTTGTACTACCAATAAAAAATATTTTGCTCCTTGGCTTTCCAAAGGCTTCCAGGTGGAGGGAACTCTAGTACCCAGCTGTGGGGTTGTCTTGCAAGGGGGAAAACCTGCATCATGAGGATGAGCCGCAGGGCTGTGGGTCCCAGAGTTGCAGCTGTGGGGTGCTGCATTCCCCTGAAGGCATTTTGGGGTGCACAAGGCATGGCATGTCTGCACTCACCCCGGCTGCTGCAAACTCACGCCCCAGTTTACCACACAGACCAGCTTAGCTACAGGTTATTTGTCTTGCGGCAGTATCCCAAGGCCCTTGTACAAATAAAGACAGCCCTGCCTCTGTGAGCTTTCCTCTCCAGAATATTACAAACAGGACAACAAATCTGCAGGGTGGAGGAGGGATGATCTGTGTGCACAGCTGGGAGGTTTCAGGTCACCACATTAGTTAACCATCAGTAATCACCGCTGGCATTTTACCTGGCCATATTTCTGATTTGTGGCAAGTTATCAAGAGTAGAAACCGGTCCTCAGGAGGCACATCCAGGGAGGGATTTATCTGAATAAATGAAGCTTGGAGGAAACCATTAATACGCAGTGGAATATATGGATGACATTCAGAGCTGACCTTGCTGGTGGAGGTGATACAGTATGATCTGACATCAAATATTTTTCCTGATGTTTATTTTCTGCAAACCAGGGATCAGTTTGCCATACTCAGATACTGATGGTTAAAACAGACAAGAGAATAAAGTCCACAGAATAAAGAGACAATTACGAATCTTGATTTTCTGGCCCATTTTTGTTGGTTATGGACCTGACAGGGTTTAGAGCAACCTGCAAGGCAAATTATATGATATCCAAGGGACTATGTCCTGACTGTAAGTATTGGGATATTTTATGTTCCAGCTGCACCATTTGACATAGAGATTAGAAAATGGTGTTGCATTTGCTACTACACTTGATAGATCTCTCACTGTGGGGAAATTTCCACCATGGATAATGTTGCCACCTTCCAGATATTGAAACAGCTAGAGAAGTAAGAAGGGAGGAAAGGAACCTGGAAAATAAATCATGACATTTTAATTCATGTTTTCCCATACATCTTACAGATTTTGTATGTGATACATGTTATATACACATACCTACTACATGTGTATGTAGTTTGTCTTCTATACCACTGCTACACTCATATAAGGGAGGAGAAAAAGTATGTATGCTAAACACACATATACACCCTCTGAAGGAAAATTATATCATGGTCTTATTCATGAGGCAGATAAGAAAGTGTGCATTATACATACATATACACACACACATACAGCTATGTATATATATACATACCTATGTGTATCTATACACAGATACATATATACACACAAACACAGACTCATAAAACAGATACATATGTGTGCATGCATAGACACAATTGGCAAGAAAAAAACCTCTCTGAACTGTAATGCCGTGACCGTAACAGTCTTACTTCATCTGATGAGCCAGACTGTTGATACATTACATTTCAACTAAGCAAATTTCTTACAATCAACTGGTATAAGTTATTTCTGCATGTTTCTAATGTGGTTTCTGTTCAGTTTATTCTTTTTTTTTTTTTAAAGTTATGATGAATGGATGGAGTCTTCAGTCTTTCCATTACCAAGAAAGATAGTTTGGTGGTCTAATAGTAATTTTAAAGTTATTTTGTTTTAAACTTATGAAAAAACTCATTACATACAATATATATGTCTAATCATCAAAAAATAGACACAGGAGACATTCGCATGAATTTTACCCTCAATAAATTAGCAAGGATGACACATTTTAAACAAATACCAGGAACAGTTACTGCATTCCTTCTGTAATTTATTGCCTTCAGAAAAGGCTCAAATTACAAAATGTGTAGGGTGTCATGCTGTAGGCTGTTCAAACTGGGTTTGCAGTGTCTGCAACACTGGAACTAAATATTTACACGACTCCAAAAGATCTAATCTCTGGATTCCACCCCCCTCCAACCCCCTTTATTTAATTTGTATGCTATCTTTATCCACCACCCAGCACATTCCACACAGTCACTAAAGTTCATGGAAGAGATAAGTGGGCAGAATCAAGACTTTCAAAGGAAAGGAAGAAAGCTGTTTAAAAATAAGGAATAGATCATCCTCATTAGAGCTGAAGTCTTACAGCAATTTTAGTTGGATACATATGAATTCTAGCAGTTGCGTTCTGAGGTACTGATAGCACCTGGGATCTCTAGAGACCCTGTCAAATAGAAGCTGTAGGGGGGAGTCACCAAATGACAATCTTTTCCAACATCAAACCTGTAACAATGGTCTGATCTCCAAAGTTTTGGAAGTCTTCAAAAGAGGTTGGGAATTCAGTAAGAACTCTCATATCACAGTATTTTTCCAACTTGTTTTTATTACTTATTTACAATTAATTTGCTGTTAGTGCTGAAATACCTATAAAACACCAAGGGAAAAAAAATTTGCTACCAATAATTTATTAAACTGAGAATAATGGGCACAAGATTTTTGAGCCTGAACTATAAATTCTGCTGGTTGACTGAAAAAAAAATGCATTATGAAATAGAAGGTAGATTGTCTGTAAAGCTGAACAGATTAAAGTAACATTGTACCCCAAACCAGAGCCCAGAGTTAGTCTGTGAAGAGACCCTTGCATGGCATTCAGTGAATTCAGAAGGTCAGCGTGACAGCAGCCTCCACCTGCTCCGAGAAATACACCAGCGTGTCACGCCACCTTACATCTACTTTTCACTGCTGAAAAGCAATGGCAGGTAGGTGAGAAGCAAATCACCTTAACATATGCTGCTGACAGACAAAATGTGGATGTCAAAACAGCTTGGAGGAGGGAGATACCTGTGGATGAGTCTGTTCTGTTTGTATTAAAACACTCAAAAATAGAAAAGAAAGCAAATGAAAGGGTAACAGAGCCATCTAAAGCATACAGACATGGTCTACAGATACTTTCTTTTCTCCTGAGCAGTGGTGCCAATACTGAAAGTGTGACAGAAGTTAACAGCTGTTCCATATTTTCCCTTCAGCTGTGAAAAGTAGATGGAGACCCATATATTAAGATCAAGAATTTCACCTTCATCCCTTTCTCCATGTATACTCTAAAAAAAAATGGAAAGTTCTTTAAAAATATCAGTTTCCACAAACAATTCCAAGGTAGTATTGAATAGTTTCATTTTTATCATTGTTTCTTTGAATTTCAAGGGAGCAACTGAATCTTACGCTACATCAAAAAAATCCGTTTAATGCTTTGTTACATTCTCACCTTTTGTAATGAGGTAACACTCAATTTCACAGGATTTACAAGGACTGTTTAACAAAAAGCAAGACATGAATTTGACTTTCATACCTGATCTCTCAGTCTCTCCTGGTGTCCCATTATTGCTGTAGCATGGTGGGGATATTTCTGTTTCAGATGCTCAAGAAAAGCCTCTCTCTTCCTGTCCATTTCCGAGGTTTGCATTCCCAGTATTTCTTTGGAACTGCGAGGGCCACCTACTGTATGTCTTCGAGGGATGTTGCGGGTGGACTTTGAATTAGAAGTGTGACTGTTTGGGGTCGAAAGGAGCTCTTTAGATCGGAGACATTCTGCATCGTCTAGTGATGTTACATGCAAACTGGTTTTTGCCTGGTCTGAAAAAAAGAAAACAAACCCAAACAGTATATTATAAGAAATTAATCCCAACATTCACATTGACAAGAAAAAGAAAATAATCAATATAAAAGCTAGGTTCTTTTAAAAGTCTGGTAGTGTTCAATGGCATGTTCTGCATCATTAGGCCTATACGTGTTGCAAGAAGTGGCCTGGAAATAATCACTTATATAAGCTATGCACAGTACTTACATACTTTTAACACACAACCACAGTATTGCCTCACAGAAAAGTGAGCATCATTAAAGTAGATGTTACTCTTATATCATCTTTACCACTATGTCACTTGAAAAAACGATCTGACAGGGCCCTTATTCCCTGACCTTTAAAATCTACAGGATGCTTTCCATGAGAAGAAACAGGTTTCTTCAATAGGCTCCAGTACACTTAATGGCCCTGTAACTAGTATCCTTAAGGATAGCAACTGATAAAATTCCATTGACAGGGAGACTTGAAATCCTTAATCTTTTTTCAGTGTGTTTTCAGCATGCTCTGAAACACCTATGAAATAATAAGAGGGCTTTGGAAGCTTTTTTTCCCCGATTTCTGACTGTGGTCTGGTTTTAAATTTCATGGGTCTCCCTTGGATTTTATATGTCTCAGGACAGTGGTCTGGAAAATACTACATCAATTTTTCAATAAACCATTTCTTAAGAAACAGAAGAAAAGCAAGTTTTGTATGATATAAAAAGAAAAAAAAAAAACAACCCTCAGATAAATTTTACAACTTTAAAATCTACCTTTAAGACCAAAGACCACGACAACATTTGTAAAGAGATAGGCAGACACTGAGAGTATGTAAGTGCTGGCTTATCTTCAGGTAACTGTGTAACACAAACCCTATGGTGCATGAAAAAGTGTAGTCTGAAGCCTTGTTACCTAATACCTTTGAAAAATCCCTCACCCCTTTGTCAGCAAAGGAAAAAAAAAAAAAAAAAAAACCCACACCAAAACCCAGAAGCATTGAAAAGGCCTCTCTCCAGGTCTGATGTGGCCTTCCCCATCTTACACCACAGCATCAGACGTCCCTGTGAATGTTAACCCTTTACAGCACCTTCCCAAGAGCAGGAAGCTCCTTCCTCTATGTGTTTTTAATACATCTCTATTTCTCTCTGTCTGACGCCTTTTGCCTCGGAGCCCTTTATCCTCCCAGCGACTGTCTCCCCCGTGTGCTGCCATTTATATGGCACTGCTGTTTGGAAGCAGGCATGTATTTGCTTCTTTTTATGGTTCAGTCAGTCAGTTTGACACCCTGCCTACCACTTGCCTCAGGATTTTATGCTGAGGATTTTTCAGTTTGCTAGTGTGTGTTGTCAATTGTCTGCCAAGTCCCACATAACATCAAGCCTTGGTAATAAAGTAAATCCTCTATCAGTGGAGCTCCTGTCCGGTGTGATGTCCCATCAATTCACATGGGGAACCAACTCCCTTGGGTTTCACAGGACTGGGCCCTGGAAGGACCTGAAAGACTTTGCATGTTTCTGTAAGCTCCCTGTAATGCTCAAGGACTCCAAAGTATCAACAACACCCTCTCGTTTGCATTCATGGAAACCTATCCCAACAGCGTAACTTGACACAAGAGCCCAGATTGGAGGCGGCACCACAATTTGATGAGCACAGATCCAGGCATGACTTTGGAAGCAGGTTTGGTCCAGGGGGAAGTTTTACTCTCACTCAGATTCAGAATGTCATCTCTGATCTCCTGCAGCACCTTTTAAGACCTTAGCAGAAGCACAATCCTGGTTAAACCTTCAGAGTAGCAGTTTCACATGTACATACACACACATGCCCTCACACTCAACTTTTCCAAGCACAACTAAATTAAAAAACATCTAGTCTCACTGATTACTGAAAATTCAGAGCAGCAACCACCAGGTACACTCAGCTTGTTCAAGTGGCAAAAAAAGGAGAATTTTGTTTGCAGGAAGTTAAGTGTGGCTACTCCAGATACAGGCAGTCAAAATGGTTTCTGAAAGCTATACAGTCATTTCAATGGATTTTACATGGGAGGAAAAAGAGGTGGGATGGGGCTGGCTGGAATTTACCATCTTTAATTTGTTGAACCAAGAGCCTGGAGGTTATATCCCTGAGACAGTTGGAACAAAGGCGGTAAACATAAATATGGGGTTTCCTTGAAGCTCAAGGGAGTCTGTGTGAGCATGGGTGACTGAATGCAGCAATTTGGTATAAACCCTTAAAGTATGGTCACAACAGCAGTATCAATCACTGAATTGGTGGCAGGCACTTCCTCAAGAAGGCAGGTAAACCTACACTGACAAACACAACTGAGAGCTCATGAATGTGTATTTCAGGTCCTAAATCTCTCTCATTCAAAGCCTTTCCCTCCTCTGCACTTAAGACATTTCAATAGTTTAAGAAAAAAGCCAATTACTTGAAACATAAAGAGATATACCAAGTAAAGTGTTTTACCACTATTTGATATTGAGCGAAACATTGAGAAGGAATCAAAAATAACATATTTTTCTCATATCAGAAAGACCAACAAATTCTCTTATTTTTCTTTCATATATTTGGAAAATACTGTATAAATATCAGTGAAAAGAAAGGAATGTAAACTATGCAAACTAATTGCTAGTCTTGCCAGCGAGCTGACCTGGGCATTCAGCACAGTTCAGCAGCATTACAGCACACAGCAGCACGTGACTTTCTTTGCAAACCAAACTCT
>NW_020799095.1:34119175-34132604 GCF_003259725.1 Athene cunicularia | reverse complement strand
TGTATAAGAGACAGCTACAGGCCCCAGCCGCTGCCGGAATCCGAACCCGTAGCCTTTTAAATCTCTGTCGTGGGACAAAAGCCCTTCCACGGAATATTTTTTTAAACTCGTAACCACCAAGCCCACAAGCATTCCTGATAAATGCTCCTCTGTCTCTTTTAGCGTCTAGTTTAAAAACAATCCGTTATATAAGCGCCTTGAGGTTCTGTTTTCTGTGGAATTCTTTCAAGCTGCTCAGAGAATGAATTAGGGAAAAATCAAGATACTGGAATTCAACTTTAGTGAAGCCAATAAAAATGAATGGTAGCAATATGTAAGCAGGGTCTTTAGGTAAGAGGGATTTAGAAGCCTCAGCAGCAGAGCATATAGAAACACATAACTAATTCTCTTTTGGCAGATCAGAAGCCGGAAGCCTGCGTGAGGATCAATAGATCCACTGGGCTGCGAGGCAAAAAATAACCTGGCTGAGGAGGACGAGATCAAATCCCACTGATTCCAGCACATGCCACATGTGTTGATTTGGTGCAGAATATCGGACTGAATTAGTCTACCAAAATCAATAATGCGGAGCCAGAGACGGTGGAACAAACTGAGTGCTGACTTACAGCATCAAGACCAGAAGGTTTACCCATGGACAACTTCTGAATTAGGCTAAGAACAAAGCATAACTGAGATATTAATACAAATATGCAATTTCCCATTTAAAACAACCATATACTGCAACACCAGAAAACAGTTAGCATCTTGGATATCTTTCTAAACAGACCTAACATAATCTGGTTTTCCAAGCTTTCTTCAACTCTGACTTCAATATAACATCAGCTAAATTGCTTGCAATGACCTCTCAACCACCCAGACAAGACAGGCTAGGAAAATTCCCCTACGCTTCCTTCTACATCTCTATCTGGCAGAAATGTCATCCTGTCTACTTAGATTATTGAATGCAGAAATGCTTTGTGTATATATAAATTCAATACAGAAGCTCAAGGAGAATCACTCTCCTCATACCCCAATCCTCCTCTTTCCAGACAGAAAAACCACTTGAGTAAATCACAATTAACAATTGATAAAGGAACAAAACTATTGTTCATTAGGTCAGACATGTATATTCTCTAGCACTTAAGAAATATTTCTTTTCCTTTTTAACAATTAATTCTATATGGTCTTGGAACCTGGCAAAGGTCCCAGAAATCTGGCACTGAAAACACAGAAAAGATGAAAATACAATCTAAACATTAGCGCTGCTATGTAAGGTCTGCAGTACAGTGCTCCCAACAGAATACTCCTATAGTTGCCCTGCAATATAAAGAAAACAGTGTGATACACATTGTATTTAGAGTAGTGTTTTTGCTGGCCTTGGGTTACTCCTGCTCATTCTGATTGTGGACTATTTTAGGAGGAGAAGTGATGGCCAGCCATCCCACTTAGCTGATGTTGCATTTTGTGACATAGAGGAATGTGCCTTTAACATTGAGGTTTTCCAGAGTCTGGACAAGTGTGATGAGCCTCTTGCAACTTATATTCACCGCCAGCTGGAAGGAGAAGCAGGCTCTTACAGGAATAGTGATCCCTGAACACCACCAACTTCAAGAAATATTAAATAACTCAGAAAGCCCTGATGGGAAAAGCAAGTCAGCGCAGTTGCCAGGGGTAGCAACATGAAAGCTGTACCAAGACATTACCTGTACGCAGGGCTCAGAAACTGAGAGTTAGGAAACTAGAGGCATTTAAAAAGACCTTCTCCTAAAATAACTCAATGGAAAGCACAAAACACATTTGCCTACAAATGCCTAAAAGGAAGGTGTTTTACAGCCTTGTGCAACACCAGGGTTAGCTCTGGAGATCAGTACAGTTTGTACCAAGAGCCTTAAGAAGATCAAAATCAATGCACTCTAGTCCCTTAGGAGGTTTTACCTCCGTCCACGGGGGGGGTGGAACCAACCCCCTAGAAAATTAAAGACTAAAAAAAAATCATCAAAATTAAAATATCTGCTTTTAGCCAGCACCATTAGTCCCAGAGCCCAGAGCACAAGACAGAAAGTTGGTCTCTTGACTCCCCCACTCATGTGTCCTAGTGAGCAGCCAGGCACTCCTTGGGACCATGCCAAGCTGGTCTGAAACCACTGCTTTCACAGCCATGGCAAGATGCTCCCACTACTGAGACTGACAGTAAATACTATTGCTGATGCTGATAAGGGGCATAAGCAACATGGACCCCCAAAACGCAGAGATGATCTAAGAGAGATTGCTTATTTGGTTGTGGACATGTGACTTGAAAAGTGGGTGTCAACTCAGAAGAACTTCTACAGCTGCCCAAGTAGTCTCTCTAACAGGATTAAAGAGCATTGTCAAAGGTGAGACTAAACATGGCATGCTTGGTCAACATCAAACAAAACAGAAGAGCCCACCCAGCCTCAGAGGAAAAACATAATTGCCTCTGCTGCTGCTCAGGACAAGGAACAGTTGGGACAGCAAGGTCTCAAATCATGTCCTCACTTTAAGGGAAAAGTCCTTGGTCCCAAACTGGATTTAATTAATATACGTAACAATGCCATTCTTTAAGATGTTACTTAAGTCTGTTTTAAAAGAGTTAGTGAAACTCCTTTAGCAGCTGAGAAACTGGAGACAGCCAGAACCATTATACTGTCAGGCTCAAACAAGGAGATCCCCAGCACAGTCACTGGGATGAATCACTAACGACAAGTTAAATAAACTTGATTAACCAGTTCACAGCAAGCCGTCAGCATTTGTTTATCTGCAGGATCAACAATAACAGTGGTTCCTTTTAATTACTGTGCTCAGATCTGGACTCATCAATATCAAAACAATGCCCAGAGAATAATTGCTAACAGGTTATGCTGTTTTAATTGTGTTTAAAATTAATGTCCCAGAGGGACTTAAACACTTCTGGGTTTAGCATGTGCATAAAAGGAACGATTAACAAATACTGGCTTTGCTCAATTAGACAAACTTATATACAACAATGACTCCATGGCTCTAGCAATTACTCACAACTGAAAACCTAGGAAGTTAATTATTAATAGCTAAATCAGAAGAAGCATCCCATAATTCAAGACCTGTCTCAATGTCCATGTGAAATCATGTAGTCACTGAGAAAAACATTATGAATGCTCTCTGCAGGAACTAGCCCGACACTGTCTAGCCTACTATAGTCCAGAAACAAAATAAATATTAGACCTGTAGTGGTAAAGCGGAAGTCTGGGAGAAATGATGAGTACTCAAGGCAGGTCACACTGCAGCACCCCTCCAAGCCATTATGCAGCCACAGATCGCTTGGGCCTGCCCCAAAGGAAGGAAGAATCAAGATGACGCTCCAGTGGGTCAGGAAACCCTCCCCTCACACCACAGAGATGCAGGTGGTCATTTGCTACCAGCCAGACAACTCCATTTGAAATGGAGACAATAACTTCAGTAACTATGGAAAAATAGCACTGAGGATGGTAAAACTCTAATTTCCACCTGGGCCAGCAGAGAGCAGCTTCAATTCGTTTTAGCACATCTCTATCCTCATTTGCACTCAGAAGTTCACTGTGGTTCTCGGTGTGGTCTCTCAATGCTTAAACCTAAAATAGGCTCACTCCTAAAAGAAAAGGACTAGGTTCAGATAGTGTATTTTCAAATATTATATTATACTAGCCCCTAGCTTGTACAAGCAAAATGAAAAAAACCCTTCTGAGGTCTACTGATACCATTCCAGATCTGGGGGAAAGAGGTTTACACTATTTTAAAATTAATTATCTACTGAACTGGTACTGTACAATAAGGTATCACAGATTTTTAAGATGTAGAGAGAGGCTTTACAATCATTTGGTCTCATCTGCTTAGTAAGGGATTTCAATGAACTGGGTCCTATTTCTAATGCAAGGATAGTGGTTATACTATTCAGTGGTTAAATTAAAGGAAAACATCTGAACTTGATTTTAAAATTTACGATGACAAACAATCTAATACAACCTCTGGGATTATTTATCATTAAAATACCTTTGCTGTTAAAAAATCTGTGGAGAGTTTCAATATTTATACTCTGTACATTCCAGTTCATTTAAGAACTCTCATACTTGTGAGAAAAAATTAGCTCAAGGAGTGAAATGGTAACACTCCAGCTGAAGCAAAAGAAGAAAATTGAGTATGAGCTTCTCTACACATCTCCACAACAGAATTTCATCATGTCTTGGCAGATCTACAGGTTTCGGCTCTCCAGAGAGGTTCAGAGACTGACAGTGGTGCCAAGAGCCACCACCAGCCTTAATCACTAAAACAACTATTAAAAAGAGTCACTAAGAGGTTGAACATGAGATATTCAGGCAGAAGATACATTCATCTTTCCAATTCCATTTCAAATGGAGCTCTAGGGAGCAGCTATAATCACCTGCCTCCTGGCATCCCCAAGTTCTCAGGTACAAAGAAGGATGCAGTGTTCCAGCCCACCTCCCACCGACAAGCACTGTGCTGTTAAGTGCCTTACGCATCTCCAAGTAACAGAGCATCCTTTGTTCACTCCAAAAGACATTTTGCTCATGCTCACAACTCTCACACCTGGACACCTACATCATGTTAAAAAGGTCATGTTTTCTTCTTGTTTCCTTCCTCCCCCTCCAATTTTTAAAATAAATGAAAGGGTCTGAAAGCAGTAAACACTTGCGCGCACCCTAAATCAAACTGAGAAAAAGGACTGTGGTTATCACAAAGAAGCGCTAACATTCAAGCAGGGATTCTTCTCTTTCATCCATAACTTTATCTCCCTCACTAATCTGGGATAATACCAGCAAAGCTAACTCTAGGTACACTTCAACATGACTTCCCCTCCCGCTTTCTAAGGTGGAACAGAGCTAAATGAGCATAGCTACAGGATGCATGTTAATGACTCATGTAATGCAACAGCTTATTTCAGACTTTTTACCTCCCTGTTGTTGTCATTCCACCATACCAAGCTAACATCCATATTAGTACATTCCCACCAGCACAGACAGCTTTGTACTGAAGACTCTGGCCACGCTACAGCTCCTCCTTGTGCCTGCCAGCCCATCCCACATCACGCTTCCCAAACCGGATCACCTGTGGTAAGGAATGAGATTAGCCTGCAAACACAGAAATAAAAAATCTGAACATCTGTTTCTCTAAGGTACCAAACAAATAACTCTGTCAAAGGAAAATGGGCCTTACATCGTGGAAATTTCAATCACTAGAGTTTAATCAAATAAAAAGCTATATGTGGGTGGGAAGGAACAGCGTAGGGAATTGTTTCTATGGGAGGTGGAAGAAAGGGAGGGGAGAAGGTCACTTTTAAATCCATCTGCTCTACATTCAAATCCTATTTCTCCCTAGTGTAAAGCATTTTGGTTTTGATAAGTTCCCTTTCGGCTGAATTCACTCAAAGAGAACTCTGGTGAGACTCTGGATTCAAACTGGTCCAACTTTTTAGCAGTGACAGAAGAATAGATTTAATGCCTGAAACACTGACTATTGCTGGTTTCACGGAAGTCTGCAGAATCTGGTTGTAAATGTACGAGGTGACGTGCTTTAGTGATCAAAGGTATCAAAAGTTGCTCTCTGCAAAGTACAATTATACTTTAAATATATCATGAGAGATCCTTTATTTCAGCTCTTACAAGTATACAGGGACTTTATAGATTGTCAGGTGAGTGCTTGAATTAATAGGAAATACAAAGCATATTATGGTGGAGCCTAGGTCCAGGAATAATTTAATAGTTCAAGTTATGTTGTGATTACCATAACTACTTACTTATCAACAGGCAATTCTGATAAATATTCTACCACAAACGAATGGTTTAAAGAAAACAATTAGTAAATAATGGTAAGAAATTAACACAACAGTACCAGTATTGCCAACCCACAGCATTCATGCAATTCATGATGGTCTTCCTTGAATAGTCACTTTTTTGGGAACACTATTAATTTTGTTTATCTCTGGGCTATACCAAATCATATATTTGACTTTTCTTCACAATGTCACTGGCAAGAACTAGATTTTTTTCTGAGACTCAGGCTAAAATCACAGGAGAGGTCAGTGTCACTGTGACTTAATGAGTTGGTCATTTTTAATTGTTCTTACTACAGTCTCTCCCTGTCTCCTGCCACAAAGGCAGTACTACACAGCAAATCACAGTCTGAATTTCGGAAAAGAGATAAAGACAAGCAGAATAAATTCTCACACCTTTGTTCGCACGCAGATCTGCTTTCTAACCCAATATGGATGGTCACAGGTTGCAGTCTGTAAAGCTTTTGTTTCTACTCCTTGCAGAGCACCAGCTTCTGAAGACAGATGTAAGAGCAGAGAGCTAGTGTAGAACTTCTAACTTGTAAACATATCAATGACATCTCCAACAGTACGTACATCTCCTTCCTTCATAAGTGCCTCTCTGACCTTCCCAGACCATGCTGATGCTATCATTAAGACAGCTGATTAGTAAGAAAGCAATCAGAGCTGACAGCAGTGGCACTCCTGTTCTTTCTCAGGCCTCCCCAATCTGTTCTGCCAGGATGCATGCTTATTAATTCACTCTTCAGTATTTAGGATTTCATGGCTTTAGGGCAACAGAGACTGTTTGATTATCTTGTCCGACTTCCCATCTATCATAAGCCATTAAATTTTGATGTGGGATCCTCACAGGAAGGCCAAACACTTACATGAGATGAAAAAAACATTCTTGATCTCAGGAGACCAGTGCTGCATCTGCACTAGCATTTGCTTCAAACCCCACCACATATGCAATAAGATTTACCCAGATGATCAGCATAAGAAAGTGAAGGACATCAAGCTCCCAACTGACTTAACCCTGAGGAAAGTTCTTTCCTCTGCCTTTAATTTCTCAGATCAGACATCCACCTTATAAAAAACCCCCAAAGCTATCCAAACCTCAGGAATGTGGTACACACATCCAGTCACGGTCTCCAAAACAGTCAGTCTCTTATGCATGAAAAAAACCTAAAGGGAAAAAGAAAAGCACCTCAAAATATACCTGGCCTGATGTACATGGAGGGGGGCAAATCCTCCCGAATGCTGCACATTACCAGCTGAAAGGCTTAAGTGCAACAGTTGATTATAATCACTGTCTTTAATAGAGAGCTGCCAGTGCTACAAGCACATTATTTGAGGGCATTTCAGCACGCAGGCCCATGAAGCCAGCTGATGGAGCTGATGGCTCAGGCACACCACATCCAGCAGCTGCAGGACTGCCACAACCTTCCACCCTGCAACCACCACCCCTGTAAAGGCTTTCTTGCTGCACCTGGGCTAACATGACTTTGCAAATACACCCATGCTCACTTCACAGACTATGTTATAGTTAATGGACTGATGTTCAATTACCCTCAGTGCTATGAAATTGCTTCCTATTTCTTCAAAGCAGAGTTGACTTAACTTCAGTTTCCAACAATCAGATTTAAGCCCCTTTGTCAGCCAGACCCACTGGTGCTGTAGGAACTATGCTCAACAAGAAAGCCACCCCACAGCCGCCTCCTCAATCACTCACACCAGCTGAGCTCCTGAAGACTTGCATTGTACCTCAGTCTTGGTTTTCATCTTGGAAAACAAATCTTTGCCTCTCTTCACTTTCTTTCTAGTATTCACATCTCCTTGCAGTACAGCTAGCAGAATTATCAGAGCCCATTCTTCTGAACTTAATATACTAACAGTAATAAAGGGGTATGTGACCTAAGTTTACCTCTGAAAAGATGGGTGTAGCTGGATGCTGCATGACAGCACAGAGCCTCCAGGGAAAGGGGAGTGAGGCTGGAGCAATCTCTCCAGCTGGGATAGGGAGCCTGTGGCCTTGGCTACCTCCTTCCAAATAGCAGGAGCATGCTTCAGGTTTGTCAAGGGCAAAATGTTCAAGCACTGAGCGAGCCGCAGTGACATGGCTCAGGTGTCATATCCTATTTCTCCTACAAGGGGAAGTCTGCTTCTTCTGTGCAACATTTTACAGAAGATAAAAAGGGAGAAAAGGTAACAATGATCCATCTCATCAGGCTCCAAGAAGCACACAGAATTGCCTGGGGTGAAGGCAAGAATAAGCAACGTCAGCATAGGAAGGTGTCATACAAGGTTTAAGCTTATTCAGAGGGAGAGCCTCTGTCTCTCTCATGAATAAATACATGACCCAAGACAATTTAATTCCAACTGGTTTGTATTTCTTTCAAAAACTTTTCAAACAATATGGTGACTCACACGTGAGCTCTCCACTGACAACATAAAATGACATTGTATTAGTTATCTCCCTTTACAAACCGCAAATCTGCACTGAGATATACAAATATCTCTCATAATATAGCACATGCCTTTACATATGGCATAGCTGAGGACTTGAAACAGGCAGTAAGTAGTGACAATGACAGGTTTTCTTCACTCCAAAGGAAAAAACTAGTAAATACTAATTGGTAACATAGCTTTTACTGTATATGCCTACTCCAATACTCTGATTTCCAAGATTCATCTGCAAAACTATAACTTTGCAATTTATTCCTTTTTATTTACGGTTTTCACCCTATTGCCTTATTTTTCATAATTAGCATAACAAGGTCCTGTGATAAACTCTCTGTTTTGCTTTTTTGCTCTACAAATGTGATTAGAATACAGTACTTCAACACTGCAGCTAGAATGATATCTAAATCCTTTTACCAGTTGGAGGAAATTCTGGGCAAAGTGCTGGAAGGAAAGAAGTATCAAAAACTCTTTGAGACAAGATGACAATATTACTTACGTGTCCCCATTTCATTTTATAAGCTCCTATAAATCCTCTCTCACAGCAGAGAGTAACACAGGAATGCCCTTGGAAGAGGGCATTGGGTAAATGAAGGATGAGTTTGCAACCCATGAATAGTATTCATTCAATGCTTTTAGTCTGCTTTTTTGCAAGGAGTCTTGCTGTAAGAGCTCAAATCAAGAATAGCTGGATCCCGGTAGAGAAGCTCTACCCAGAGCTATCCTCTATCCAGGACTATAAGAGTAAACCTAAGTGCAGAAGATAAGACAGTGGGCTTTACGGGTCTGACATCACTTGAAACACCTAAATAAAATCTGAATAGTTTCCTGAAGAAGTGCCTAAATGTTGCCAAAAAATACAGGCTGAATACCACTATTAGGGAGTAAAATGACACAGGCAGTAATCATCAGTCACTTTCTTTTCCCAACAATCAACAAAGGTAATTTGTTTGTTTTCCTCACCCTGCAAGGAAAAGACTGGGTGGTCTTCTGACTTCAAGAGTCTGAAAAATATTCCTCTCGAGGACAAGGCCACACTGGGTCTCCTGGGCAGCATGAGGTCCTTCTTCAACAACTGTACTTGATTTTAGTAACAGACATTAAGACTGTGGCAGTGCTTTGCAAATCATCACTAAAAAACAGGAGTGTTTCCAAGGTATGAATAAAGCCTCAGTTGTTGAAAGGTAGCATGTTTTCAGTTCCTCAGCTGTCTTCATCAGCATGGGACTGCCACGCCACAGGGATCCATTATTTGGTTAAAGACTAATTCCCCTTCATCTTGCAGAAGTTGTCACCAGTTGTAAGAATATAGCAGCTTTATTTGATACATGATAAGTAACTGTGAATTCTGAGGCTATTAGTTCATTGAGGGAGTGACATCTCAATAAAACATAAACATAAAAACTCAGCCCCTTGAAGACAGCTTAAATCATTCACTTTCTGGTTTTTGAACAAGGGATCTGTACAGCTGGGGGGGGGGGGGCTGAAATAATCTTTTCTTCCTCGTTAACATCTAATATATTGCTACACAAACTTTAAAAAATGAATTTAAAAATTTTGTACCTTCAGCCCCTTTTTAAATAGTGTATATCTGATAATACCTATGCTCAAAGCCATGCCATTTAAAATCTAAGTTGTTTGTGTACTAAAAAAACCTAAGTCATGGAGTGTTCAGTGTTGAAATTCAGCTTCCTTTTGCAGTAAAAGGAAGCTAGGAGAAAATGGGGCAGGAACCAGGCTGAAAAGATTTCTGAAAGCTGCAGCTGCAGCCAACAGCTGAAATTTAAAATCAGACGTTATTTTCTCTCCTCATCTTGTGGGCTCTGCCACAGTTTTCAATAAACCACAAATTCAGCCACAGAGGCACTATCGCTCGTAATTTTCTTTTGCTGATGGAGCTAAAATAAGAATCATAAACACTTCTCCCCGACTTCAGAAAGCAGTGTATGTCACCCCCTAATAGGACTCTTGACATGTTCTATGTGGACAACGAGTTACGCAAGCAGCAAACCCAAATGTGGTCCTGTGAAATTAATAATTTAATGTTGCAGAGGGAACCTGAAACACAAGATCATATGGGTCAAGGAAAACAGAAACTGCATTTCCATTTCCCAACCCAGTGAGAGAACAGACATGTGATAGCCAGCAGATATGGTTCCCTTGGATTTTCACAGGTCATGTAGCAACATCCTTTGGTAAAGAAACAAAGAGAGGAGATCCTCCCATAGATAAAAAACTGAATAAATATAGGAAAGACCCCATAGGAACAAAAGCCAAATTTCCCAGGGGATTACCAATGGCATCATAGAGAATGCATTGGTCCAGGCAGCTCTCAACATTAGTGAGCTGGAAAAGAGGGTACAAGTGAGGTGGCAGAGCTTGCTGAGAACATTACGATATTCAGTGAAATAAAGACAAGGGCTGATTATGAAGAAGAGACTTCACAAGATTCACTGACTAGGCAGTAAAGTGACAGATGAATCTCATGTAGATAAATGTAAAGTGATGCACATTGACTTTGAACAGATTATTACCACTCAGAAAGAGAGTTTGAGGTTATAATCATTTTATGAAAATTTCAGCTCAGTGCTCATTAGCGATTAAAAAGTCAAATAGATGTTAGAAAATGCTAGGAAAAGAATAGCGAAAAAGACAGATAATATCATTACGCTACTGTACAAATCCACAGCCTACCCACATTTTGAATATTGCATGCAGTTTTAATTCACTCCAGGCCAAAAAAGATATAGCAGAAATATAAATGTTCAGAAAAAGGCAGCATGGATGATCAAAGTTATGGAACAGTTTTTGTACAAGGAACAACTAAATTATGTAGGACTCTCCATTCTGAAAACAGATGACTCAAACATCTGTTTGAGATCTATAAACATGAGTGACAGAGAGAAGCTGAATAGAAGACTGTTCACTGTCTCTCTCAATACAGACTGTAGGGTCATCAGATGAAACAAGCAGGATAATGGTTCAAAATTACATAGATGTGCATATTAATTTCACAGAGCACTATGGAAGTGCTGGTAAACTCAGGAACTTCTTGCTGTAGGACATTGCAGTTGCTGAGTTTACAGGAGTTTAAAAAAATAAACGAGTTAATGGGAAAAAATCCATTGAGCACTTTAAAAAAAGGACATAATCCTTGGTTTCTTTTAAGTAATCTCTTAATCATGTATTGCTGGGAGCCAGGAGGATATTCCAGAAGTGTCACTACTGATCCTGTATTCTTCCCTAGGTAAGTAACCATCACCATTCAAGACAGGTTGTTGGGCTGGACCTCTGGTCTGACCGGCTACAACTGCTCTTACACTTGACAAGAAGCCCTAATGCTGACAGTAACACTTTGTCATACATGCTAAACATAAAGAAATAGAAGCACTTACATTACAACAGAAAAATAACAGCCCCAGACCTAATCAAAACACTCTGCTGTGTAGTAAGAATCACACGGAAATCTCCTCCTGGAGCGAGGATATGGGAGAGAATGAATGGCATACAATTCGTTAAGTCGTATCATCTCATCTGTTGTAAAAATGGCCTTAAACATTTGTCTACCCAGGAAAGTCAGTGTAGTGGAAGCTAGAGAATGAATTTGCAGTGCCTAAGCTATTCCACAGAGGTGGCGGACAATGCAGAGTAAATCTTACATGGCATCAGCATCTGAAGCTCTGGCTACCACCAAGTGTCATAAAGCTATTAAACCTTCTGAACAAGGGATCTGTACAGCTCTGGAGGGCTGAAATAATCTTTTCTCCCTCATCAACTCCCCAGTATAGAGGGGCCACTCTGGAGGACTCCAGGTGCCATGACTGAGGCTGAAGCACAGGGCGGCACCGAGCCTGCCTCACCCTTCCCCATCTTTCTGGGACATGGGTCCCAGGGCAAGGGCAGGCAAAGCTGTGGCAGATCAGCACACAGTACTTCGTAGCATAGTACTGGGATCTGGTAGCAGGAGGATCATTGGCAATTTGCTCGTTTAGAAAGAAGCATGAAATCTGAGTATCTGCCCACCCTACCACGCACAACCTCTCCATGAAGGCATCAAATGTTTTGTCCCTGTGGTTCTTTGGAAATTTACTTTTACTATTTCCTTACCTTACTGAGATGTCTAACCAGCTCCCTGCTTTCCTGTTCCAAGAAAACAGGAGAGCTTTTTTTTTTTTTTTGTTAGTCAGGAGATTTTTCAAGGGCAAAGAATAATACACCTTTTATTAAGCAGCTATGCACACTAAGAAACTTTTTACTAGCAATTTCTCAAGGAATGTTATGACTGGCTGACTTGAAAGAGGCCTATCCAAAATCTCATTAGATTTTCAAGTACTTTAGAAAGCAGTCCTTACTGAATTATCAAACTTGCAGGAAAGCAATAGCAGTTTCATACCTGAGATTATGTACTTCTGTGTTAACTGCAGAAACATATCAGACTAGTAGGGAGTGTCATGAATGTGGAGCTACTGCAGTAACAGGGAGCTGCTGGGCTATGTTGGATAATACTCTTTGTAAACATTTTATTTGCATGATTAAATACTGTTTTTCAAAGTGATGCACATCTGACACAATAAACAGTGATGTATCTCATTAACTCTTGACCCAGAAAATCTGAAGTGGTTAAAAAAAAAAAACCACAAAAGCTTCATGGGTGTGGAGCACACACAGTTCACAAAACCTTGCATAAGCAACCTTTGCATACTGATTGGACAGAGCAGCCAAATCTGTCCTCTGTTGGAGACCTGGGCCCCTGCATGCGGACCTGCAAAGGTGGCTGCAGGCTGGCAGAAGCGCTTGTTTACATCCGTCTGCAATATTGACACTGCAAATAAGAGAGAATCAAGGTACTATTTTCTACTTGATGGGACTTCTCCTTAGACATCACCAAAGAATCCCAGAGCTTTCTTTTTCTGTAGGGAAGCCAACTTGCCATAACCCACGTCTCAGCCATTAAAAATACAAGTAACTAGCATAAGCTATTCACCTAGTAAACCACAGGGGTGAAACAGGAACCTACTGAAGGTTACTCATCCTACTCATTCTAGACATCTATTTTAGGATGGGGTGAATTAGTCTCCTGAGACATCTCTCCATGACTGTAAAGCAGCACACACATTAGACTAAGTGCCCAATGTGTATGGGGCCAATGTTACAGGAGGTGACTCTCACACACAGGCAGAGCAGCAC
>NW_020799095.1:34083876-34119125 GCF_003259725.1 Athene cunicularia | reverse complement strand
CAGTTTACATCTGGATTCAAACCAAAGTTACTTGCCATAAACCTGAGTCTCCCACTGAAAACGTGTTGAGAAAAATTACTTCTTTGATGTACTTATTCCCTGTACCAAAGGCTTACCGCCACTCTGAAGGGTCAACATGCCCAGGTACCCTCAGACTGGGCAAAAAGTCTCTTGATATTTAAATTTGAGGCTTGTGAAGCCTCATCTAACCTCAACTACTGCTTCCGTCCACTGGAACAAAACTAACCCCACAGGATGACATGCAGCGCTGTATAAATCAGAGACACTGCAGGACTTGCCAGACAGGGAGCCAGCACAGCTCTAGAGAGCTTATACCATCGGTCCTTGCTGGTCTACAGCATCTAATGGCCAGCCAGCTCTCGCTTCAGCCCTCTCCTCCCAGGTAACTCTGAGCAGAGTGCTGTGCACAAACCCAGGCCTGAAGTCACATCAAGGCAGACTGCTAAGGTAAGAGAAAAATCCAAAAATTTTATCAGGCCTGGATAGGAAACATTTGTTATTCTTAGATGCTGTGTTTGTGAAACCCCCAAACTGTGATCTTCCTGAACACAGAGGAGTAGAAGTTCTCTAGAACAAGGCATGCATGAAACACTTAAAATCTCCAGTCTTTCTCTAAGACCTCATTTGTTTTCAGGGTGAAGCCTCAGATTGTTGGCTCTCACCACAGCCCCAAAACTGGCCAGACCACAAGAGAATCTGCTGCAATCCAGTATAATAAGACTGATTAACCACTTAAACTCTACTTAAGATCTCAAAGTGGAAGATGGTACATTTTACTCTGTAAAAACTCATGACACTTTTTTTTGGTAGTTACACTGATGATGCATGCAGGCATGTACACCCGGCACTTCGCACACTCACTGCAGTGCCATCAACAGGATCTGCTAAGTTCTGAAATAAAATTCAACTGTTATAATTGCTCTTTAGTTACTGGGGTTGATGTCTGGTTGAAGATAAAAACAAAACAAACCATAAAGCCTTACACCAAATACAAGCTGTGATGCTGGAAGAATTTTGAACTGCTCATATAAAATACCCGCACATGAGACATGCTGCATTACTTCTTAACATTACTGCATTTTCTTCACAGAGATGGGGTTAGATTTAAATCCCAAGAACACATTAGTGTTGCCTTTGGAAAGAAAAATAACCAAGGAATTTATAGCTGATATACAAAAAAAAAAAAAAAAAGCAGTGCTTAAACTTGACTTGGCAAAGTCTTTACACATATTAGATAAAAGACTTAGACAACAGATGCTCCTTCTTACCAGCAGCCAAGATCTTCTAATATCCCTACAACTTGTTAATCAACTAACATATGGTACCACTTTAGGAAAACACACCATTCTGATTTTGCATTTACACGGTCTGTTTCCTACACAACTATTGTCAAGATTTAGCCATTGTAATATAATCTATTAATTTTTATTCCTATGCTTTAAATTAATCAATAAGCACAGAAATAAAGAGAATCATTTTAAATACAAACAATAAATAAAGCTCGTTTTCACACAGTTTCCCATGATGGATGAATTTCCTTTTACCATGCTGAACCTCACCAGTCTGTATAAAAAAACCACAATTTGATGCAAAATTACAACCTAAAAATTCTGCTGACTTTGACTTTAAGCCCTCCAAACTGCAATACATTTAAGATTTTGGGGCACAGCTAAACTGTCAAGGCAAAATTTAATGTAGCTTGGTAATATCTACACAAGGTGGTTCCCACATATACATAACTTTACTGATGTGTTTTAACTTCTCTTTTATACACATGTGAGGCCTTACTGTCTCCTAATAAGAAGCCATAATTTACTTACTATATAATACTTCTAAACAGACATTACATTAAAAAATAAAATTTAATTAAGGTTTCTTTTTTTAATGAACCCTATGCATTTATTTACGTTTTAAACCAATATTGCCCGCTGACCTGGTCGCTCTCAGCCTGCCACTGGCTTAATTTACCAATACTCAGCTGCTGGGCCTTAACAGCTTCTGCCACCCTGACACAAATTCAGTACAAGTCCATTCACAGTATCACATACCTGGAAAACCCCCCCACCACTCAATCCAGGTGCCAGGGCATGATTTCTGCTACTTCACCACCACTCAGCGATGTGACCAGCCTGCTCTCCAAAGGCATTTTGCAGACCCTGCTTACAGACTGCTGCAGCAGTTCCCCCCCAATCCGTGCTGCTTCTCCAACACTAAATTAAACCCAGTGTTTTTGCACCATAGACAGGTGAGTTGTGGCTGCTGTGGTTCTTTCTGCAGTGCCACTGTACCTCTGCAGCCCTGCCTGTGCCAGTCCTGGGGCAGGGTGGCAAGGGTTGATTAAAGAAGATATAAAAGTGCGGGACACCGAGTGCTTGGGACTTTGCAGCAAGCGGCACAGGAATTTTGCCGTGTCACCCTGCAGACAAGGTGATGTCCAACTAGCTCCAGTCAGAGTGTTGAAGGGAAAAACTATCTCTGCCAGACGTGGAAACTGTAAGCAAGAACAAAGAAGTTTGGCAGAGAAAGTCTATCAAGCAGTAAAGCTCGTGTAGAAAGCTTACGGGGGCATTTATGTTTTATGTTTGCTATTTAAATTAAAGATAGGCAGTTTTGAATATATATGTTGTCTACCTACTCTGCATTTTGAGGCCGTTAGGAGGGCTTGGGGTTTGGTTGTTTTGTAATGCTCTTAACATCAGACACACAGATGTATCACAATTTTAAAAAGACTTTCAAAGTACTGTCATATGGAAGCTTGTTTACAAGTACAAAAAGAATTGCCTTACAATGCCACTTCTCAGCACTTAGAATGACAATGGATGCAGTTCTATTTAAAGGAAGAGATAATTGTAAAATTTCTGAATACCTAAAACACACTAAAAGCACCCAACATGTTTTACAGACAAATTACCAATTTTCTGTCAGGATAAAAATGAAAATAAGGTACATGAATTCCTGAAATTTGTCTAAGATATAATTTAAAAGTTGAAATCTGGGCTTTCACTTGCAAGAAATACAAAGGCCCAAAGTTACAGGAAAATAAAGTGATGTTGTTACCTGTTTTGCCTTACAATGTAAGAACAGCAAAAGAAAGAAAATGCTGCAACCTTCCTTTAGTTATTTGATACTTTTAAAAAATTTTATAAATTCATATAGATAGGCTGGAAGACAATCTTACATTCTCAATTTATTCATTATTAAACTCTGAACTATCCCATATATACACCCGTACGCACGAACACATAAAGCTACACCTCTGTGTTTCGCAGCATATCTCTCCCTCTCTATATTGCTCATCAGCAATTAAATTCTAAACTGTATCAAGAATTTCCTGTACAGCATGTGGTAGAATGGTCCACTGAATTCTGGTATGGGTTTCAGGCTACTACTCATAACATAATGAATGATACTTTTAAATGGATCGCAGAAATCTCCTCTCAGTTAAATATTTAATTTTCATTTAAAAGCAATAATCTTCTTAAACAGATGCATGAATGAAATGAACATTAATAGTTTCACATTTTGGCATGCACATCTAACAGAAATCTTTAAGAAATCCAAAGTGGGTAATACTGTCTGTGGAAGATAAAAGTGAAAACAAGTCCCAAAGCAGAACATGGGATGGGACAAGACACTCAACACTGGAATGCATCTCTTCTCAAAGGCTAGTAGTATGTATGTGATAGGGACAGTGTGTGATGGTGGCAGATCTGGGTATACAAGCAACTTCATGAGCAAACTAACTTAACACCTGCAGCAATATTTTTGGTTTGAAATAGATTGCAGAGAACACCTTGATAAATTATCTGGTGGAAGATGTTTCTTCCATTTCCAGCTGCTTCTCTTTTTTTAATTAATCATTTGCTTTTGAGTTCTGCCACATGAAACTTTAAGAAAGTCCCTCATTTGCTTACCAAACCTCAGTTCCTAGGGGCAGCAAAATAACAACTGTGAATTTTCAACAGTTTAAGACTTTCGGGGTGCAGAACCTCTTTGGCATTTGTATAACAGCTCCTACAAGGGGCCCATATGCAGCAGTGAATTCTCAGCCCCTGGGATGAAGACAAATTTCCTAACCACAGCCAAGAAGCAGGCAGAGACACACAGATGGTGCCAGACTTGGCTGAGATTCTGGTTTTTGCCTCACCTCACAGCCAAGCCACCTCCTCCCTGAGCCAGCCCCATGGGGGATGAGTAGGGGGCAAAGGGACTTTAGGGGGCTCCCCACAGGAGCATCTTCATCCTCTAATGGAGGAGCACAAGGGCTTTCATCTTACCTCCATACCCAGGTCTGCTGCACACAGCCTGCAGTGCCGTTTGCTTCCAGCATGACAGCACACAATTCTGAATAAAGTACAGAATTAGGTATTCCTTGAACACCTTTCTAATTTCGATTAAAGTGAAAGAGAAATGCATCTACACAAACACTCTCATTCTAATATGCTCACCTAGGGTATCTAGCTCTGCCTTGAGGGAGGTTTGGACTGCTCTGCTATTGATATTTAAACAACTAAAGCACCCTAAATATTTAAACAACTTAAAGTACCCTAAAGCAACCGAAAACATCTGAAAAGAACATTACAGATACATGGATGGGCAAAACTACCTCTCTCTCTTAAGTCAAGCTCCTGCATAATAAAACACACTGCTGATGTCTCTCAGAGGTACCTCATCAGTTTAGGCTGATACTTTGTCGTACAAGCAGTAGCTGATTTGCTACTGTTTTCGTTTCTAACTGAACATTTCATCCTTGCTGTATCACCAAATGAGTATCTAGAGTTCAAAGCTATACACAATACCACAGTTCCCCCACCCGTTAACAAGATAAAACATACTATGTTTGCAATATAGACAATGGAATTTCTAGATAAAAACAAGATTCATGAAATCAAAACTTCATATGCATTTTTAAACTTACTGAACTATTCTCCTCCTCCAGCAGAACGTTCTGCACCAGCTATTAGCAACAAGAAGGGAATTTCCTCCTCCTCAGAATATTCTTGAAATAGATTGCAGTAAGTCTTCCTTTCCAACCTCAGCCTTCAACAGCAAAAGGAAGCAACTCTCAATCTACAGACAGGAACATACTCTTGAACTAAAAAAACGCCAAACACACACATACACACACCCCCTGCCTCCCAAAATTTTGGTTACCACTCTGTTAAAAGTCAACACAGTCATTTAAGAGAGAAGATCGCTATGAGCTGTCTTGAAAGATTTCCTACTGCAGGAACCTAAATCACAGCACAATGCTTACTTGCCTTGCCTTTCAAGTCCGGAAATATCTTTGTTAAGATCACTTACAGTAAGAAAACAAGTTTTCACTCAGTCTGTATGTGTATTTTTATAAGCTGATCTTGTAAATAAACTAGTGACACTTTATGGAAGACAACAGCAGTCAGATTGCCTTTGCCGTGAATGTTAAATAAAAATTTTTACATCAGCCCCACATAGCCCGGCAAGATCTGGGAATTCACCCCATATGATAGGGCCAACCAACAGTCAGAAAACAAATAACAAAAAGACCCAGGTGGTAAGAGCCTCCTGACAACTCCAAGCAACTATCATTAATAGGCAAGAAAAAGGTAACATATTTACCAAGTGGCTGTATAAAAGTATGGAAAAATCTCATTTTGAAGATCTTAATTAAATGGAAGCCAAATCAATAGCTAGACCACATGCTAGACCCTGAGATCAGCACTGTCTACAGCAAGAATGAAATGTGAGCATTAGCCCTCTTGCCAGGCTGCTGAGTTCAGTAACTGAGAAAATAGAGGTGGTTTTTCAGGGGGTTGTTTGAGGTGTTTGGTTTTTGGTTTGGTTTTTTTTTTAAAGACACAATGTTCTCTGCCTCTTCTTCAGTTCCTCAGCCTGGACCAGATCCTCTCTTCTCTTAAAGGCTGAGGAAGGGGGCTTCGCACAACAGCTTGTGAGATTCCCTCTTAGAGATCTCTGTATCCTTAAGGGATTTTGGCAAAGAGAGTCTGCTGCTGCAGCCCCAGCTAAAGCTGCCTCAGCATCACTTATAATCTTAAGAGGGGTGCAAGGCCAGAATCGTCCCTGTGTAGCCCATGCCTTTGCCCTGGAATCTGATAAACTTGAAAACTCTCCTGTGCTATGAGCACTTCAGCTTTGACACAATCTTCCCAGAACTCTTCTGCAAAGACTGTGTTGACAAAAGAGTTCTCTGCAAGATTTTCAGTAGCACTGGATGGATAATCACAAGCATCCTCAATATATCATGCCACTCCTAGATTTACCAGTTCCTTACTCTTATTTTTTCCTTGCTATAGACTTGAGAAACCACAATCTATCCTTCTAATATTTATATGTGGATTTATTTAATATATGTGAGACAGATGAATTGCAATAGCACAACAGAATCATCACCTTCTATAAAAAGCAAGAGACAAAGACAGTCCTTCCTGAGGACTTACCTTCCCTTGCCCTCCATCAATTTAGGACAATCTGATCCATCATCAGGAAGACCAGAGTGCTCTGGACTTCTCTATGGAGGTTTTGTTTGCTCTATCAGGAGTGCAGGCTGCTCATTCAGGCATTGAAGTTAGATGACCAAAAGTTATCTTTGAGAATAACAGGCTAAACTGGAGTTTATCCCTGACTCAAAGCCTCTATGTAACAAAATGGCTTTTCAGAATACAGAAATGCAGATTATGGGCAGATGCTCCATCAGTGAAAAATAATGATTACAAACTGAAAACAGAAACTTGGAAAAATGAAGTGTGCAGGAAATCCAGAAAGAACAGTGTTGGGGTCAATGTGACAAAGGAAAAGAGCTGAAATTGAAAGATACTCTATTGGGAAAAGTATGAAGAAATACAGGAAGAATATTTCCACAAGTTAGCTGGCAAAGAAATCCTCCATTAGGAAGCCGGGAAATAAAACTGAACATGCTTCTGGGAGAAACACAGAGAGAGGGATTTGATGGCTCATGGCTACCTGCCATCTGATTAGCAGTGAGGCTCCTACCATATAGGCAGAAGGTATGAAAACACACCCACATACTGAAATCCTGTCCTGGGAAGGCATGTGACAATACTTTAATTAACACTGGCAATAATTGTACCTCCCAAAACATCAATAAAATTTGTTACAGATCTGTTCGGTTGATGATGATTTTTATTTCATATGAGAAAAAGGAGTGCCGTGTCAGACTAATTAGGTTTCCATACCAAAATCCAGGTTCATCTAAATACCAGACTAAATGCTAACAGATGCTATCTTGATTTCACATTTAAAATCCAAGACAGCGGTTCCCAAAGTAGGGTCGCGAGCTCCATAGGGCCTGCTGCAGGTTACTCAGGGCTCTGCAAAACTGAAATCTCATTTTACCCTTCCTACCCCCAGAGATTCTGCCCCTGCTTGGAAGAGAGATGGAAGGAGGGTAGTGACAAGACCCAGTAACAGGCTACATCCAGTTTGCATGAAATTGCTATTTAAGAGCGAATGAACTTTCTGTAATGCTCCCTACTGTATCCTTATTTTATTCATCATGCTATCTCTGATTATGAAGTTACAGAAAGTTTGTTTGCTGCTGCTAATACTTTTTTTTTTTTTTCCCCTAAATGAAAACCATTACTGACTGTAGCCTCCTCTGTCAGAGTCATCCTGGACACAGCTAGGACGTAGGTGGGGAGAAGCAGCCACCGCAAGGTTCATATATCACAGCTCAAATGGAAACTCAGACATTTCATCCCAGATCTTCCAAAAAATTGGTGTGTCCCTGTTTTACCTTAATTCACTTCCAGAAAGTACTGGTGTAACCTCTGTCAACCTGCTACAGCTGTGTACCCATATTTTGCCACAGCTGCTAAAGAAATATCCTTTGAAGACATAACCTTGCACTTCTTAAGAAAATTTCATAAAGATTTAATCCCATGTTCAAGACAAGCTGAGCCAGATGCAAGAGGGCTCAAGAGATGCCTAGAAATTAGAGGAGGAATAGGCTTTCCCATATCCAACATGCAGCAATCCACCACTCTTCCTAACAATCGCTTGCTTCTTGGACCTCTGTCCTGTGTTCTCCCAGCTGCACTGGCCCAATGTCAGCAGCTACAGCGGGAGTTATCCCCTCCATTAGCCTGCAACCCAGCAGACAGGGCACCTCCCTGTCAAGGGAAAGCCATGGACAAAAAAATGCAGTCAAAGGAGAGCCTGGTGACAAAAAAAAAAAAGTGTGCTTATGTTAGCTCTGTGGCTATAGCACAGTACCTGGAGCTTCTCCAGCCCAAGAGCAGGTTAAGACCACAGGACAAGAAGCTGATGCTCAGGTTGTTCTTTTGGATTTAAGGCATTTAAAACACACCATGGGTGGGTGCTATCAGCTATCACTATCTCACTGCCTGCAGTCGACTCTAACATTGCAAGAGGCAGGTAGTAGATCTGACGCTGAAGACAGGCATTACTTGGAGCTAGAGACTCAGCATAACAAAGACTGCTGAATGTCAGTGACAACATTCACTCCTGTGACCTCAAAAGGAGTTTTCTAAGATTACAAGCTTTTTAAGAGTCATTTGACTTAAATTCTTGCTCTGATCTGGCTGTGTCCCCACAATGGACAAGGACAAAATACAGCCACTATTACATGACACAGGAGCTGCACAGTACTTGGAGTACTTCTGACGAAGTAAGGAAGTAAAAACTTGTCAATAGAATAGAATAGAATAGAATAGAATAGAATAGAATAGAATAGAATAGAATAGAATAGAATAGAATAGAATAGAATAGAATAGAATAGAATAAATAGAATCCACCAGTGGGTTCAAGAGCAAGCAAAAGCCAAACGCTGCTTTAGACTGGTGACAGCTGAAATACAACAAAACATTGGAGAGACAGCAGACTGGGAAGCTGATTCATTAAAAAACAATTAAATAATTACAGTGAAAAAGAAGAGCATCCTTCTAAAGGTACGAGACAATTAGGAGGATATTTCTGTAATACTATAATTTTTCTACTGTGTTAATATACCTTATTAAAAATAGGGAACACTGACTGGCATAAGGATGAAGCTCGGTAGTAAATGTATGATCCAAAAATACAATTACAGATAAAGAAGTGGGTCCTGAAACTTCTGGAAAAATGCATACACATCACCTGAATTAGAATAGAAAAGTAGAATGGGATACAAAAATGGACCTTTGAAAGACAGTGAAATGCAAAGATGTGACTCCTGAAAACAAAATAGTAGTGGAAGAGGGATATTGATGCACAGACCTGCAACATCTTGAGGTTGAAGAGTGGAGAAGAGGAAGAATGTCTAATTGTAATAACATTAATACCATAACCCCAGATGTGCCAGGTCTGAGATGGATTAGAATCAGGATTCCTATTGTAACTTAATCTCTCAAAAGACGTCACAGAGCATAGTAGAGAAAAAGGATGCAGTCCCTACAACACAGAGCTTTTCTGGAACCAGTCAGTTTTGGTCAGAGAGAAAAGACAGCCAGGGGAAGCCATCTGACTTGGATGTGTGCATGCCTTGAAGGAGGCATTCACAGCAACCAAGAGTTTCAAATGTGAGGTACAAGCTGAATGCACAGGACACTGGACTATCTTATGTATCCAGCTACAAAAGCAAATCTGGGTTGGTTTATTTATTTATTTATTTATTTATTTATTTATTTATTTATTTATTGTTATTATTATTAGGCAGTTTGCAGTGCAGTTACACACATACTCAGTGTTGCAAATATTTAGTGTTCAAGGCTGTGAATTTACCTCATGTGTGCACTAAAATACAGTCAGAAAATGCATGACTCCATTTATGCTGTCCTCTTCTGCCTTTTACTACAAAACTGAGAAAAAAAGATTGCTTTAAACAGAAATACATTATCAGAGTTTGAAAGCAGATCTTATAGCAACTCAAGTCTTCAAGGGAGCAAAAGCCAACAAGCGAGAAGTGAAGGAAGAAGCAACCACAAACATCTAAAAATAGAAAGTCCAGTAGGAAGTCCCCCTACAGAGATTTAATCTACTATTGTACTCAGATCCTGGCATTATGGGTTAAAATCTACAAGAAGCTATCATCTTTAATACATCATCTCCTTCCTACTGTTCTTTAAAGCAAAGAAGCTGATTAAACATCCTGCCACACTCTGGTAACCTTAACAGTGTGTTTCTTCATTTCACACTGTAAAAGGTCAGTCACATGTTAAATTGCTCTTCTTTGTGTGAATTTACACTCAGCACAGGACTAAGTCAATAAGGGTTGTAGTTCTGGTCTTTCCACTAAACCAAGCACTAAAAAGTAATAGATGGCATCTCATTTCAGAGAGATGTTAAAAATTCAAGTATTTCTCACTCTTTTATAAAGTTTGACTTTTACATTTGCTTAGCAAAGCTCTAGATTAAGTAGTGTGGTATATTTTACTAGGATAGGGATATCTCTCAAAGCACTGAAAAAGCAAACACCATTACCCTCTTTTTGCAAAGCAGGTAAGAGTCTTAAAGGTTATGGCTTTATAGTTCCTTAAAATGTAAGTTTAAAATCCAGAATAAAGTTTTAAGGCTTTTAATGAAAAGAATAAAACCAACAATAGAAATGTGAAAATATTAGACATCTAGCATATATTAGCATTTATTGCTTTAAGAACTGATATTACTCCATACACACCTCTATGAACAGCTGAACTACTGACTGGAAAAAGGTCATTTCTATACAGATGCCGAAAGTTCCATTTGTAAAAAAGTGTACGACTTATTTTTAATTTTATGGGAAATACAGCCATGAGATCTGTGAAGAGCAGTTTTTGAGATCCTTGCTCTTGACTGACAATCCTTTAAGGCTTTTGTGTGTTTGGGTACCCACTGAAATTGGTGGGAAAACCTGTTTGTTTTTTAAAGGCACAAGGTTGGAGCTTATTCTGGGTAATGCTTTTCACATGGGACATCAAGGGATGGGTCCCAAACCATACTTTTAGTCACTTCCCTCTCACCCTCATGAAAATAAAACCACAGAAGTGACTTCTTCCAGACTGTCACAACAGCACATCAGGTAAAAAAAACAGAGGGGGATGGAAGGAGGATATTCCCAAATGTTTCCCTACTCAGAGGAACAAGCTGGCCATAACCATTTCCGTCTTTGCAGTACAGGAGACATTTCAAGTGGTAAAGGTAAATGCTCTTTGTACAGCAGGAATGCTACGATTCTGGCTAAGGAAAGGAGTGATGGATCAAACAATTTTCCAATATGCGCACTAAGTATGAAAGCCAAGTCGCTTTTTGAGTTGGAAATGGACAAATCTGTGAGTATGATTCCACACTGCTGCTGTCTGGGACAGGGGTTTGGACTGGACACAGGAGCCCTCCCGCCAGCTGTGGACTTCTAAGCAAGATGCAAGAATTTCAGAGCAGCTCTAAGGCCAGGCACGTGGGCAGCTCCAGCAGCCCCTGGCACCATCCCTCTGTATGAGCCTAGAAGGGCTGCAGCTGCACGACTGGCCCCAGGGCTGTGAGGCACTCTGCACTGCTGCAAGCTAGAAGGTGTTCTACAGATAAAAGCTGTGGTATGTTTTGCAATATCACTAGGGTCACTGAATACAACCTGCAGCATAATAGTGGTTAGCAGATATCCACGCTCTAAGTTTCACAGAATCTGTCAAATGAAAATGAAAAGCAGGACTGACCTTCACAGCAGCTCCCTTGGTTTTATGTACTTTAAGTACAGTGACTCCATGCCACACCAGAGGCCATCAGCAGTGCTCTCTGACCTGTACTGCAAATGTATCCAAAACCTTTAAAATCCCCTTCCACCTCCCTTCTCACTACACTTCAAAGCAGTAAGAGGTACCATGCTTTGGTGCACAGTTAGGTTCTCCCCTTGGTATATACGACAGTAAGTAAAGAACAGGCAATTATTTACAGCGATCCACACCGTTAATAGTGCACACAGAACTCCTGATTACAGAGGAAGCATAAACCCCATCCTCACAGGATAAAAAGGCAATATATCCCAATGTGAATACACAATGTACTTATTACTCTTGGTGTTTGCATTTGCTAACCTTTGAATCTAATAATACAACATTAGTATTCTATTAATACAATGCTTTTAGAGTTTCCTTTCTTTTCCTTTAATATATAAAGAATCTAATTCTGTATTGTGAAACAACTGGCCAGGATACTACTGGAGCACCAAATCCCTTATTGTTGCTCCAGAAGATGCACAGAACTCCTTGCGTACTGCCTCACTGTGTTTCACAGCGCACTCCTCCACTGCCCAGAGAAACTGGGCACATGCACACCGAGCACGAGAGGTGACAGCACAGGCTGACGGCACCCCAGGTAACTCCCTCACAGGTTGAGAATGGCGAGGGTCTACAAGAGTCCACCAAAACACAACTACCTTTCCAGAGATAGAAAATGAAGCAAACCAGCTGTGTAGGCACAGAGCAAACCAAAGGCTGCTTTTGCGCTGCCGCAGCTGCTGGGGAGGCAACGAGGCACCTGTGTGAGAAGGACCAACCTACCTCACACAGCTTGTTCCCACCCAGCACCATGGTGTTTTTCTGCAATGGAGGAACTTCAACAAGAAATTATATTCTTACTATTTTTATTTTTATTTTTTAATTCTGGGCTTCCAAGACATAAGCTATAGTTTCATGAACTTTAACTTGGCATGAGGTGCTAATGTCACTGCAAGAAGACATCCCTTCTTCCCTCAGCTGCTCACTTCCAGTCCCTGTCCCCATAAACTTCTGTATAGCCACATGCTGAAGTGTGACAGGTCAGGGAACCGACCCTGTTGAAACTAACCTTTTTCAAAAAAAACCCCCAAAATAGAATCTTTTTACTTTTTCCCGGTTGGTGGTTTCACTGCAAAACATAACTCACACTGAGACTCTATTAAAAAGGAGGAAACAATTAATTGTACATTGGGTTAAATACTAAAATAGTGAATTTGTAAAAATATTATTGCATATACTTTAATGAAAAGCTAACCATCATTTTCCCCAGAAATTCCAGTGGCAATATGAATATCTTTTTATGCTTTTAAGTGAATTTAAGTTTTCTTTTATATTGTGCCTGTTGGGGACACTTAGTAGGTGTGCTGAACATAAGACACTGAAGGCACTTTGCTCTACTTGGCAGGTGTAGACTGTAGGTGTGCTGGCCTCACTACATCCAATTTCATCTAATCTCAAAATCAAAGTGGTCCTGAACATGCTCAAGTCTGAGTCAGAGCTCTTACTCCCCACAAAAAAAGCAACCACTTCTGGTGCACCATATGGCAGCAATCCTGTGTCAGTAACACTGTACCATAGTTTTTCAGAAGAACGAAGAACAAGTTCTCCACTTGAAACCGAGGAGAGATCTACTCCACAAAAGTATGCAACACATCATTACCCAAACCAGAATGAAGGCAGGACATCAGCACTCAAGTGTTATGAGAACTTTAACAGGGAAGAGTCAGGGATTCGATCTGATGTCCAAGCAAAACACCAGTTACAGTTTGCACAATGACATCAGACAGACAATGCAGATTTGCTGAGAAACTATTAATTTAACGTTACAGAAGCAAAATATTCAGATATGAGGTTCCATTATACTTGGAGCCTTTGACCCTGGTTTATCCTGGAGTTCAAGCCCTGATAATCTATGTGCTTGAAGCTCATCTTGGTGGATAATGGAAAATTCTGCTCCATTTCCTCTGGGACTTCATGCTCATTAGTCACAGCATACCAATTAAAAGCTTTGTTAGAAAACCAGAGGAATGTGACACAGCACATGTACAAACCAGGAAGCTTCATTCACATATAACATGGATGAATGGCTCTGTATGGAAAGCCAAGCATCGCATTAGCAGGTCGTGTGCATCAGCATGCAAGATCAACAAAAGACGTGCAAGAATTTTTAAGTCAGCACTCTCAGTAAGCAACGGATTTTCATTTTGAACAATGAGAGTTACAGTATTTTTCACAGCCTACACCTCCTTCTAACCGAAGATAATGTAAAATATTTTTAAAGTTATGTTTTCTTGCATTGTTACTTCGGCCGTCATCTAGTATGAAATCTCTAAACGTCATCACCAGGTACTGACCAGATTCTTTTCCTATCCATCAGAGGTGAAGCTGGGGTTAGTGCCCTGACAAGCTACTTATGAACTACAATAACAACCATTTCAAAAGGGATTATTGCCACTATGAACCACTGTCAAGTATCTGTAACAGCAATTCTCAATTAAGGAAAGAATAGGACTCAGCGTCTGTGCTCTGATCATGCAGTTAATAACTGACTCCGCCTCAATCCAAACAAAAGTGGGATTTAACATGCAGATTTATTTTTTGCAACAGTTTGTGTTATCATTCTATGTTAAATCATTTGTTACAGAATTTGAAAAATAATGGTCAGCTGTAAAAAATTCAATTTGTTACATCTTAGTAACCCTTAATTCTATTCCAGCATTTTTCCACAGTGAATGAGCTGCTCCCAGGAGGTTTTAGGGTTAACAGCTCCCAATGACAGCAGGCTATAAACCCAGCAGAGGCAATAGCCCTAACTTTCAACTTATATTTTCATTTCTACATTTCAAATGCAGCATAATGGTGATGTTTAGCATATTTCTTATATTATAGACAGAACACTTTGTAAAATATTCCATCTACGACAAGGATGATCACATTACGAAAACTGCAGCATGAGCGATGCATCACAGAGAAAAAGATATTTTTGAAGGATAAGAGGGTCTTAGAGCCACTTGGAAGGACCTTTGGGAAGGGATTTGGGATGTGCTGGAGCAAAGTCCTTGTCGAGGACAGCAGACCTTCTGTACCATCAACATCCCTGCAGCCTCTTAGGCCCATGCCCCAGTGAACCTTGTGTCTGACCCATATGGCACCTCCTCCCTCCCACCCACCTCTGTGGTTGCTCAGATAATTGGCCCAAGAAACCCATCCAGTGAAAAACTAACCTAGTAATAAAAAGCCAGAAATAAACCCTTGGGTGACTAGCTCTCAGTTGGACCTTACTAACACCAAGTCACTGGCTTGAATGGTAACTGTCCCCATGTAACCAGCTCCAACAGCGACATGTCTGCACTGGGATCCCATTTAGACATATGGGTATGGCATCTCCCATGCCCCGGTGGGGACCACAACTCTTTCCTACACAGGGTCTGGCTGAAAACCCAGTGGAGTTTTATTCCTCCTCCAGTACAGTGGGAACGTTGCTCTTTTCCCGACTTTTTCTTGCCAGCACATCGCTACATCCTTTACCCTCAATGACATCAACCCACCTAATGGGGCTGTGAGCCGCGGTGGTGGCTATGTCCCCAGCACCTCTGCAGCCCCATCTCTGCCCTGGTGATCCAGGCCCTGGTGAGGGCCAGGGACAGCCCCCTGCCCCATCTCATCCCAGCACAGCACCAGGAGGCTGCCAGGGGGAAGGAAGGGAGAAGCAATCTTGCATTTCCTAACCTCAGCATCACCAAAAATTGTTGGTCTCACCAAGCATAGGAAGAAGCCAAACTTTTCTCTTAAAAGCTCCCTTTACAGAGTGTCCTTTCTTTGTATCTACAAGTAATTGTGTCTGAATTTGGGAGCACTTAAACCAAGTAATTCACTTGTATTTTAAGAAAAAATGTCCAGTTGGGCAAAAAAGCCCCACAGTTTACGAATCCCCACTGAAAGGCGCAGTGGCACAACTTCCTCACTAAAGGAGAGGGCTCAGCTGGGATTGGGGGACTCCTCAGGACTGGGCTGAAACCATGTCCATCACTTCAGACCACAGCCACACCGTGCCGCAGGCTCTGTGTGTCTTTGTTGTGTTACACATGGTGGGCACCAGCCATCCTCTCATCTTGTCTTATGATAACTTGTGAAAAGGATGGCATCTCCTTCCTCCCCAGCTGTCAGAGCAAAGCCGATGACAATTCAAAGGGAAGCTAAGCAAGCTAAGGTAACAAGATGGGTCCTTCTCCTTCCCCAGACCCTCCCAGACACAACAGACACTTTCTCTAAGAAAGGCTGTGGTTTTCCTCACAGTTAGATCTGATGTGAAGCTGCTCAATGGTGTATTTAGTAAAGGCAGAAAGACAACATGAAAAATGAAATGACGAATAGCTAGCTTCTTTGTATGAATTCGAAGAACAAGTTTAAAGCTGCTCAGAACTCCTATTTTTTTCTGCCACTTTTCACAGAGGTTTATTAGAAATTCACATCCTCCTTGGGAATGTGGGCAGGAGACAGAGTAGAAGCTCTTGAACATACTCTGTGGGATTTTGAAACTGAAGAGCTAAGAAGTTGAGTTTAGCACATCCCTGTCCTGATTCCTGTCCCCAGTAAAATCCAAAATAAATTTTGGACTCTTCATTTACTTCTTGGTTTGTCACGATTTAAGTAACAGGAAGATAATATTTCCACAATTTTTATTTTGTAACCCTAATGTAAAGATTCTTTTTTCTTTTTCTGAAATCAGAGGTTTAAATCCACTTTTATGATTCCAGGAGCTGGAACCACAAGAAACCCAAAAGCTGGAAAAGACATAAGATTTTTTTTTTTTTATCAACACCAAAGATGGCTTACTTAAAACTATATATTTAGGGGTTCACAGTTATACTAAAAATAAATTAATAAGAAAGTAATTAAAAAAATATTTCCTTGCCCAAATGTCTGTTATTTTGGATCAGGATGATGGCTGTTAACACACCACACTAATGTTAAGTAGTTGCAGGAAGGCAATTTTCTCTTAATGTTCACCAGGGCAGGTCACACACAGTCTCTCACTAAAGCAAAGTATCTGCTCTTTTATTACTCTAATTTTTCATGTTGCCTTTTTACTTTGTGTTTGATGGATATAGCTGTAAGCAAAAGTCAGACCATTACCCTGAGACAGCTATAGTCTCATTCAAAAAGCACATTACACATATTCTTATTTTAAATGGAATTTTATTTTAACGTAAGCCAAAATAATTTAAAAACTACTAGTATGTGCCTATCCCTCTAAACACCTACTTAATAAAAAAGTGGAAAGAAATTACTCATGAATGAGTGGAACAGAACTTCAGGATAAAATAGTTTGGTTCAGATACCTGCTTACAGCCCATACCAAAAAAATTTACTAATAAAAATATAATACATGTATATAGACAGGTTGAAGTAACACCCATTTTCATCATCAGAAAGCTGAAAATAAGTTTCAGTATACAAAACACAAGTAAACTAATGAATCGGTAAAATAGTTCTTCCCTGTACAGGGATAGTATTTCACATTTTGTTTACAGTAGCAGAAGTCCAAAGAAAAAGTACTTACTTGCAATTTTCTTGTTAAAATAATCCAGAGTTTCCAGTTAGTAAACAAATATAAAGCATCTGAGAGTTATTTTATGTTTTTTTTTTTTCCTTAGGGAGTAGTGAGATCTTCTGAACTTCTTCACATTATATTTCTCATCATACCCCATTATAGCTTAAAAGAAAATATTTTTTTAAAAAAAATCTTTATTAAAAATTCGTCTTTTTCTAATGAGTAAAAATTTAACCTGGCAGAATCACCCTGAGTCTTTGACTGGGTCTGTTGTACTCCCAGTGACATTTACCGTCACCTAGCTCACATTCTGCTACAGCAGTGTGAGGACATCTGAAGGGAAGTGTAACAAGCTCTGAAGTTGTGTGTGCTAAAGGATTTCCTGCTGCGGGCTCCCCACCGAGGCACAGATTCAAGGGGTGAGGAACCGACTTGCTCGGGATGTCTGTTCCCAGGCGTCCAGAGCACGAGCCCAGCAATGGTGGGATGTGCTTGATGCACCATCCCCCAGTCCTATGCAATGCTCACCCCTAATGCAAAAGGGGCATTTTCTACCTTTTAACATTTTTCACATTCAGAATGTTGTATTTTTCTAATCACATTTCAGTTTATAGAAACATGTAAATATATTTGTGTGGCACCTAGAGTCTCTGCTTAGCTGTTTGTTTCTCCTCTTTCCTGTCCACAGACATCTGTCCTTCCTCTCTATCCTCATCTAAGATAAACAGCTTCAGTTTACACATGCGGTACCTTGCAAAAGCATAGTCTGGAAAATTAATTCTTGAAAGGATTAATATTTTTTTTCCTTTCCATCACAAATATGTTTCTGCCTCTGGAGATGACGTGTTTCACTTTGCAAACAGAAAGGGCACTGCCTGCTCTGGCATAAGGGAGCATTTCTCTTCCTACAAAAAGAAAGCTGCACACAATCCAGCACAGGAATAATTCTAATTGCCAAAGTAACAAAGTAACATGGTCTGTCATATTGATGCAGCTGAAATCTCAGAGAGTAAACAAAACAATTCCTCTTCAAAAAAAAACCCCAACCTAAACGGGTGGTGGTGAGGACGATGACGTGCCTTCTGCAGGCATTGTCATACTTTTAGGGAGGGTTTTTTTTTTTTCCATTCAATAGTCTTTGCAGTATCAGCCTGGCCATTTGAGAATAAAGGACATTTTAACCACTCATTTTGACTCATTTTTAAATGCTTTTCCCTTATGTTTTGCACAGAGTTGAAATTACATGCAAAGGTCTGTCCTTCAAATGCAGTTATACAAACCAGGGGAAAAACTGCAATGGAAACCCTTCCAAACAGAGCTCCACACTTCTGCCCTGAAGGGGCTCATTCTGCTAGCCTGTACCAGCATCCTACTGTGTGCAAGAATCAGTAATTTTCGTCTTGAGGAATCAGATAAATCCTCTCCCCTCTGATTTTTTCAAAGGCTTCTTCCCTACCACCAGCGTCCTGTGTTACACACATGCTTCTCTGCTTCTTGACTGCCCAGACCAGGGCCCCAGGCAAAATGCATCTCAGAAGCAACCAACTTTATATTATGCAGTGGCAGGGAAAAAATGGGAAAACCTCTTATTTTAAGAAAGATGTAGTCTTCTGGCCTCCACAGCACTCAACTTGACTGTATTATTTTTATAGCTACAGACTTGGTCATAAAAGAAGCTTTAACTATTCACACCCAGGACCAAATTTACTCATTCTCAACACATCCAAACCAGAGAATGGTCCATACTACAAAGAAATACAGGGAAAACATTAATGATAGAAAGAAAAACATGCCTAGAGAACAAGAGAAATAGCAAAAATAAAAGCCAGATGGAGCACTGCAGCAATGGAGAGAATAAGAGGTGAGAAAGTGAAGGGAGGGCAGAGGCAAGATAAAAGGATAGGATGAAATAAATCTCAGGCAAGACAACAGTGAAGAGAAATAAGACTTTTTAATCCTGAATACAAGACAAACCTTGACAGTCTGTGACATGTGCAACCACCAATTTTATTATACAAACCTATATTCACAGGGTGATGCTGAACTAGATACTCCACTGATACTCTACTCTCCAGGCTCAGTTGTTCAGGGGCTAAGACTATGTAACGCATATATAGGAAGCCTATGTAATTCACATATAGAAAGTAGGCCAAAAGGGAAAGCTGTAAATCCAGATATAAAAGACAAACTGACTTTACTTATGTCGACGAGTATGTTACTTAAAGAAAAGTTACGTAACTTCATCATTGCTTAAATAAACAAGCAAATAGCAAAGCTGGCTATTGCAGTTTGCTAAGGCAGGATTGTCTCTATTTATAAATTCCAAAAAGGAAATGTAAATCTTTAGATACCCTTTCTCCATTGCTTTAGGGAGCTTTTTAAACAAAATATAGAACATGTAACTTGAACTGTCCCACTTTCAAAGTTGAAGCTATGTAGTACATCTCCCCATACTGACTACTCTCGCAAGTAAGAATTTGCAATCTCTCTCCATAATTGAAGCAAAGCAAAGAAAATTTAAGCTTTGATAATGATTGACAAATTTCAAATAGTTTGGATAAGCAACCCCCAAAAGTTCAAACTGAATATTCAGATTTTGTTCCGCAACATGGTCTGCAAATTGAGGATAGAAATCTCAGATGATAGCTATCTTAGATCTCCTCCAAGATCCTCCACATGCCCTAGTTATGTCTAAGCAGGAAATAACACAAAACCACCAACATATTTAGTTATGAAATGCAGAGACGTCTGAACATTCAAATCAAAAATACTGAGGGGAAAGATTCACTGAGAAATCACAAACTTGCAAATAGTCTAGCTTCATATTGGGCCCATTCCTATTCCACCTACACTTTTAACTAGTTTATCATTTGTAAAACCTGAAAAGTCTCTCACCTGCAGCAGTTTCCATGGTGAGTCATCATTGTCTGCAAGAGAAAATCCTCCCCATGCCCACACCCGCTGGTGACCTTGTAGAAAGACTGAGAACAGTGTGAATCAAGGACAACGCTACATCAAGTTCTGCATCTCCCCAGAGGCTGAGCACTTGCCTTGCATGCAGGTTGCTTCTCCCCTGCCTGACAGTGTAGGGATGCTGCTGCTGCTGGGTAGCAGGGCCAAGCTGGCAGGCATGAGAGCATCCTTCCCCCCGCCAGGGCCCTCCACCAGATTTCCTGTCTCAGCTACACCATCATAACTGAGCTGAAAGCAATGCAATTACGTTGATGTAGCCAAAATCCAAAAGGCAGCTATGTGTGAAGCAGGACTACCAGTTTGCAGAGAAAATGCCAGGATAAAAGCAGCATAGCAGGGTGAGGACCTCACACCTGGCTTCCGCCCATGGCAGCCATCATGAATGCCATCCTCTAGCAGGAATCACCATTTTCTGAAAATACTCGCTCTTCTAAACAAGACTATGGGCAACAGCCTAGCATTTTACTGGGATTCATTTACTCACCAAACTTGTTAAGTCTGTGTAAATTATCAGTTTACTTGAAATGGATTGGAAAAAAATAAAACAAGCAAAACACTTAACCCAATACTCTAGTCTCAGGAACACATCACTGTGTCATTATCTTCACCCTTAGAAGGCTTCCACCAAGTATCACCTCCAAGGACAAACATTTTGGTGGAGGGAGAAAAGCACACAGCATGCTATCAAAGTTAAAGATTTGGTTTTGGTCACATAGTTATGACTTACACATTTCACAAAATCTACAAACAATTTACGTTATTTCATAGATGGATCTTTTCCATCTCAATGGGACTTAATTCCTTCAAGCTGAAAAAGGAAGCCCAAAAAAACCTGAATAAATGAAGTGACATTATACAAAACATAGCCTAAGGCTGCCAATATTTTTCTGTGCACTGAAGGAAAGACTGCATTACAGAGCTAGACCAAACGCCATTTCCATCAGAAGCCTTTCCTTCTTTGCTGCTGTGAGGAGGATTACATTACACAGCACTGCGCTAAGCCCATTTATTCCATTCTATTTTTTAATCAGGCTATAAAAATAATCAGTTCAACTACTCATACTAATCATAGAAACATTAATTCAAGACACTAACTACTCTTTTGCTGTAGATTTTCTTCTCTATGCTAAATATGAGAGCCATAAAGTTTATGCTTCCCATAAGTTGCAAGAAATTGTGTTTTACTTCAGAAAGCTAACATCAAAAATAATTACAGTTATAAACATACAGCAAAATACAGTCACACTTGGCACATATCAAGGTTTTATGTGAAAAATTTAGCACAATGCCAGCTGCAGTATAGATTTGCTTTTTTTCGGATGTACAGTGTAAAAATCAGTTTCACCAAAGTAAAGTAGAAAAAAATGTTCAAAATAAAAAATGTTTAGAAATACAAATAGGTTTGTCTTTAACAAAACTATCCACATGATAAAAAGGGGTCAAAGTAGGATAAGCCTCCCCAGACAAGCAAAATTCTATTCAAAATGCAATTTTGATGTGTATTTGAGGAGACATCATAAATATATGGGGGTTTCTTCCCTTCTGAATCCAAAACACATGAATTCTTAATTTACAAGAATATCACCATGCTACCTTTACCAGTATTAAAACAGTCTTCCCTCCCCATCTTCCCAGTGTCTCTTTTTATTGAGAAAAGAAATCCTTTTTATTACCAAATCTGTTCCCTGTAGGCACTACACCATATACAATTTTTTCATGACTCAACACAGCTTCATCTAAAAATTAGTCAGGTGCCTTGTCCCATCGTGCTTCATATTTTTGAAGCTGCCTAAATTTCCATCCCAAGAGTTCTCAAGAACAGTTTGTAATTATTTGGTTTTGTGCAAATATTATTCTTCTGTGTCCAAATCCTCCTATGTGTGAGATGGCAATTGTATTTCCTCTCAATTTTCTTTTTTGCTTTGTTTGACTGTAAAGATTTTAATATCCCCTCATAAAACAGTCCCTCCATTCCCCAAGGCATTTTGAAAACCTGCCTTGGCACCTAATCCAGTTTGAATTTATTTTTCTTAAGTACATATGATCACATGGGCACAGATTTTTCTGCATTATACTTTACACATACTTTATACAAAACAGCATTAAGGCTTCATACTTCCTAACACTGCCAGAGGTTAGATGATACATGCTACAATCAAATCTGTCCATTTCCCACAAATGTATCACTCTGATGCCTCAATTAGCACTCCAGTGACTGTCCAGTCTCCCCCCATGACTCTGGTGCAAGCCCCCAACTGCATGACCCTCCACTTATTGCATTATTTTTCTGACTCATGTGCTCATTCCATTTCTTCTACATGAAACTCCGGTCTTCAGCATAAACCTTCTGATAACTTGTCTCATCATTTTTTTTTTTCCAATATTGTTACTTTTGTAGTACAATCAATATTGTTACTTTTGTAGTACAATCAGTAATGGGAACATCATGTTAGACTGAGCCATGTCTGACTGAACCACTACGTCAATCCTTGGGAACTCCTTTGGTGACCTCCAACCCACAGTCCAGCTCCAATTTTGCCTCTAGTTCATTTTTTTATCCTCTTTCCTCTCATACACCCTATTCTTAATTCCTATGTTAACAAATCTCTACACATCAGATGACACACACAGTATTTTGTTGAAGTCCATATGGATTTGCTACATGATTGCTTTGTTTTGTTTAGAGAATTAGCTTAGCTATCTTTTCAATTAAAGATATCCGCTTAGTCAGGCATGAGTTTCCTGTAGAGATCCTACATTGTATGTTAACTCATTTATCATGTTTTGTGTCATTTGCTTATTCTTTCATTAAAACTTCTTGTAAAAGACTTTGCTTACTATTGAGATCATACCAATGCTCTCTAACTGAGTCATTTTTTCCAATTTAAGTACTATTTTTAATTTATTCCCCCAGGTAATCCTGATGTGATATATTTATTAAAAGTACTTGCTGTCAGAATTGCAATTATACTATGCAAGTTCTTGGATATGGATTATATGGCATCTTCTGATTTAAACAATTACATAATTTAAGTTTTGCTTCCCCCTGGAGGTGAGAATTTCCATTTCTGCATAATCATTCCTATTAGCTGCCCTGCATTTGTCCCAGGTTTGAAAGCATCATTAAAATAGAAGGAATGCTACCTATTACATCTAAAACCTATCCATCTATATCACTGCTAACGTCAAAACTCATCTTTTTGCACTGGCTGCACTTCTATTCCTCTTATTATAATGTTTTTGTTTTGTTTTTTTTTTAATAGTTCAGTTAGGTGGATTCTTAGAAATTTACAATTCATTCCTATGTTTTCTGATTTTTAAAGTACAGTTCTCTGCATTGGTCAATCCTCTCTCCATTCCTTGCAGACTCCTTGCTTATGCTTAATACTATTTTTAGGATGATTATTTATCCAGTGAAATATAGTCAACTTTTTTATAATGTATATCAAGCATATATTTATATTAATTCCAGCAGTTTTTTGAACCTTTGACTAAAGATGACATTCATGCCTGCATTACAAAAGAGTCCCTGCACTTTTTATTCCAGGTTAATTATCTGCTGTTTGCAACTTCTTAGGTATTTGTCCTTTGGAAATTTACAGACTTAATGGCAGTTTCTGAGTCCATCTCTCCCTTTCCTTATTCACATCCACCTTTGGCTTGCTGTAACACTGCTTCAGCAGAGCTTTTATCTTAGTTTTTCTTCCAAATGTTTTTTATTCTAGGAAGTTCTATTATCTCATATCCCCTTTCTCAAAGTTTTATTCCTTTAATGCGCACAGACACCCAGCTGAATCCACTTGACAATACAAGCCTTCCTGGACACATTGCCATTTTTTGGATAACACCTCTTTTCCCTTTGGCACAGATAGCCTTCAGACTTCCATGAGCCTACCTTGATCCTTACATTGATAAACCAACACTACCACGATTCACACTGACCTCATCCAAACTCCCAGATAGATGAGATGGGATCTTTTCACTAACTATATCCTCACATCACAATTTTTACCAACAGTGAGACTTGGGTTTTTCAGCTAGCTATCACCTAATAATACTGTTCCTTCATCCATTTCTGTAGTCTCATTTATCCAATTTTAATTTCACTGTGCCCTCAAGGCTTGTACAGGCATCACATGAGTGTCTCTTGCGCTTTCTTCTGCATCCCATTTCATCAGTTTAAAACTATTCTCATCAATCCCATAAAATAAGGAAGCTGCATATTGTCCAGCCACTCGCAATAACCTTGTTTTGTTACTGACATATAATAATGAAACAGCCCAAAACTTTCTTCATTGAACAGTTCATTTCATAATCTTATGTCCTCATGCTCCTTCTCTAGAGGCCAACAGATCTACTGGAGATGATCTCAGCTCTCACCTGTGCTTTTTATCCATCTTTTTACTGTCACTCTTGATCTGCTGCAACAGGAGTCTCACAAAGTCATTCATCACTCAAAATAGCATTTGTAAGAACTTTTTCCATTCCTCTCTGTTTCTTTTCACATTCAGGTATCTCATACCCTTGCAAGCAGCAAACTTTTTGCTCTCCACATCCCCTTTGGTATTCCCATCTGTACTCAGGTAATCCCTAATGATCTGTATTTAGGTAATCCCTAATGATCGCAATCTAAACCAAATGTTCTTTAATTTGTATTAGACAACCATCTGACATGCAGGAACTCAGCTGGATGCCTGTGCTCACATTTTTATTTTATTTCCTTATGTAATTTAATGCACCTAAAATGCTGGCAACAGGAGAGAACAACACTCAATATAATTTTAAAACAATAGGTCTATTAATATACAGTAAGTATTAACATTTTAATGCATTAACAATACCATCACAACAGATGCACAGCCCAGCCAAAAATTCCTATCCTCTTTACTTCTCTTTTTCATCATAGTGTCTGCAAGTCCAACTACTGTCATTTATTAGCACTGTCATAAAGTAACCCAGAGTGCAAACTATCCCTTAAATATAGTCTAGACATAATCAGGTGTAATTAGCTGTATGATCCCACATCCTTCTCCCATCTCTTGTTTCCCCCAAAACCCTAAGAATTCTTTGGCTTCTTTCTACAGTTATTCTCTTAGGAGTCCTAGTTTTTCCCTCCTGATCTACTTAGCCATTCTCTTCAGTAATCCTGTATAACTTTCCAGCAAAATTATCTATTACTCCATCACCAAAAACAACCATCCAGCTCATGTTGCACTTGTAAATGCATGCTAGTGCCTCACCTTCCAGGTTCCTCAAACTGGGGCTAAGAAAGAAAATATATACTGCCTGATTCTAGGTATCATTTTACCTTTCCTGAACCAGTCATATTTTCTACTATTTACTGTGCAAAGTAAAACTCCTTTCAGATTTCCAAGCCATTTTGATCAAGTGAACTAAAAATACTAATTCTTGCATCTTTCTGGACTGATATGTCCTGAGAGTAACAGCTTCAGCATAAACCCAGCTATACTCAATATGTTCTATATTTAAATAGGTTGACAAAATCTATGTTATACCAATGAAATCAGACAGAACAGTACAAAACTACAAACCATGGGATTTTTTTAATGCAAAATTTCTTCCTGTCAAGACGCAAGTATAGCATTGTAGTGAATGCAGCCATGCGTTTTCCAGTTTTGCTTCAATACAGTACTAAGAACTTCCTGTGATTCTTCTCTGTGAGTCTTAAAGTATCCAGCACTTTTTTTCAAGCTTAAATTTGTAAGTTGTGTGAATATACTAGATATCAGTTTCCTTTCAATTTTACTATTTTTGCCTGTTTTTCATTGTTTTTAAATTAAGCTTCTGGATATCATGTATGAAGTACATGTATGGTATTCTCAAATAGGAATACCAAAACCTCAAAATCAGAGAGCAAATAATGAAGTGTGTACACATTTTAAAAATACTGTAATTCTTAAGCACTTTAATAATTTTGCTGTCTCTAATTAATAGCTTTTGAACATTTTATGTTGGCACCTCTCACGGGTGTACTGCTAGAACCATTGAATTTTCCTGTGAAATATGTCTTAACAGTTCAGTTTCATACATTTTGCTAACGTGAGTTTAAGCTGAACTTAACTCCACCCTGATTCAATTCCCAGACATTTATGCCTTACTAAAGATGATTCATTCTACACTGAACGCCAGGCTTGGGGCAGACCTTTAGAGTCCTGCAATAGTCAGAAGAAAAACAGTTCCCATTGCATGGATGAGGAATTAAGTTTGGATGTGTCACAAACTGCTCACCCGGGATGCACAATGAGGGCCGCCATTCAGCTGAACTTTCAAAAAGGATTCCCTATTCCTTTAAACATCTCTTTTCTATATTCATCTAAACACAATCCCACAGATAATGTTTAACATTGGTTTGATTCTTGGGACATTTAATGCTGTATCTGGATCTAAAAAACACTGAAGTGCTGTGAGTGCCCACAGCAGTACTCATACAGTTTCAGAACATTCACTTTAATGAAAACAGTCCAGCTCATCAGCTCTTCTTCTGACAGCCTGACACCTCACATCCCAGCTTCATGGCAGCCTGCTCCATATACACTAAGACCAACCACAAATATTCTTTTAGCAAATTCCCATAGCTCCCACTCCTCATTTTCATTCAGGCTTTGAGGGAGACAAGATAAAACCAACCCATCCGACAAGCAAGCAGTCTTCAGAGCATGCATTTCTCTAGTGCTCTGCTCCAATCCAAGGAGTGGATCTGAAAGAAAACATACTGCTTTCCTTGCTGGCCCTGGGAAAACCATTTTAAGTTCCAATGAAAGTGCCACAGAGAGCCCACAAGATATACAACAGACAGTCAAGTCAGTATTTATGTGGCCTACATTACTTTTGCATTGAAGTGAAATTGTATTTTTGCTTATAATTAAAGCTGCCCATCACCCTCCAAGGCAAAACTCTATTCTCAAGTTGCTTATCATAAAGTCCTATATCTACAATGACAGGCATTAAACAAAAGTTGAATTTCATTTAATGAGTTACAACTTCTGCTTTGCTACTCTCAGACTAGAGGGGGGCAAGGGAGATGCCCTCCATAATGACTTCTCAGGGAGTAGAGATTTACAATTACAAGACTTACAAGAAACCAGAAGAGTTGTCTTTAGATGCATTATTCTGAATTGTCCAAATACAATGTTTATAAGGCATCTTGCAGTATATCGAAAATACCAGAACTTCAGCACAGCAGGAAAGAATGTGCTCCTTCCAAATATCTATTTTAAAGTCAGCATTACAACATTTGTTAAGTGAACTCAGGGAGACGGAATATCTATGCTATTTAGCTGAAGGAGTTTTTAAAAGATGAAAAGAACATTCTCCAGGATGCCTCACAGGATGCAATTCCTTTAACAAATGGCATGTCTGGCTTTAATAAGTGGACACATTTCTTTATAAACTGCAGAAAGAGTTAGAAAGGTTTTCTTTGCAGTCAAGCGTATTGGAAAGAGGGTGAAAGAAATAACAGAATCTTTTAAAGGTAATACTCACATTACTATATTAAGAGGAAATCCTTCATAACATACGGCCATACCATTAGATTAAAGGAGCTGCAATTTTAAAAACTAATGTTAGAGACAGTAAATACATCCTAAGCCAGAGTGTGTTATATTATTGTGACACCTGGAGCATGCCAATATGTTGCTGGTCAATGTTATTTACTATCATTACGTACACACCTGTTAGACAGCCACATCCAATAAAGCATCAGTGTCCTCATCGTAGCTCAACCTTGCAGCTCATCAATTGCCCAGATAAGACTGTGGCAAGCTGGACAGGCTGCAAACATAACTCACTGCTGCCTGTGGGACACAATGCACAAATGAGCTCTTGCTGGTGAAATGGGTGTATGCAGCCATCAGAATGCACCTGGGTGAGGAAACATGCTGCCCAGCTCCTAACCTCACAGGAGGGCTGACACAATGATAATTACACACAGCAACTGGACGCTCAGGCTGTCTCCTAATGACAAACGAAGGATACCCCAACTCATGGACAGATGAAGGTGAGAGCAAAACCACACAGATGAATAAGGAATCACCTTCTCCTGCTGTAGAAGAATTTATTTAAGACTAGGAGAAACCATAATTCTTGTTTGCTAGCAAGCAAAGCCTAAGGACTCTGTGTTGCCTGTATTCCAAGTCCAAAAATCTTGCTGGCTGGTGAAGAGCTGAGTAACCATTCAAATTATCTAGTGCAAGTCACTCTTCTTCCCCTCCTTACAATTGGTTGTCCCATACATCAAGACATAGCAAAAAAGTGAAATCCACTTATATCTATGAATATTGACTGTATCTACTAACAGAACTGCTGAATACACATAATTTTGGTTTAGTAAATCTGATAATTAGCAATGTGTATGAGAATGTTTAGTGTCAATGCAGGTAAGATTCAATTCATATTGAATCACCCAAAACTAGTATTTTCGTTGGTTGTCTGGGTTTTTTTTCCTCTTTTTGAAAGTGAAAAGAGCTCTGACAGTTTTATAGCACTCCCCTTCTGAAAAAAAAAAAAAAAAAAAAAAAAAAAAAAAAAAAAAAATTTCCCTAGCTACCAGGCTCCCAAGGGGCTTAAACACACTGCTGATTTTACAAGGCTTGCCTGTGCTAAGATCATCTAATATAATAAATGGTGAGGGTGCTTGCTTTGTTTACTTCAAGTCTATTTTAAGTCCAGCTGCAGTGAGCTGAGAAAGTAAAAGAGAAAAGCCCAGGGCTTAGACACACTTCTTTCAATCCTTGGAAAAAGTGAACATTTAATTTTTCTCATAATTCAGAAGATTAGAGTTGAAGTAATTAGAACCAGGTTTAATGTTACTGAATGTGTTCTTTAGAAAATCACTGAAGACTGAAAAAGTGTTTATATCAATTTCTGTAGGAGTAATTTTGTGGTAATTTAGAAGAGATCTATAAAGTATTTTCACCATTTTCCAACACAAGCATTATCAGATGTTTATTCAGTTTTTCCATTGAAAATATGCAATGTTGGGTGCATGTATATCAGTTTTCATTTAAAAATTTCAGAACCCCTTACAAAGGTTTCAAGTATTTTTAACCGTGTATCAGCATGGTGAAAAGACACAGATTTTGCCACCAATTCTGACTGAGTCAGAATTCAGCTTCTAGTTTCCTAATATGCACTTCATCCCCTTCCTTCACAGTACTTTTCAATTACCACCCAACCCTTGCTACTGCTGGAGTCCTGTTCCCTCTAAATACACCTTGGGGCATGGCTGAGGTGAGGGAGTCCTCACTGTTCTGTCCACACAGGTTGTGTCTATATTTTCACAATACTGAAGCAGACATTTTTCTTTTGACCGGGGATTCTCAGACCTGGCAATGAGCAGATTACAATTCCACACTGCCTGCAGGTCAGCCCCTTCTGACTTCACCACATATCTTCATGACAGCTACAGCAAACATGCATGGAAGATGATTCAAACTTTAAGTGGATCTGTACCTGCTTTTAATGTCCTCTTAGCAAGCATACAGATGAAAACTAGAAACAAACTTACTCAAAACCTTTACAGAGGGTTAAGAAACTGTCTTTAAATACTCCTGTCACAATCTACAGGATCTTTAATCTCATATATTAGCTTCTTTAATGATGCAAGAATATCTAGTCCCATCAGCTGGTTGCATTTCCTTACCGCTATGAGATACGATGTGCCTCCTGAAGAGATAAGGACACTTGGGCAAACTTCCTCTCGTATCTCTCTAGAACACTGTCTGAAAAACTACTGAACACCTAAGCTCATTGGCCACACATCCTATCAGCATCATTTTAAAATGATCAGTACATGTTGGGTTTGGCTTTCAAATATGTAGCATGACAAGGCTTCTGCTTGAGAGATGACATTTTGTCAGAATTATGATATGCAATAAATATATAGATTATATAGGATATAAAGATATGAACTGTTACATGATGAAGCAGCACAGGACAGCTCCAACTGTAATGGATATGGCTTACATCAATGTACTGATAAGCATTACCAAGTTTTTGAGGAAGATAAAAGACCAACTGGTGTTAGAACTGCACGCTTAAACATGCAGTGATCAAGAGTGAAAATTAAGGCTGCACCTGCTAGTACTACCAATATTTCACAGAGGGCTTGGAAAAATCTCTACCCTGTCATCTGCAATAAGACGTGCTTATGGACAGAAAAGAGACAAAAGAAATTAAAACTGATGCTTTTAGTTGTAACTTACTATTTGAAATTTAACTCCTGTGTTGCTACTGAGAGGAAAATACAGAAATCATTATTAAACTACTACTGTATTTCACCTCTGTGGATCGTCATGAGCCAGCTGTGATGGAGCAAAGTTCTGTACCATGCACCAGGGGAGCAGCCTGGAGCTTCCCACATTTTCCTCCCTAAAGCTTTTGGTTTTGCACTGGTGGAAACTTCCTGCTTTTGACAAAAGATGATTTTCTGCATTTTCAGTGATTAGCTGACTAAAAAAAAAAAAGAAAAAGGCAGTTCATTTTGACTTCTTGAAAAATTACAGTTTTCATGCAAGGCTTAACAGGAATTACTAAATAAAGATGATGACTACAGGCCACCATTTTTAACTCTGGATGCATAGTATAGATTTAGCACATGAGTAAAAGGAGAGATCAAGGAGTAAAAGGAAAGATCAAGGCTACTGCCACCAGCCCCCAATTTTTGAAACAGAAGGATATTGCTAAATGAAGCTCCTAGGTGATTTCAGGGAGTAACTCCATGGCATACTGGATAAAAAAAGCAACCCCTAACACCCCCAGAACAAGCCACAAGATCAGCATTACATTCCAGGAGGTTATGTCAGTCAGGTACCCAAGGGGATTTCACGCAGCTAGAAACACCACTGAATCTTTAATTTACACTGTGTTAAAATAACTTGTCAGTCAAGCAGGAAAGGAATTATTTTGTCTGCTACAAACCATACAGCTAACTAGCAGAAGCTGTCCTGATACTAAGTATGACTATTCCCTAATTTCACTAGTCATGAATTTCACAAGTGTGAAGAATAACAGTGGGTTAATTACAATCACTGTCCAGAACAGTGTCACGAATTTCTAGCAAAGACTAGTTTGTGGAAAGTAAACCAAAAATATTTATGTGTTAAAATTCTCTTTGTTATGCTTTTGATTATATTAGGATATAGTGGCATTTGAACAGATTATCTTTTATTGAGAAATAACTATGATCGATAAGCCTCTGAACTCCTCTAAAAATACAGAGCTAGATTACTTGTCACAAGTATTGTTTGCACTTCTATTTACTTTACATGCAGATTGATGATATTAAAGAAAAAACCAACCAAACACACTATAAATTGAAAAGAGTAAGGTGCATTTAAATACTTTTCCTCAGGCAATGGGAAAACATTGTTTTATTTTTCAGGTGAAATTACCAAGTCACTGTTTTAACTTTAACTATATATGACGAAAACATGTTAATTTGATTTCTTGATTAGGTATGCAATCATTCTGCAAGCTTCCAAGAAGAAAATAGCAGCCTTTCTGTATTTATCTTTTAGACAGAAATTGAGATTATAATGAAAACAATATTTTCAATATCTAAGGATTCCATTCCAGAGCTATTTTAAGTGTCCTCCATTTACCTATTCTATTGTGGTATATGTGAGATTAACATAGCAGAAGCATTCTGGAGCAGAATAAAAAGGGAGAGTGAAACCTTACTGCAGCCTCTGATCCTTTGACTTTGTGGGTCTTGTACTCAACTGAAGAACCAAGTTGAGCTGTGTCTCAAAACTCATGTAGCTTGCACATGAACTAATAAGCCTCTTACCTTGGGATAATCTGCATTCAGTGGTTATATAAAATCAATTCTGTTTGCTCATCTCAAGTGCCTGGGAGAAGGATTTCCTCTCTGCGCTTTCTTAAGCAGTGCATGAAGCATCCACTTGCTTTGTCAGTTATGTATTTTACATACTTAGACATCAGCAAGTAAGATCTAGTTGTGCTGTTTTTTCTACTTAAAACTTAAAAACTGTAACCATCAAGGCAATACATTTTAAACTATATCCTTGAGGCTGAAGAACCTCTTAGGTTGTGTAGAGGTATCTTTTCATGTCAGTAGTCTTATTTGCCCAAAAAGCTGCAGCTTTCCCCCAGACCAAGCCTCTTGTCCAACTGTGGACCGCACAAACCATTGCAGAATGAAGGGCTGTGAGCTACAAAGCCCTGCAAAAGGAAGAGGTCAGCAAGTACCACTGAGATCAAGGTTGGCACTCAAAGTGATACCTCAGCTATTTAGGCTTGAAGAACAAGAAGCACAGTTACCTGAACTGAGATCAAATGGCAGTGTAAGAGGTAAATCAGGGCAGAGCTAAACTGGATCACACAACTGCATACACTATAACAATGGGAAACACAGGAAGGTGGCAGATGAGCCTGTTAATTACAAACGGCATGCACATGGTCAGTACAAAAAGCAAACTGCACAGTGAGATGTACAGGCTGGAAAATGTCCAGGTGTGACACGTGAATTTACATGGCATTTTACATTTACAGTGCATGCACTGAATGCATGATTTTAACACTGTCTGGAATGTACAGCATGTGGATGAGGTCATTTATCATTCACTCACGGCTTCATTGAGAAATCTGTGTCACAATAATAACTGATAGGGCACCACAGGGCTTGCTGTCTTGGAAATGTTTTTAGGGGAGGCTAGACTTCGGTCTCAAACTGCTGGATTAATTTTAATCCCTTTAGGTGCTATTCGACCACCCACAGCGGTGCTATGCTTGGCATTTATCCTCTGCCCTAATGAAGCTGAGATTTTGAAAGAGAGCTAGGTCCTAATCACCGGGCACTGGTAACTACACTTAATGGGAAAGAGGGAGCATCAAGCATACAGCCAGGCAGAACAGCACTGCCAAAAGATAAATCTGCAGCCTCAGAAGGAGGTGAAGCATGTTCCAGGTCCTAACTGCCAGCTCAGGCTCTGCCAGGTTATGGCCAAGCTGCAGCCAAGCAGGACAGTACTTTCTAAAGCTTGCATGTTAGCCAGGCAGTGCCTACACCTCACACAGCAGGGCTGCAGTTACACCTTCTCTGGCTAAACCTTTCCTGTGTCTTCCAACAAGAGGTGCTTACGAAGTTTGATTTCAAACAATTGAATTAAATCTATCTATTTCACGTCTAGATGCTGCAGATGGATCTGAGCTACTGAAGGTTGAGAAGGTGTCTCTCCAAAGAAGGAATGAAACCAGACTGTGCTAAGTCTAGTGAATCAAATCTGAGGGCACTCCAAGAACTAACCAGTGAAAATTTCTGTGTTCTTAATATTTATCTGAATTCACTCAGGATGGATGAAACACCAGAATATCTGAAAAGGGCCAATGCTGTGTCTACCCTTAAAATTCAAGGAGGGATTTAGAAATTAAGACCAGCTAGTATGATCATCTTTCTGGGGCAGGGGGAAAGCCTCTAAATGTCTAGAAGACTTAAAAGATGATTAACCGCAAAAATGGCTCTAGGAGTTAGTCAGAAGCTTGAAACACTACCGTGCCATTGTGCAGAAGAGTATTTGCACTAGGATTTACAAATATTTGTCTGCAAGAAATGTAGCATAATCATTCCACTGCACTCAATGACGGAGTACCATGTCCAGCTTTGAAAATCCCACTGCAAAGGAGACATGAGGTAATCTGAGCGAGTCCGGAGGGTGACAACAGGACTCATTAGTAGTTCAGTGATACTGACATTTCCATCAGCATCACTGGTTGTGTATGGATACCAAGGATTTCTTTCACCAAGAGACTTCCAAATCCTCTGACATTCCTCAGAATCCAAGTCTGGGAAAGATCACACAATGAAAACTCAGATTGTTTCAGATTGAATGCTTTGACTGAAGGGAGTTGGCACCTCCCAGAGAAACTGCTCTGAAAAGTTCTGACCCCTACCAATTTCTAATGGCCGTCCACAGCTGTGGTACTGCTTGGGTAATCCCACCATACCACAAGCACCCTAAACTGAAGTCCCTTCTACAGTTTTCATACTGTTTTTCAAATCCATGCAATAAGGCTTCAAATAATGCTGGGGATTTCTACCAATCTCAACATTAATTAGCAGGCAAGAATAACAGCAAAAGATAGGAGCTGACTTTTGGTCTAGAAGAATAGTACAGTCCCTCCACTAGAAGAGAAAAGATACACAGGAATATCAAGTACAAGGGATATTAAATACATGGGCAATACTATTTCTTTTTATCACATTTGCATGACATTCTTTCCACTTTCAAACAAGAACCTGTAGAACAATTCCTGTCTAGATATCATACTAATAAACTTAACAAAACTGAACTCACAAATAACATTTCAATCTACTAGAATATCCACAACATTAAATAAAGGCATAAATCAGAAAGTTACGGTTTCAATTCAAAACTCTAGCTCTTGTTTTGATAACAGTACACACTCAAAAATTATACATGTTATATTTATAGTGTCAATTCTGGACAGAAAAAAAGACTGTTTTGCAGAAACAACTAGGCTTGGGTGGGTTTTGACAGTGGGTAAATACTTCTAAGCCTTCTCATCCAAATTTTGCAAAATTAGTCCAGATTCATATGGTACTGTTTGACTGGCATCTATTGAAACCTTTAATACTGAAATACTACGGTTCCAATTCAGTCATGGCACTTGGGTTTTTACCCAAGTTTACACTCTTAAACCACTATAAATTTTGTATATACATAAAGACTTATACAGCCTATATGAAATATATATTCAGAAGTGATATTGGTAAGTTACGTTATGGAACAAGGATCTGTTAATACCTACAATCCGTGCCACCTATTCATTTCTTTAATTTATTCTAAACTTCAAAAACCCTGACTGATTTCAGAGAGACACAATTTAAAGTAAAATCAATCTTCAAAATATTATATCTAATTTTCCCCAAAATTACCTCTCCAAATTTACCTCATCTAGATTGTGTAAACTTTTTTTTTTTTCACAAGCAATGA
>NW_020799095.1:34067533-34083826 GCF_003259725.1 Athene cunicularia | reverse complement strand
GGGAGGGGGAGGGGGATGGAATTGGTGGAGTTTTTTCCCATCTCATATTAGCCCTTATAGTATAAGAAACAGAAGATCCTGAGTTTCCCAAGGGGATGTATAGTGCTCTCTTTACAATCCTGACATGTCCCAAAGGAAGGGATTTCAAAGTGCATATACTTTCACAATTGAAAAACAGTTCTGTAAGCAGTGCAACTACTGTAACTTGGTTTCCAGTGAATCTTTTTTTTCCTGTGGTTGACTCCTGACTTCATAAACTGAATTATACTTAGGTTGCAACATACATTCAGCTCCAAACAGTTTCCATCAGAATTCAGGCAATCTCCTACACAGTCTGAATTTGCGTCTCTGGTGAATTGTCTGAGCTGTGAGCTACAACCCAAGCTTGTCCCTGGGGTATGGCTTTCCTGAGGTCTCACCCACACACAAACTCTCTGATGTGTAAGAGTTGAGTGCACACTGCAGCCTTTCTCTGAACATGATATTAATCAGGTCTTCCTTCTCCACCCAGCCAGCAATTTTCCACTAAATTATAGAAAAACATAGACGTGTACAATTTGACAGGTACAGAAGAGAGCATCCTATACAGAATACAGTGTATACAGTATATCACAGAAATGCAGTATTTCTGAGACACTTACCTCTCCATCATAATTGCACAAATTCAGATAATGGGTAAAAAGGTTACCGATGAAGGAAAGCCTGCCAGGGTGTTTTGACATGACCAATTTTTGCAGGAAATCATGCTTAAAAAAAAGCTAAAGTATACTTTATGCTTGGGTCTGAGTCATGATCTCATAGCAAATAAGAACAGAGGTTGACCTACCATTCCTTACCTAAACAAATGTCTGGGCATTCAGTTTTCAATAACCATAACTCCAGTTTATATACTGCATAATTTTAATTGGAAGGAAACATGTTCAGTTGACCTATTTATCCTCCAGGTGAAGTCATACACCAACGGCTATAGAAATAAATGTTCACAAGCAATGAAGGAATGTCTACTGTCTCATACTTGATCCTTGTTTGTACAATACAACTAAAGATTCAAAGAATTCTTTTAATAATGCTCTTTTACAGCTTGAACAGTTTTTATATAGATTTCTTCTATATTTTGATATCTAATGGTCCATGTTATTTCTTCACTTCTAACATGCTAAATGAAACAATACATTCCTTACCGATTTGCAAAGCTCAAAACTTGCATTTGTCTCAAGCTCGAAATTTTGAACAATTAACTCTATTAGGATGCACACATATGATACCAACACTTTTTTCATTATAGTTTTTCAGGCTACTGTACAAGACAGTAGAATTTATGATTTTTTAAAATTTATTTTAAGATCACAGTAAAAACTCTGCATTTTAAAAGCAAAAAGATATGTACTGGCAGTAAAGAAGACAGATAGCATTAAATTTGTAAGATAATGAACATTTGTATACACAAGTACTATAAGATCTGTGTTCTCTGTGCTGATGAATATTGAACAGTTGCAGAGGAAACAAAAATACTGTAGGCTAAATATAAACATTCTTTGCTTTGCTATTCTTTTAATAATGAACTTCCTTGGAAGGCTAACCCCTAATCTTACATGTGTTCTGTATTTGTAGGTACATCTCTGTCAGGAAATTCTGTGAAGTGGAAGTTCCTGACAGATGAAGTTCTTGGCCTTATACATTCCATAGATATTACCTGAATGTCAGAAAGAATAATTTTTTGAAATTTGCCCATGATTCAATATCTCTTGAATTAAAAAACATAACAAGCTTGGAGATAATTAGTAATGCAATATGGATTATACAGTCATCGTTATGCTGGAATTTGTCATAAAAATAAAATGGGGAAAATAGAATTAATTCCACTTTTTATGATGCTGCTATTGCTTGTTTTGCATGAAGAACACATAGATATTAATCCCACTATATCCCTAAAGTCCTTTGGCCCCTATCTAATAACTAGGGATGGGACAAACAGGTTTTGTCTAGTTTTGGATCCAATTGAATATGAGATACTACTAGAGTTTTAGTCTAATAGTATTGGCCTTGCATTCCAATTACCACAGTCTTCAAAGTAAAGTGCAGAGGAGAAACCAAGGAGGAAAATCTAATGGAAAAAAATAGAGTGAAAAATAAAGCCAAGTGAAATGATGTGAAGCCAAATAATAAAGCAAATACCAAACCTCAATAAAATGAGACAGAGAAAGGAAATTGAAAAGAGAGTCATTAGTATATTTTCTGCTTTTCTTGGAGGACAGAAATTCATAAAGCTCTCCTATCAGTAACACATCCCAGAGGTAAAAAAAGTCATATTTTAATTGATTCAGTCTTGAAAGAAAGAATGAAAAATGAAAGGTTTCCCTCTCTCCATTTTTTTCTTCAGAACAGCAAATCCTTAAATGATGGTGAGTTTACAAAGGTAGTCACTTGCCAGATGGGAAATAACAAAACTCAGACTGTCTCTGCCACCCTGTTTTCCACCCTATGTACTGTGGCACAGTCTTTCCTTACCTGCACACCCTCCATCCTTGATACAGGCTATCATCTTGTTTTCTGCACAAAATTAACAGGACTCCTTTCACACGCACAGAGTCAAATGCTTTATCTTAACTATTCTGGATGTGGACTTCGGTTTCACATACCATGCTTCTCAGACCTTGGTCTGTAGACCAAGCAACAAATCTTGTAGCCTGGGCTTCAGTATTCCTACTTACTGTATTACAGTGGGTAAATATTTGTGAAATGCCATTCCCTATAAAGTCCCTATAAAGTAATTTCATTCTACCCCTTTTTCCCTTTTTTAGCGAGACGAGAAGCCGACATCCAGAGAAATTATGGTCAAAGATGTTCATTAAATTCAGGTGAAGAGTAACAAGATAAGTACGAGATGACCTTCTTGAGTCCTCTGTATTAGACAGTACTTCATGCAATAAAATCACAGCTGACACTAACTTCAGTTACTGTAATGTGTTCAGCACTGCAAATCAGATCTCCTGGTCTCATATTTGCACATCTGAAAACTAAAATGAAAAGCAAATCCACACAGCCAGCATTCCCCTGTGAAAGCTGAGGCAGTGTGCCTGATACCACACAGATCTCTGTGGCAGAGGCAGAGAAAGATCCACTCCAGGCTGTAATGGCTTTACCTGTAAGGACTACTTTTCTCTCTGTCACAAGCTGCCCCCCCCGCCTATACAACCCAACTTATCAGTTAAGCACAACTCATCCCATGCACAACACAGGGCAGGAATCCTGCAGAAAAAAACCCAACATATAATCAATATTAAAATGAGTTATCATGCTATACAGTCACATCAAAATCGTAACTACAATTCTGGATTTCCTATCTGTTACGCACTGAGCTTTCCTGGAATGCTGTCTGTTGACACCATTCATACATGTTATCTCTTTGGTTTTAACTTAAAAGAATTTCAAAGAAACCAGAAATACCATCATGTTGCTCATGAAGACATGCAAAGCTCACTAACAGACACTAGTCCTGTGGTCACAGGTTGATCTCTTGTGCATGGAGAAGGATTTTAAGGGGTATCACACACATGGGGACACAGGGTTTCGCTCACATTACAAGACAACAGATGAAGGTTGGTCAAATAGATCCCCCTCTTCCACGTCAAGTTGTTCAGGACCCCACTCACCACCTGATAGAGCTTCCTACTCCCACGTTCCCATCCCAGCCCTTCCAACACACCCGTTCCTAAAATCCAGTCCTCCTTTGCCATTTTTTCTCCTCCAAGCCCCAGTCCTCTTCCCATGGGAGCTCTCAGCCTCCCCTCACCATGCTACTATTTTGGCCATCACATTCAGCCTGTACATGCTCCCTGGTACACCTCTCCCACTTTCCCTCTTTTCCTCTTCAAGACCACATGAACACCCTACAGCCGCTGCTCACACTCTCTTGTGTTACTCAGCCTCATCCCCAGGGCACTGCCCTGGGACTCTTAAACCCTTGCCTGTTTCTTTTGGCTTCTCCCATATCAGTTGCCCCTCCCCTACTTCTCACAAAACATCTGCCAAATCACTTTGGCCAATATTTGGACTCTATTGGGGGATGGAGAGCCAACCAGTCCCGTTTTCAAAGAAAAGCTGCACACTGCATTTCCATCGCCCTTATAATATGCTCCCGTCAGAAGTATTGGTATTTGTTCTTCATTATCTCTTGCAAAAACAACTCAGAGTAACTTCTTGCCTAATGTACACAAATCATCCCAATGCAGAAAGCCAGCGATTAATTCATGCTCCAGAAAACAGTAAGAGTAATGCTAGAAATACTAAAAGCACATGCCATGTTGCGGCACTACTGATAGCCACTAAGTTTTTCTTTTAGAGAAATCTCACCTAAAACACTAAACACTGAGTGCAACCCTTGCTTTTAGTTGCCAAGCATTATATAGCCCAAAACCATTTAAATAAAATGAGTGAAAGCAGGCCCCAAGAGCTCTGTAAAAACCACATCCCTTAAAAGGACACACTTGCTATTCTGTAAATCCTGCATAACTTCCTTTTCTCAAGGCACCAAATAAATGAGAGAACACAAGGGGGACAAACTACTGTTTAAAAAACTTTAACTTGGTGAAAAACATACTGTTACAGGGTTTTCTGTGAAAGTTTCCACATTTTAAAAACTTGACTGGGAAACAGCATTTTCTATAGCATCAATAAATATTTGGTTACCAGGGCAGAAAAAATTGTACATCTGCTTTTTTCTGGAATAAAGGTTTTCATAATCTTCCATACATCACAAGATCAAAAATGAGTTTCCACATTACATTGCTAAATAAGCAAGATGTTCTGTGAGCGAGATCAGAACTTTAAGCCCTCCCACCTCCAGTTTTTCTGTTTGTTTTCTTCTGCCTTTAATGAAGTGCTTCAGACCCAGTTTTCTTTGTAGAAACAAACAGATCATCCATCTCCCTGAGTAAGATTAGGTATCATCACTTCTCCCTTCTTTGTGAAATAATAAAAGTCATACTGGAAAAAAATAATCTTTTAAACCTTATTCAGCCACGAATAAAAACTGCAACCTTTAATGTCATGTGTGTGAAATGAAAATACAGTTTCAAGTTACAAAGGCTTACGATTTACACTTCTTTTTCCTATGGATTTAGGATGTAGGGGCAGCAGTTTCTATTCTGGAATGAAAGGATTCTGCTTCTCACTTATCTTTAAATATAAAAGCTAATAAAAGTCCAATTAGAATACTACCACTTTATTTTCTAATAGAATGGCAGCTTACCCTCATTTTTCACCATGCAGATTAAATGGCTACTTTTAAATGCAGTTCTAAGGAGTACCGTCACAAAAACTAAGTTAAAAAGAGGCAATGGTAATGTTCCTGCAGCCCACTGCTCAAGAGATCAGTGAAAGTAGATCGTAATCTTATATTATCCTCCACATTTGTTTGCATTCTGAAAGCATGTAAGCCTTTCCAAATACACTTGATCTGTTTAGTTTTAGAAAAGAAATCAACTCACAGCTGCCTTGTTAGGACCCACGAAACAGGAGTTTTACTTGCAAGGTTGAATGAGATTATGTGCCTGGCACCAGTGTCTATTTTCTCACATTATTTAGTATTTCTCACACTTGGCAATAATTTCAAATTATCATTTCAAATAAATGTTCATGATACCGGGTCATATTTAGACTGTAAAAGACTCTGATTTACCACTTTGACAGCCCAACGTTTTTAGCTTGTATACTGCACCCAGCCACAAACGAACAACAAAAATGTTTTGAGTCCTTTTATTTTGAAAACAAATGCTTTATGTACCAGAATCTGTCATTTAGAAAAAAATACACATACATACACATACATACACACTCCCTATTCTACAATAACTGATATTTGGGGTTTATTAAAAAGGCAATAATTGCAAATGCATTTGATTATTTCTTTTGCAGCATGAAATAACTGGTTACCTTTCAGGAAAGGAGCCCTCCTTGGCACGAGCCCTTCTGTGATTTCCACCTGCTCTTGCTGATGCTGTTTAACCAGGTTTCCTTCGCTGCCAGCTCTCAAAATCTTTTCACCTAGCCTAATTTTTCGTGTTCGGCTGTTAAAATCTTCTTTCCTAGACAAAGGTGATTTAGGAGCTGTATTAGCTGACAAAGGTCGAGCCAAGCGAGAGGGTTTGGACATTCTGCCTGTGCAGTAATGTACCTGCTCCGAAAGCAATTTCCAATTTCTAAAAAAATCCTTCCCAGCTCACTTTCCAGCACAGAGGCTGGGGAGTTCCTGTGTGCAGCGCAGCTGGATGTGAAGTGCTGTGCTGCCAGTCCGATCAGTTTTAAACACCAGGCATTGGGTGGTCACGCAGACAGTTTCCCGGACCCGTGGAATGTAAATGTGTGCTGGGGTAAAATAGATGACTCTGTTCCGGTGCTGAGTCCCAACCACGCTGTGGGGAGCAGATGCTCTTCCAGGGACTGTCTCAAGCTCCCGGCATGCACTGATGAGGTGCTGGGCAGCACCAGAGCAGAAGGGGAATGCCCCACCTACACAGGTACAATGTGAAAAACCACCCAGGCACAGGGTTACCTCTGCTTGCGGGACCTTCCTGCATTCCTCTCCCAACCCTCCCTCTCAAACAAACACTTTCTTGTTCTAGCAGCTTTCTTCACTGTGCGCCAAAACCGCATCATGTCAGTGCTATACAGTAAATGCCTGATGTCAAGAATCTGTTTTAGTTAAGCATGGTGTGAGCTTAAACTGGATTAAATGATGCGTATTCTCCTACCATTGTATTTTCTAATCCACCAAAATAAATGAGGGATAGACAGTGAACATCATCTCTTTTTGAAAAATTACCCAAATCCCTTATTATTAATTGGCGCTGCTTAGGAAATAGAATATTGCCCATTATACTTTCCTCTTTCACTGGTACATATACACCTAAAAAAACCCGGCTTCTTGCGCACTACAGATAACCACGTTCTTTACTGTCTCGCCAAATAAAAAATTCCTGACCTCAGGCTACATTATCTTAAACCTCAGTTCCTAGTTGCTTTTCTTTGAAAATGCCTAGGCAAAGCCTGCCTAACTTTCTCTGCCAGCCCTGTGTTTGTGAATGCTGCCCAGACACAGAGTATTTGGTCACATGAAAAGAAAATCCCATTCACCATGATTTTGCAAACAACTTCTAAAGAAAAACAAACACCAGAGAAAACATCACAGCTACAGTTACAGTAAAATCTTTATGCTGAATTTTAAAATGTATTCCTCAATATCCCAGGCAACCAATATGATATATCAATAACAGAGTATGGAGGGACCATTTTAGTTCAAAGTTAGAACAAACATAAACAAATCAATACTACCAGACCTAAAGTACTAACAGTTATTTAGGAGAAATGCTTAACAAGCAAAAAGACAGGAAAATACGACTAAATTATTACAGACGTTCCTCTTTTTCTGAAATAGCAATTGTGCAATGCAGTAAAATATTCTTGCATCCTATTTCCATATTTTTTCAAGAGTCTCACATTAAAGACGTAATTGTTTATGCATCCTCTATAAAGCATATTGTCTATTGCTCTGTTGTCCCATCAAGAACGGGACAGATTAAGTGCAATACAGCAAGCCTTGCCATGATATCGATAATATTCTGCATATTATTTTACCAACACAGTAGGAGCACTAAGTGAGCGGGAAGACTTCAACTCTCAAGGAGGGACTTGATGGACAGGACAGTAAGTCTGGGCTGACTGGCAGTGCTCAGACACAGTCGGTCATACAAAATAAGATGGAGAACTAAAACAGGAGTGAAACAAGAAGATGAATGGAGAGTTAATCATGAAAGTGGAGTGAGGAAGAGAAAAATTGAAAGCAAGTAAGTATGTGAGAGCTCAGTTGTACTAAGCCTAAGAAGTACTGCCATTCCCTCTAAAGATCTCAGACTGTTTTACTAACAGTTATTTTGAAGATCTTCCACTGATTTCTTTACCAAATGCAAATACTCCGTGTTTAAGAAGAGTTTTTAAGCAGTGACAATAATGCCTTTGATACTATACTGCCATATTTTAATTCTCCCAAACATGGGACAATCATGATATAAAATTCATCTCTGACTGACAACATAAAGAATGTTGTTTTGGTTTTCAAATCGATACAGCTAAGGTAAAATCCTACTGCGTGTTGCATGTTCACTGGAAGTGAGCACCCTTAGCACAGGGTGCTCTTGGAAAAAGCAGCCTCATCTGTGAAGCAGGAGTCTAACCAGACAGTCACGTTACCCATAAGCTCAAAATAATTTAATTTCTATGCAAAGCAAGGGCATCACGAATTCAAGTTTTTCCTCAGGCTCTCTCTATAGCAACATAGCAACAAGATATGGGAAAAGGGAAACATTATACATCTCCTTCTGACAGGAAAAGTGCAGGCCCCTAAGTCTCGTCCATTCAGTTATCAAGGTGACACTTCTTCACTGTGAGACAGCAGCAACATCCTGATTGACATTCATTTTTGACAAGGAAGAAGCTCATTGTCTCACAGCAGAGACCTAGTCATGCAGATATGGAGTGAGTCAAACATGCTCCTCAAACACGGGCAATTCCCAGAATACTCCAGTCAAAGACAACCATTTTCAGTAATATCTCAGTGCCTGAATAGCAATGAAGTGCCTAATGGCATTATGTCATGTGAGGAGAGGCTGAGAGAGCTGGAACTGCTCAGCCTGGAGGAGAAAAGATGCAGGGGCATCTTATCCATGTGCATAAATATCTGATGTGGGGATGAAAGGGGATGGAGCCAAGCTCTTCTCAGTGATGCCCAGTGACAGGACAAGAGACAGTGGGCACAAACTGAAATACAGGAAGCATAAAGAACGTAAGAAAAAGCTTTTTATACAGTGAAGATGGTCAGACACTGGCACAGGTTGACCTGGGAAGTCATGAAGTCTCTCTCCATCCTTGGAGATAATCAACAGCCAACCAGGCACCGCCCTGACCAGCCCACTGTAGCTGAGCCTGCCTGAGCTGGGGGTTGGACTAGGTGATCTCCAGAAGTGCCTTCCCACCTCAACTGGTGTGTGATTCTGTATTAACTATTCAGAGCCTATTTATAATCTGGAAGCTTAAATATCTTTAAATCTGTCCAACAGTAGATGTTTCTTTCTCCGACGTCCCAGCAATTAAACGATCCCATGCCTGATTACCATTTCGGGGAGGATTTGCTTCCTTTCTGGTCATTACTCCCTTTTAGCCTCTTGAAGTCTGAGGCACAGTGTTCCCAAAAAAAGATCTTGCTAGTTTGTTTTAAAGGCTCCGAGATGAGAACCTGTTGTTTTCAACCATGAGCACTGAATCTTGCAAAAAAACCCACCCCAAAACATAAACTCAGGTTGCTTAGCTGATTGTATTTCAGACTGGATATTGACCAGTAAATCACTTGTGGGATGAAACAGCACGAGAGCATGCAGTCCAGGATCACTGCCAGCTCTCCATCACCCGCATCCGGACCGCACAGGTCCTCTCCCCACCCCAGCTCCCCTGAAGCTCTGCGCTCCCTGCAGCTGCAGGGCAGGTCCCTCCCTGCCATCCCACCCCCTCCACCACAGCTCCTAATGAAGCTCCCCAGGCAGCAAGCCTTTCATCAGCTCTCCGGCTTTCTGAAGCCCCAAGGTTCTCTTCTGAACTACTTAAAAAAAAAACACAACACAAAACAAACAAACAAAAACCCAAACAAAAATCCCCAAACAAACCCAACCTCTTTTCCCTTAGCTTTCAGATAGCTGACTTCAGCTAGGTAGAGACATCATATTGATGTAACATTAGGCCAAAGGCAGGTCAGTTTGTCAGGTTTTCCTGAAGTGCTGTGGGAACTTTTCTAGTGCTTTGGGTCAATGAATAAACTCTGTCACTGCCTCACACAGCAGAAATTAATATTAAGGGACCAACAGTGCAGTCTATGGTTTTGAATAATCACATATATGTAAACAAGTAATATTTTTAGAATATCATGTACTTTCCATACACTGTTTAAAATGTTCTATTAGTTTCAAAATACAAGTCTCCTTTTCTGCCTAGAAAATAAGTAACTGCTGAAATATGACAACAAGAATTTGTTAAGAGTTAGCTAACAGAAGGCATTTTTACCAGAGCATATTAAATAGGTTATTATACTGCTATTAACTTAAGTAATGTTTGTGCCCCCTGGGATAAAAGAAACGCAACTAGAGATGTTATTAATCCAAACAAAGCATTTGCAAAGCTTGAAATTTCCTTTTTTGGGCACCCATGAAGTTCTAGTTTACATCTGCACATAAAGAGCTGGGGAGGGGAAAGGAGCCCTTGCATGCGAAACAGGAAAAATTGATAGCTGATGCCATACGGTTTAAGATGTGGTGTTTTCTCAGCTTCACCAAATCTTCTCCCATATTTTGGCCTGCAACTATCTAAAGAAGAGAGAAGCATGCATATACAAACATTTCAAATCCAGCAGACTGTGTCTAAACTATTGAGAGGCAACAACTGCTACATGAATAAATGGAAGTTGCAGGTGCAGAAGTTAAAACCGTAAATTAATGAAGTCTTCTCTTTACAAAATTGAGCAAGTAACCAGATGGCATAACATTTTCAGTGCAAAATGAGAAATAAATGTATAGGCACCAAAAGAACAAGATCAGTGATGAAAACAATTTCAGATGCAAGTCACAGATAGGTATGTAATGTGATGAAAAAGTAGTTTAGTGCTTCGGAGAGGTACATTTTCTAGTAACTGAAGCATGCAAAATTAGTGACAAGTTAATTTTGCAGATGTTAAAGCTTTCTTAGTACTATGTACCAGTGCTTTATTTTTCCATATATGATTTCTAAAATAGTTGCATAATACAGAAGGTGCTTCATGTTCAATATATTGAGATCCATTTTAAAACATTTCACACAAATCTAAAAGCATTCTTCCTGGAAAAATAACCCATGCAAAAGGAACCTAGTCATTCATTCAATGACAGGTGAACCCCCAACAGAAAGCAAGCTGTAATTATAGCAAGTCCTGTTCCTCTTTAATACGGTCTTAAAAAGAAAAGTCTGTTAAGGGTCCTGCTGTAATATAATAGCTGCCTAGAAGATGCTATAATTAAAGCAAAGTTGTCATCTCGATCAGGAAACCCTGTTCCAGAGATTTACTACTCAGCCATAAAAATTTAATCTCAGCTGCAAAACTTTTTTAAAAAAATCAAAATCAGAAAAAAAAAATCCTTCGGGTCTAGTTTAATTTCTTTTCCTCAAGTTTCAGAAAATTAAACCATAGCAATACCTTTCTTAAAGATAGAAGACTTCAAAACTGTGGAATCTGAACACCTTATTCTGCCCCCAAACCAGAAATACCATCAGTAAGGGCAGAATGAATTTTCTTTACTATTCTATCACTTCTGCATCTTATACTGGCTTTGGTTCAAGATCTCTGAAGTTCTATTTTTGCCTGATTACACAGGTCTGTGGCCTACTAGCAAAGCGTTTACACATATTGAACTACATCATGGTTATATTTTTTCTAAACCAGTATAGTTACATCACTACTGTCCCTCACCTGGTGTTGCGGTGGCCTCAGGGTGCCTTCTGACAACTGCACTTAGTTCCCTTCCCCACCCAAAGGGTTATGCAAGCCTAAGTGCACATGCTACACACTAAACTGCATCCACCCATGGCTGGATGATGCCGAAGAACAAAGCAGTGGGGCATTTGCAGTGCAAATACGGCCAGTAACGTTTGAACTGTTTGCCAAGATTGTTGCTAAGATTTCCAGTTGGTGACAACTGTGATGGCAGGCTTGGGTATATTATCCTGATGAGATGATGTTAATCACTAAGCAATTCCAGAAGGAGCAATCAGCTGTGAGCAGCTGCCCATGCAACACATAACAAGTACTTTTTTCCCCCAGAATGTTATCTTTTTGTATATATCAATCATGCACAAGAAGAATACAAAATTCAAATATTTATTCCATATGTAAATTATTACTAAACTCTACCAGTGTTCTGTGATCTGTCTGTTCTTGGTGCTATGCTGGTTGGCTGTAATGACTAAAAGAGCTAAAATTTATACAGTCTTGGTTCAAAGTTGCTCTAGTTGTTCTGATGTTTTAATAAAATCAAATAAGAATTTAGGCTCAATACAGCCGTAAAGGAATACCCCTTAGCTATAAATCACAGAGATCATTACCATTATTACTTCATTGTTAAATAACATATGAACACTGCCTTCCACATCTGCAGTTATTTCACATTAGATTCTTAAAATATTTTAGAGATGTGCACAAAAATATATCAAATTTATAGCGTTAGTAATTTTTTAATAAAAAAGCACCCAAGTTTCAAAGTCTCTTCTGAAATTATGTAAGTGAAACTATGGCTGGTTTAGTCTTTTAATGCCACTATAAAAAGGGGAGGGAGAGGAACACCATGAAACACTACACTGACATTTTACTCCGGAGAAAATGTTAGTTTCAAACATTAGTTGCTATTAATTTGTTTTAGCATAGCTGCAGCCTTCTCTAGATTTTTGCACCATCATTTTCAAATGACCACATCTTAATAAAAGAATAGCCTTTAAAGAGTTCTAACAACAAAAACACAATATGGAGACCTTAGAGTTTTACAGAAGATAAAATATGCCTTACAGAAAAATCAGCCCATATGATGGTTTGAAGAGGAAGCAGGTAGGAAACAGGCACCATCTGGATATGCCAGGAGAGAAATGCAATCCTTGACTGACAGAATCCTGCCCATATTGGCAATGTACAGATAAATCATTATCATTATTTCAGTATTTCTCTTTTATCCTGAAGTTCTGTATCACCCACACAGGCAAAAAAAGAATAGGAAAGTAAGTAAAAGTGACTGAAAGGGAGACAAACTTCAAGTGTGACGGTAACCCACATATCCCACATGAAGAATTTTACCTATTCCTCATCCATTGAAGCCAAACTACATTGAAGCCAAACTACAAAGAAAAGAGAATAATGGGAAGATAGTGGTCATACTCTGAAGACAATGGTGAGAAGGAACAGGTGTCTGGGGCAGCCATAGCTCTGCCACTCTTGACTGGACTAAGTCTATGGAAATGGGAAGGCAAACAAGCAGATACAGAACTCTTTATAATCAGGTATTACAATAACAACTCAGACCAGAATTCATTTGGGGGCTTTTATTTTTAAACCAAAAATAATCTGCCAGAGTCACTATCTGAACCGCTAACAGGCACAGAAAGAGTGTCATGAAAATCCAGTGTCCTTTTCTTGGGAGCAGCCCTGGGACTGATGACTTAGCCAACAGCAGAACAAAAATGTATTTGTCTATTTGTGTGATGCATTTTTTTTCAGAGATCCATTAGTGAATAATTCAATAAATTAATCTGATCTGTTTTCTGTGATTTTTGTGCTTTTTCAGTATTTGCAGAGACAAAATGTGAGAGTTGTATTTTTGCACGTGTGTTTTTGACCACCACAGAAAAGAAGAAGTCTCTTTCCTGTAAGTCCCATTTAAGATGTGCAACATCACACTACAGCAGGCTTTCCTTTTCACACAGCGTTACTTAACTCAATACAAGATACGTGATGCACAAGGTTCTCTTCTGTGAGAGAGTGGAAGTGACTGGTGTTGAATTCAATCCCTTCTGTCACTTACTGTCCTTACAGCACCATAACAAGTGCCCCATAATGCTAACTGCATGGGTTTGAGTGAATTGTCTACAACCACCTGCTCAATCCCCTGCTGTCTGAGCAACTCTGGAGAGATGAATATATTTGTTGAAACAACAATAAAGAAATCTGCAACTTGATTTGTTTGTGTTTATATAGATATATATGATAGTTCAGGTAATCGGAGTTTACCACTATTCCCCTAAAAAGCCCAGGCAGTGCATCCTCACGTGCTCGAGCCATCTGGAAAGATATTTCTTGGTTTTAATCTACGCGTACTTGTAGAGACTAAATGTTCTGAAATCTGGAGATTTTATGCAGATCACTTAATATCCTGCTCTGCATAGTTGATGATTCATTACCTTATTTACATAAATGACAACAAATGGTCCCAATTACTAGCACTTAAATCTGAAAAGGCTGCAGTACAGAGCATGCTTTAGGAATGCAGCAACTGCTGTTTTCTTTATTTCTAGCATATATTTGGGGTGGTGTCCAGGTTATCCTGATGGCTCTTCCAGGCTCCATCATTAGATACTGCTCATCAGGAACATGAAGGGAAAATCCAACACAGTGATCAAACAACAGACAATAGTAGATGGCAATGAAGCAAAGAAAGCTGGAATAGTAGTCTTTAAGGCCAAGAAAAACCTTGAAAAGAACCAATAACCCTATAATTAAAACATAAGGGCCTATGAAGTACACTATTAACAACCCCAAACTATTTTATGCATGGAAAACTAAACTGGTGACCATGCCAAGTGCAATATATAAACATAAAATCTCATTTGAAAACAAAGCTCAATGGCCATTTGTGAAGGCAGGTTAACACAAGTTTAAAAAAAAGAGGACACTGCACGACTCACATTTCTACTGAGAACCATGACGGAAATTGGTAAAATGATGTTTTGAATGCGTATTTCCCAAAGAGCGCATTATTTACTATGCTCTACCAGTGTTCTGTGATCTGACTTGATGCCTTATTGATGAGTTGTAATGACTAAAAGAGCTAAAAATATACAGTCTTAGTTCAAAGTTGTTTCATTTGTACCGATGTGTTAATCAAATAAAGTAAAAATTTAACTTGTTTGTTTTTCATTGATCTCAAAGGGTTAAAATAAAAATAACGCTATAAGGTTTGCTACATAAAGAGCAGACAGACATGTGTGCTTAAAACCACATACAATCTGAGAGACAGAAAGAAAATAGATGAAAAGAAGAATGGGAAGGAGGACGATAACTCCCCTCCAGTAAGTCGTCCTGTGCTACTAACGGGCACCAGTCTGTTCCCAGGGAGGCTTCAGCAAGTCTGACCTGAATTCCCCACACTGAAATACAACCACCAAATCTACCATGTTATTATATGAACCATAAAAGAAACAGAATAATTCAGGAGCTTAATTCAGAAGCTATTAAAAATTAATATTATAAATTCTGAGAGTAACCCTTCATGATGTCCCTCATTTTAACAGTCCTTAAAATGCCTTTCAGTCTAAAGGTCTGTATGGGGGGAGGTCTGGAATAACTTGGGTCAAGCAAATCAGGTTTCTCACCTCAATAAAGACTCCTTCTAGGGGGAAGATCGGGATCTGAATGACTTCCATATTTAACATTAGAATTAAATGGATCTTTTACATCTCTGTTGGCCTTTAAAGACCAGTTTATAAATTATTTACTCCTGTATCAGTTTTGCAACTAAGAATTCAAATAGCTCCCAGATAATGCATGAACCTGAAGATAACTACTTCCTTCTCCTTTACAAATGAAAATGCTGCGATGCTAACAGCCATAAAACACAATAAAAATGGAAGCAGTGACCACAAAGCTAGCCTCAAGCAAGTAACCCTTCCTGGTCTAAAGATGAGACCTTAATGTATCTTCCACATATGGCAATGTCTTCAACTGAGTAAAATAATCCCATTCTCAGTCACTTGCCAAGTAGTATGACACATATCTTAATACTTTTGAAGAAGAATATTATACAACAACAGGAAAAAAAGATAAATATTTTTTTAATGAACAATGGTTTGGAACATTTTCTACCTAAACTTTTCCTCCCAAGCTTCCACAAAATTTTCTACAGCACAAACAAATTAGACATCTTCTTCCACTAGCAACAACTACCTCTGTTGGTCTATTCTGCTGCTAATAAGATCACAGCCACTTATCCCTTAGTAACACCAATTTCATTCTAGTGATTAAATCCACTCATTTAGGGTTCTACACTCAAACGTAATTGCATAGGTAATTTTAATTCAGCAGAACCTAACCACATGACAAGAGTCTGGTCCAGATTCAGGATTTAAACCTGTATCTTCCAAGTGCACAATGGCATTTTTAAGTTACCTTACAGTAGCTCTTATACTATACATCAGCCTTGGTCCCATCTCAGTCACCAGACTGCAGTTAGAGTTGCTCCTTTGGTTATTCCTTCCATATTTTTGACCAAGTATCAAGTTTTACTGTGCTGAATATACCACAAAGCCTGTCAAAACAGAAGCCTTGCAGTTTGCAGGGTGATATCACCCACCAGGAGCACTTGGGATGTGGTGATGAGGACACCTGGCAGGCACTCACGCAGAGCAGTCCTCTGGGGCAGCTGAGGGAAGCTGCTGGCAACAAAGAGGCAGTTTGGTGCTAAT
>NW_020799095.1:34053414-34067483 GCF_003259725.1 Athene cunicularia | reverse complement strand
GGGGGGGGGGGGGGGGGGAAGAAGCAACGATTCAGCAATGAGAGGGCAGAGATTAGGATAAAAGAAAGGGGGAAAAAAAATCTGCCAATTATCATGGCTGTACGACATTAGGCATATTTTCAAGTAGGAGACAATATATGATGATAAGTTATTACAGAAATGGGCTCCACAGAAATGAGAGATATCCATCTGCCCACTCACACAAAAGCAAGGAGCTGCCCTGGGGATTTTCCTTGTGAAGCGGCTTCAACTCTCTCCCCTTTCCAAGGGAAGAATTTTTTTGCAATGACAGTGGTGAAACACTTGAACAGGTTGCCCAGAGAGGTGGTAGATCCCTGGAAACATTCAAGGTCAGGTTGGACAGGGCTCTGAGCAACCTGATCTAGTTGAAGATGTCCCTGCTCATTGCAGGGGATTGGACTAGGTGACCTTTAAAGGTCCCTTCCAACCCAAACAATTCTATAATTCTATGAAAAAACAAGGTCAAATTTCAACATGGTGCTAATGGACACAGGCAATCTGTGAAGCACAAACCTCAGACTGGCTCTGAGAGGTGAAAAAAACCCCAAACACTCTGAAACCTTATTTAAGACACTTTACTGCTAATACTAGTTATGAATCAAAATATTTTACCAACGATCCATAAGACCCTATTAAAACCATAAATATATCAGGGACTGTGTGGTTTTACACATTCTAAAAAATATACACTATTGATGAGAAAAAACTTTCCTAGCGATACAAATGACAGAGTGGCAGGCTGGAACAATGGTGTACTTCAGGGTGATTTGTTCAGCAAAAACAACAGGTGTAGCTGGCTTTTTCCAGCCATAAGTCTTCCCATTTGCAAGCTAATAGTAGGTTGCCAAGTCAATGTATGCCTCTCTGGTTTATGTTACGTAGGAAGAATTTTTTTAAAAGTTGCATAATTGTCACAGAATTTTAATTTTAGACAAATGAAGAATTCAAAGAACAGTTAATTAAATCCTCAAAAGTGATCTTTTATTAATTTAGGGGGGAAATGCCCATTCCATTCACAGAATAGCAATTAGGATAAAGAATAAAACAATACATTTGCATTTATCAATTACGGTTAATTCACCAAGCAGAATTTGGGAACTTTGATAAAGAATCTTCAATTCCTTCAGTCCTTAATTACAGCTCATTAACTTTTCATTAACTTCAAGCTTAGTAAAAAGCAACAGCAAGTCTTTGATGGTACTAGGGTTGGCAGTGCCCCATGTTAGATGCTAGATACATTCTTTGTTTTGTGGAAGTTATTTGTGCTTAGCTAGTTGTATCCCATTGCTGTATCACAGCATCACATCAATGGTAAGAAAACACCCCGTGCCTCTTCATTTGAATTGCCTCTCTGCACACTTTCAAGCTTTGAAGTGACTTTTAAGATAATATGTAACACCACTTGGACTCTTAAAAAAAGGGACAGAGACACAACAGTGTTCTGTGAAAGATACGTGGGGATTATTCAGGAATGCCTGTATGACAAACGTGCAGCCAACCTCTCACCATCTCAGCTGCAAAAGGTTTTGGGGCCCACATGGCAGCAGTGCCAGAGACCTTGCAAGAACCTGAGGTGCTAAAGGCACAGAGAAGAAGAGATGAATTTGAACCCCCACCAAAGAGCAGAGCACCAAGACTAGAGTTATGGGAAATCACCTAGAAAAACCTCCTGCTGACAGCAAGGGCAGCTGCATAGGCAGACCAGGTTAGTCAGGCCTCGAAAATCTCCACAGATAGAGCCGGCACAAGCTCCCAGAGCAACCTGTGCTGCTGCTTCACCCTCCTTAGGGTGAGAAAGGCTTTCTTTATACCCCTCTGAACCTCCCTCATTTCAGTTTCTCTCTGTTTTCTCATGGCCACTCACCAAGTACAGTTGAAAGCAACAGTCACCTCCTCACTGTGACCTGAAAGGCTGCGCAAGGTTCCCCCCAAGTTGCCTCTGCCCTTGACTGAGCCAGTCCCACTCCTGCAGCAACTGCTCCAGCCCACCACCTCTGGTTTATAGGTGTGTTTCCTGTGCTGGAGGGCCCAGAACTGGCCAGTGTCTACATGAGGTTTAATGAGTGCGAAGTAGAGGGCACCGATTCCTCCTCTTGACCTAATGGCCATGCCCCTGTCCATGGGGTCTGTGGTGCTGCTGTCCCCTGCTGCCACCAGGACCTGATGTCTGCAAGGGGCTCAATCCCTCCCAGGGGCAAGACTTGGTGTTCGCTGCCACTGAAACTCATGAGGTTTCTCTTGGGCCCATCCCTCTAGCCTGTTCTAGTCTCTCTGGATGTCATCTCTGTCCCAGAGATTCCCCCAGCTGGGTGTCCTTTCCAAACTCAATGAGGGTGCTTCTCTGTCACCTTGTCTAGGTACCCGATGGACAGGTTAAACACAGCAGGTCCCACAGGGGCCCCAGCAGGACCACCCTGCCACTGGCATCCAGGCAGAGCGTAGCATTAACAACCACCCACCCTTGTCTCGCCCACCCAGACTGGGGCCCAGCTTGAACACAAAATTATTTTGGGATAAAGTGTAGAAGGTCTAACTACTATCAAGATAAATGGTGTTCACAGCTATGCTCTCACCCCCAAATCCAGTTGTTCTGCCACAGAAGACAGTGGGGTTGGTCAGGCATAAATAGCTGCCTTTCTACTGACTACAGATCTCAACAAAAAGAGCAAAAACCCGTCTCCTGTGGTAATGACAGATAGGTAAGAAAACCAGAGGAAACAACAAAAAAATCAGTCTAGGCAAAGATTTTTCTTTTTTTTTTTTTCCCCAAAGCATGTGCACATTTTTACTATTGATTTTGGTAGGACAAAAATCCACCTGAACAAAAACTTCTGAAATGGTCAAACAGAAGCATATAAACCACTTTTTCATTTGGACATTTGACTCAGTTATGGTTATGAAATGTTTTCATTTAAACTAAAGGTGACACAAGAAATCAGTTTTTAATGGAGCTATCACAATAATAAGCACGAAAGCTGTAGGAGATATGGAAAGAGAGTGAATGAATGAGCACTGCCCAGAAGTAGCTCTTTACACAGTTATGTATTTTCAGATACATTTCAAGGCTAGAGTGTAAACTTAAACATGTCAACAGACAAAAAGGAACTGAAATTTAAGCACTAAGAAAAAAGCATAAATCCTCTTATTAAAAGAACAAACTATTTGATATCCATTTTAGCTATAGTAATTTAAGACATTTTTCCTTCTTTGGTCTAGCACATGATAACTCCTGTCTATTAAATGACAGTCTTATTCATACCCCATCTGAGTGAATCAGTTAAAAAAAAAAAACAACAAAAAACACACACACACAAAAAATATAAACCATACATAAAATAAGGCTGTACTTAAACGATTTTATATGACAATATTTTTATTTTTCTGAAATCAGATTTTTCAATTATTTATGGACTTATTGAAATGCACTGTATATTAAAGTAATTTTTAAAATATTTAAAAATGAGACTTTTACTATAAGAGGAAAGACATCTATTACACAACTTCTCCTAGACCAGGACCAGATACCAGATGACAAACAGTTTTGTGTGTTTGTGGCTTTGGCATTATCAGTGGATGAACTAGTTTTTTAAGCTGATGATGTGATCTGGACTGTTCCAACTTTCTTGTTTTATGCATGACTGTGAGAAAAAAAAAATCCTATTGAAAAGGAAACAGCTATCACCCAGAACTCATAAAATGTGTAGATTTTTTAAAAAGGTTAATATTTTGCTTAAAATGGAAGCCAAACATATTAAATTAGTTACAGTTTCTGTACTATGTGGAATATTTTTTCCACAGAACCACAAGAATCTCAAGAGCTATTCTTATTTTGCCAGCAGCATAGAAGCACAAGTGCTTTGAACCTTTGTACGTTCAGCAGTTAGACTGTGCAAGTGTTACAAATACCTTGTTGAACTATGTAGTATAAGAAGGTTTCAAAGCACACATATCTATATAGGTATATAGCTGATATTAGTAAAAATGTGGTAAGATATGACTGCCATTAAAACTTTACCAAAAGAAGAAAAATAAGAGCAAATGGAGTTTATTTACTTATTTATCAAATTAATCTACAAGCATAACACGTATGGTCCAATTCCCTACCTTGGAACCAACCACAACCACAAGATGTGGCTGAACAACTTCATGCAAGATCTGAAGTTCACTGGGGCAGCAATGAAGGTCAATAGGCCCCTCACTCAGACGGTAACATCTGAATGACAAATCAGTATATAAGTGAGTATGTTGGGTTTGTAACACGAAGTTTTTACATTACATATGCTGAAAAGCAAGATCTGCTTTTCTTTTCCCTTCAAGCCAGACACAGACCTTGCATCTGACCTTCAAAGGAAGCCACAAAACATTAGATCCCTCTCTTGGTGGCCACCTTCCAATCAGCCTGGCTGGTAACTAATTAACCCTGAATCCACATGAGAATCAGAACCAACACAAAGGAAGCTGAATGATTACTCAGCTAAGGGCAATAGGATCCCTGTTTTCTCCATAGCCCATAGTTCCATCAATTTAGATATAACCTCAGTCTGTTCCCTAAATCAACCTTAAACAATCATTAAATGCTTTACACCATGATTTTAAACTTCCCACTCTCTTCTCACACAAACCATACATGCTTTCTCTACATAGGAATATCCTCTGAGCAGTGGCTAAGGACTTCGGGCTTGTTTAGTTTGGAGAAAAGGAATCAGAGAAGCAATCTTATTGCTCTCTACAGCTTCTTGAGGAGGTGGAGAGGGAGGTGCTGAGGTCTTCTCCCTGGTATCCTGTGATAGGACATGTGGGAATGGTTCAAAGCTGCACCAGGGGAGCTTTAAACTGCACATTAGGAAGCATTTCTTTAACAAGAGGGTAGTCAGACACTGGAACAGACTTCCTAGAGAGGTGGTAGATGTCCCTCAGTGGTCTGTCAGTGTTCAAGAGACATTTGGACAATGACCTTAACAACATTCTTTAACATTTGGTCAGCCCTGAAGTGGTCAGGCAGTTGGAGTAGATGATCATTGTAGGTCCCTTCCAACTGAAATTATTCTATTCAGACACCAGTCTTTCTCCAGATTGTTAAAACTCTACAGCAAACTGAAGATCATCCAAGACTATAAGGAAGACATACAATAAATGTAACATAAAAATATTATTACAAACACTGTATTGTCTCATTTATTCCTCTGCAACATGTACACTTGAACAAATAACACAGTGCCAGAAAATTTGGACCCAGTTTGTGGCACTAGACCCAGAACTTTGCACAAAACCTATGTGCCTGTGGGATTTTTATTCTGTTCTTCAGATGTCAACAAATAATAGACAGACAGAATGGAACTGCTGATCTTTGCCGAAATGCATATTTACCAGTCACCTCAATAAAATACACAATGCTGTAATAATTGTGAGTAAATCTATGAGCCAGATCAAGTACTTTGGGGTATGGAGTACATGTTTTCCTCTGACATGAGGCACCTTCAAAATTCCTCAGATTTTTTGTACTTCCTCTGCAAAAAGGGGTCCTCACAAATCCAGGACAAACAGAAGGGCAGGAGGCTCCTACCACAAGTTTGCAAACTGCTTTCTGTTCCATGAGGGCAGCAGCAGACCAGCAACAACTTGTGTGTCCAACTACTTACTGTTACTTTATGTGCACCATTTCCTTTTTTACCAGGTCACTGGAAATAACATTGACAATGGAAACACTTCAAAAGTTTAGCATCACAGCTTCTGGCAGGAACATCATCACTGTTCTGTAATGAACCACCATAGAAGCCATGCTGAGAAACTGGAGCCTATGAGCTGTCCCCAGGATTATGTTTCCCCACTAAACAGCTGTGTTCAATCACAAAGCCTGCACTTCCTTTTTCAGCATTATTAATCTTATGAAAAATGGTCATTTTCCTAGTGGTTTGACATATTCCACGTGGCTGCTCAGCAACATCTTACATAGACGGTCATTTAAACACTTTTTCACGGTAAATGCCATATGGGAAGGTTGGAGAAACAGGTGATGTTCAGTTTGAGCCAAACTAGTGATACTTTGACTCCATCGCTCTGATGAAAATGGGACTGAACACATGCTACCAGCTTATCATTCCCACCAACTACACTGCTCGCATGGGTGTCTGGTCTGCAGTACTACAGTGGAGAATAGATGAGTCACAACACAGCAACACTACTAAAAATGTGTAGGCAGATACATCCAAGTAAGGGCCTTTCAACATCCAGAATAGGCAAGAATTTTCAAGCAAGTGAAAGTTTCTCAAGCTGATACAGCAAGAGAAAGAGCTAAAATTTTTGAGCTGATCCAAAAGAAAGAAGAAGTAAAGACTGTCATGGAAAGGAGAGGAATGTCTTCAGAGGGTAGCACTTCATTAGCATGGACTCAAAACCTGCAGTCTCAGCAAATGCACTGTTTACTTTGAGGCTGCTTGTTTGATACCTGTAATTCCTAGATAGTACCATACTTGTTATATTTCAGAAATTCCATGAGTCAAAATGCAATTAACGTATTCTACAAAAATAAGAGGAAAATGAATTTTCACCCAAATACAATTCAGTGCTTTTTGTTTACTAAACAACCCTAAAAGACCGAGTCTGAAGCTTCCTAAAAGAGCACAGCAGATAAAACTGGAAGAATTTTTCCTACAGCAGACAGGCAGAACAAAACAGAGAGCAAGGAAGCAGAAGTAACATGAAACATTTCAAATCATGAAGAAAGCACAAACTGTAAGTTAAATGCAAGTGTTAGAACTCCAGGAGGCTGTCAAGGAGCACCAATTCAGCTACTTTTCCTCATGGATAAATAATGAAAAAGGACAATGTATCATATATATATGGAATGAAATTGAGCATGACAAGTACTGAATTGTTACTTGATTCAATCAGCTCAGATTGGTGGTCTGCCACATCCCCAATGGCTCCGAAAGTTTCTTTAAAAAAATCAGGACATCACCTGCTATTTCTTACCTATCCCTATGAAGTGCACAGAAATCTAAGATAATGACAAAGAAGCCATAAATCAGTTAAAGGTGTGTGCATGATCCGTTATCTTCTTCAGAAGTTTCACACAATGTTCTGCTTATTAAAAAAATTGCAGCTCACCTTTAGTCCATGATGAAACCAAATTCTCATCTAACAGCTCAGTGACAACCCTGTGACTGTCACACAAAGGCTTTCTTCTCAGCTGCCACAGACTTTAAAGTGACTTCTGAGTGTATTCTAAACTGTTATGCTGAGTCTCACGAGTATGTTAATGACACATTGCTTAGGACACCCTCCTCAACGATGTACATTGACAGGTGTTTGCTTTCATACTACATGAGGAAGAGGTTGGGATACCTCCTCAGTTTGGTTGGCTAGTTTTTAAAGGAATAAGGCTAAAAAACCAATACAAGTCAAGACATCATGACTTTACAAAAGCTTGACGTTTTCTAAACTAACTGAACAGGAATTGAAACACTCAAGAAAACACATGGAGATGTGCACAGCGCTTCACACTGGGCTGACTTATGAAGGTGCCAAGAAAACAGTTAGTCAAAAGCTACAGTGCTCGTGAGGTGCTGAGACAGACTCAGCTTTTCTTCAGATGGCTGCAAGCATGAACTGAGGCTTCCTAGGCTCCTAATTTACACAATTAGAAGATCTTGAGCACAAACTGATCCGAAGCCCAAATTGGAACCTTCTGATTTATTCCCACTAGGGTTGACTCAGGTCAGTCTTCAAATACAATCATCCTAATATCCAGCCGAAATCATAAGCAAAAAATACCTCATGCTTTATCCACTGAAAAGACTGGTATCTGATTTTCAAGACTCAAATCTGATTAAAAGTAGCTTCTTGTAAAATAACATTAGGAATCCAAAATACAAATCCTAGAAAATAATTTTCAGAACAACTGAAATGAAAACATTTATTATCAAAGCAAAAAATAACTTACAGCCTCCTTGTTTTCCCTCTCCTTATTCTTCTTGGAAACCAGCAGCTCTTACCAAAAATGCTGTTACCGCTGAGTTATTGCTGGAAGTCACACCTTGGGGATGAAACCTGCTTGTATTACCCACACTCAAACATTACAATAGCACAGGTACCTCACAAAGGGGTTTGCCTGTTTCTGTGGTTTATTTTGCAGATAACACTTTCTACATTTGCCTTGGAATCAAAGAGATGATAAGGAGCCCGGCTTGGCACAAGTCTGCAGCTTCTGTGACTTAAAGTCAGTTAAAAAAAACCCAGGGCAAAACAGCAGAGTTATAGTAGCATGGGTTCAAGTCTCCTCTGAGCCCATGCAGCTGATCTTACAGCACTCAAATCACAAAGGAATCAAAGGAATAAAATATAGCCTGATGGCCAATGTGATGCTGTCAACAGATGCAGCAGATACTAAGCCCCTTCTTATTGTAACAAAGTGATGCCCACTTAAAGACTAAGTTAAATAATAAGATTTTCCAAACGTGGGCACCCCTGTCCCTGAGTTTGCTTGATCTCAGCCTCCTGAGTAACAGCCAGGCTCCTTTCAGCTTCATTTTACTCCCTTTTCCTCTGTTCCACTTGACAGAGACTGGAGAGAGTCATAGACACCCACAGATCCTCAGATAAGAATAAGCTGCTGGGGCCCCTCCACAGAGATTTGGTTAATTAACCCTTTCCTTACACCACCAGCCCCAAGGCTCATGCACTCTGTCACAGACACTCAGCGTAGATTTAAAAGATTGCTTAACACTCAACTTCCCAGTGACCTCAAAGGAATCTGTGAATACTTACTGTTTCTGACAGACCATGTATTTAGATTGATAAACACAACCCTGTCAGATGAAAAAAAAAGAGTTTCTATTTTCATTTCAGTTTAAAAGAATGAAAAGCATTCAGCATTTCTTAGTGCCAACTTTAGGCACCTTAATCTTAAATTTCAGCTGAAACGCTCATTAAAGTGATCTATGTCACTTTATCTTTTCCACCCAGACAGCTCCTTTAGTATCTGTCTTTAGATCTTTACCTCTTTAACAATTGTTTGTATTCAAAATAATTTTATATTCAGTATCTTCTCTCCATCAGGCGACTTACTGAGTCTAGTTTTGTCTTACCTTTGTAAGAGACAATTTTTCAAATATAAACACTGCCTTTATGTAATATGCTGCTGAAGAAATGTCTAAAGACAAACATTTAAAAAAATGTTTAAACTTAAAAATAAAGAATATTTAACTGCATGAAAAGACCTGAAATAGACAAAATAAATTCTATTTTTACAGAAAACACCTTTCTATTGCAATGTCATAGACAGGTGATTTTTGCTGGTTTTTAACAATGTGAAATAATTTACTTTAAATAGGGAGGCTGCAGATATGCTTAGCTAAAGTAATAGCCAGTGTGCACACTGTGAGTGCACCAATAAGTGTGTGCACAATGGGAAAAATTCAGCTATAAACTAATGATTAGAAAAAATAAACAAAGCAATTAATTCAGAATATGATTATTAAATTTATTAAGAGTCTGTGAGCAGCAGTGCAGAATCCATCCCACCGCACTGACACTACCTAAAACCTGTGTGATGTTCTGCAGTCATCTGCAGTCACAGTATGGTGTCCCAAAGTCATCTCAGAGGTACAGGAAAATAAAAGTTACCCAGTAATGTCCTCTCTATCAGGATGTTAATGGAGTGTGAACTATATCAAATGAGCACAAGGAAGAACATTTGCTGCAAATTTTACTCAACAGCAGTTCAAGCTATCATACATCAGGAAATGAAAATAAGAGGTGAAGAGTACATATTTTATTATTTCAACAACCTACTGTACTAATGGAATAAAAACCTTTCCTCACAAAAAGATACTGGTCTGTGCTGACCATACACTTTCTCTCCCCAGAACGAACTGATACACAGCTAAAGTCTACTTCAGTACCTACAAAATGAATTGTCAGTTGAAAATAACTAATATTCTTCTACTATATTTTACGGCTTCTATTTTATGATTCACAAGTTAAAACCAAGTTCCTACAATATGTGAGAAATTTTTGTTCTATGACCTTGAACACTACAGAAGTTATCAGACGTTTTTTGTCAAACTTTCATAACATCTGCAGCTATAATATATGTCTATCCTATCTTTCAGGAATACAGATTGATGCTATTGAGCTGCTTATCATACCAGTTTTAAGGCAGCAAAGTAAATACCCTTCAGAAAGAAAAAATAAAGATAGTAATAAGGAACGGGTGTTCAGATTTATCAACTCACAATACAACATGTGTTATGTGCATGTGCTTTGGGGTAAGATCATTGGACTTTCACTTACAACACCTTAAGTTTGTTGTTCAAAAGGCTGATGGAAATATTTCTGGATTACATGCAGTTGTTGAAATTTTAAAGTAAAGTAAAAGTCTTACAGCTGTATAAATATTATGCAAGTATATATGTTACTCATACACATTTATTTTTTCTCATGTGGCCTTTCAGACCACCAGAGGACTCTGAGTTTCTACAACTCTAGAGTCAGACCAACAGCATTTCATGCAGGGATTAGAATTCATGTTTAAGGATCTCTTTGCTAACCTGGGCCATGCAAATAATTCTTGCTCCTCCCTTCATGACAAACATAAATAAGGTTGTGTGCAGACATACTTTGTAAAGTTTAGATTAGGGACAACCACTATGGGGGAGCTGTATGGTTTGCATCGAAGTCTTATGAGTGGTTCTGTATCAGCAGGAACAACTGAACATACTCCTATTGCTCCCATATAGTGTCCATCCACACTAACAGACATAGCGTCTTTATCGACTGTTCTCCAAATCCCCTTTTGATTTCTCTGCTTTTTGTCTTTCTCTCCTTTCCCACATGGACTAATATAACCTGTATTTTCCTAAATAATTTGAACCTGGTATTTTCTACTGTCCCTTTCACAGAAACATCTAGGTTGGAAAAGACCTTCAAGATCATCTAGTCCAACAATTAAGATAACACTGAATGTTCTCAACTGCACCATATCCCTAAGCGCTATGTCAACCCAACCACTACATCATAATTTTCCTGTTGCATCATGGCTTCAAGCTCCTCCTATTTGTTACCCATGCTGTGTGCATTGGTATATGTGTACTTCAAATGGGCTGTTTTCCCATCACTTGCTTCTCCCTCCAATCCCACTCCCCCATGCACAGTGTATTTCCACTTCTTTTGTTAAGCCCAGGTCTTCCTCTCCATCTGCAGCAGCTGCTATTCAACACAGCACTGAAGAAAATGCCTGTCCCCCTATGCAGAGCCTGTCCCTGTTTTGTTTGTTAAAGAGCAGAATTACATAAAAACAGGGAAGTTAGCTAAAAGAAAACCTAAGAGAGTGATTAAATGACTAAAATAATTGCACATGAAGATACCATGTAAGAAGGGCACAGAATGGGAGTAAAAAGAACCCCAAACCTAAACAAAAAAAGCAGTCTAATCGGTCTCCCAATCCTCTATCTCCAAAAGACAGTATAAGGAAGAGACCAAAGAAGGCTATCAGACATGAAAAATATTCTTCTAAAGACAGAGCATATCCAAAAAGGAAAACAGAACTCATGAGTGGGAAAGGAAAAGATTGTATAAGTCTCAGCAGTCCAATATAGGGAGTAAGTAAAGCAAAGTCATTATATTTAATGAACATTTTTAAAAGACACAAAGTATTATGAAACAGAAATGAGGAAACAATAGAAATCTTCACTGTAATAAAATAGTGCCAAGTATTAAAAGCCATTGCATAAAAAAACCCCAAAGCAAACAGAAAAATCCCAAGCTATTTCAATTTTTAAAAAACATTAACAAAAATAATTTGCAGGATGTTCCATGAGCAACAAAGCAATATTAAGATACAAAGAACAACCTAAAAAATGATGCATTGAATGAAGGAGCAAACATTGAAAGCAGGCATTTAGTGACCTCTCCTAATCAGGCTTTAAGAGCTCTAGTATTTTGTGAAATGTATGAAATATGCACTGAACTACTTAAGATGTTCCCAACCAAATTTTTTTTTTAAAAAAAAAAACTGAAGTCTAGGAGCAGCTCAGTAAAGCCAGTGATTCCCCCTCCATTTAGTGCTGTGATAACTTTGAAAGGTACCTCTTTCCCCACAAACACAATCTCACTGCAACACTGCTAATAACGATCTAGGTTTCAAATCAATCTTAAATACCCTGTTTCTTGCAAAAAGTAATCACCTTCTAGCCACAGAGCTGCTAAAAGCTTACATCAGCATCAGACAATGGGCAGTGTGGGGCATGTGTCTGTCCCAGCACCTCTCCCTAAGGACACCCAGAAAATTAGAGCAGCCGCTGGTGCTGGAGAGGTGTCAGCTGGCAGGATAAAGCAGGTACCCCCAAAATTTGAATGCTGTCCACATACCTCCAAGGGTTTGGTCATCTTGGCTTAAGTCATCAGTTAGGCAAGCAGCCAACTCACAAATTCAAGGTGCAAGCTCTGTGCTTGCACCTTGTGCTCTCCTTTTGTGCCTCTCCCTGGTGACACTGTTCTGTCCTTGCAAGCAGCCTCTTGCAGGGTAGCAATGAGTCCGTCAGACCTGGTGCTCCGAACCCCCACAGAACAGCGTAACACAGGGACTGGGGCACATGCAGACAGCTCACAAAAGCAGCAAAGCCAATTTTGAGCTCTACTGATTTCTATATTTTGCCTTTAGGTCAGGCCTGCATCTCTAAAAATAAGTTTCTAACCTCTACCAGGTGAACGTTTCTAAAAGCAGCACTTGAAAAGAACAGCCACTGAATGTGTATTACCTAAACTTGTGATGGAAATGAACCCAAAGCCTTTCCAGCAATGTCAGAGAGGAAGTTTAGAGGGCAACTGAAGAAATAGCCTGACATCCCTTGGGACAGAAACCCACTGGAGATTCTGTAATTAGATAGGTAATACAGGGAAATTAACTACATCTCACTATCTTCTGCAGACAAAAATGAAGACTAACACCTTCAAAACAGATACTGAAAGAAGCAGTAAGTATTCGGTCCTACAAATATTTTGAAGCCCATTAAAATTGCTACAGCTCTAACAAAAAAGTAAACACTCCTGCAATCTTCCCAGGTAGATGATGATGAAGCAGTGGATTAAAATGCACAAAAGTTACCTACTGTGTGGTTTGGGTTTTTTTCTGGGAGACTACAACAGGGATTCATTTCCATGGCTTCAGCAGAAGGGGATGGAAGCTGACTTCACTGAGCTGGGTGCCTACAGACGGAGGGGCCGCTCCTCTACAGAGGATGCACAGTAAAAACACAGGAGATCATCCCCCAGAATGTCAGTAGAGTACAGGAGTTGTGGATGGAAACATGTTATACTACTACCTCATTATTAGGATGAGAACACAACATTTTGATTATCCATGCTCCAAAAAAAAAAAAAGCCCAACAACCTGTGGCCTGGCTAATTCAAGGACCATTTGTCATTTGACTTGCTACACAGCATGCACTTGTCTGAACCACTGACAGCTGTCCGCAGGGCAAAGCCTGAAGCAACTAAGGCCAACTAGAAGCAGGTTCTGGCAGCCAAAGCCTCTCATCAAAAATGTGTGCAAGCCACAATTTATCCTCTCCAAATATATTTTAAGCAGCAGCTTTTAAATGATAGACTTCCTTTACTGCAGCCCCATTAAAATCTGAGATATGTTTCATCCATACAACTATCCAGGTGGTATCATATGCAATAGCACAGACTGCTGCACCAACAGCACCTGGCAATGCAATGTTTAATATTCTTCTGTTTAATTTTGCTTTATGCTGGGGAATTTTTGGTACCAGACCAAACAGTAATATCCTAAACAGGCACCAAATATTTTTTCATCACGAGCTTTAGAAGGTAGGACTGTCACTCACTGTATGTCTGCAGAGGGAGTGCTCGGGTCCCAGGTTAATGCCATCACGCACCAGGCTCCAGTACAATGTAGACTCATGCAGTAGGGTCTGACTTATGCTCAGCACTAGGAAAATGAAGGTGGGGGACAACCACAGGAAGAAGAGAAATTCCCAAGTCAGCTGTCATGTGTGTTGTCACTGTCCTCCCCCCCCCCCCCC
>NW_020799095.1:34032403-34053364 GCF_003259725.1 Athene cunicularia | reverse complement strand
CCCCCCCCCCCCCCCCATTTCCCAAGGGTCTCTTGAGGTCTTTTTGGAGCCATGTGTGGCCTTGCACTGAAGCAACACTGGGAAGAGCTCCTGTAAAGAGGGCAGCAGGAGGCTCCCAGCCCTGGCAAGCTCCTAGAATGGACACCTGAGATGACCATTCAAGTCAAGGGCACTATTATTGTAACGTCATTAAACTCCCTGGGCTATGGTGTGGGCTGCTTCTGTATATGGGCACAGAATGCAGTAAAGAGGAACGTTAATTAATTATTTGAAATGTGAAGGATTGTGCTGCCAGATACTGAAGGCTTTAAAGCTTACCTGCAACAATTCCATAACTGCAAGTTTTATGAGGTATTTCCTCTCTTAACCCTGAAATTGGCTTCAGGAACTACTCTAGGTTAATAACAATGTATGTTTTCATATGGCAGTGAACGTCCAGTCAAGACTGGGATGGTTTTATATTGGACATGCCTTGAAAGCTGAATATCGACCATTTGCCCTGGAGATGTTATCCTTTGTATTAGACTGTAAATTACGGGGAAGGGAATTGAGCAAGGGACTGTCAAGATCTTACAGAAGGTCATTAATGGTACCAAAAGCAGATCTTGTGTCTTTAACCCCTGACCATAGTTTGACCCATTAAAAATACCAACTATTTAAATATGTGAATGTTATGAGTACCTTAAAACTGGAAATATTTTTGCACACATTCAGAGAGTTTTCATTTAATGTACTGTTCAATGGTTGAATAGGTAAGATGTCACATTAGGCATAAAAATAATAAAATTATTTATGTGTAAAGTTTTTCAGCTTCTATAAAAATATTCTTCCGTGGCCGCACCTAACGTTCCTACAATTTTTCCCCCTTTCAAACTCTAGGTAGCAAAACAAGTATAAATTTGTGTAATAATAAGTCTGATCTCATGAGACACCGAGCTTCACAGTGTAAGATAAAACACATCAGTGTAACTCTTGTTTAAGTTGATCATGGAAATGAAAGCACTAGGGGAACAAAACACCCCACACCTTTCTCACAGCCAAATATTTAACTTTGCTAATTTTAAGCAAACTCCTATTGGGTAGACTTAAGCAAAGTATCAATAAAATAAATTAGCTACCTTGTGACTGAGGCTCTTCATTTGGTAGCAACTCTCCAGCTCCTTATCCAGATATAATTAGACCATCTGCATTTTAGCAAATGGTTTTGAGCCTCTACACAAAGAAGATAAAAATGTCTATATGGAAATACTGTGATATGTTTTATTGAATTCGAACCTGTTTCTCTTTTCAGTTTCACAGGCAACATATGTTATTCAGGCAGCTATGGCCTGCCTCCCACTGCATGAATGAAATTTTTGAATTTACTGCAGACGAAGGGGCAAGGGAGAATCCCTGGAAGAAGACAGTGACCAGGAATAAACAGCTGCTGCCAGAACAAATAATGCTGGGTGCAGCGGATTTCATGCCCGCAGAGGCCAGTGCGGAGGGCAGCGCTGGGGGCTGTGGGCTGTGCTGGCAGCCCATGTCCAGTGCGGGAGCCTGGCCTCAGGCACCGGAGACCAGGGCAGCCCAAAGCCCCATTCCTGGGTCTGCTGCCAACCCACTGCGTCAGCTCAGGCGCTGTAAATTATAGGGTTTCTCCTCTGAAAAAGGAGCGCATAGCCATTTCTCAAATACTTATCAAAGCAAGCAGGGGTTTGGCTTGGTTTATAATTAGCAGCTCTTTGAAGTCTTTCTGAGATCTGGAATGTGAAAAGTAAGCCTGGGGGCCTAAACACGGCAACTGAAGTTGCCAAAACCATACGAGTACAGATATACCTTGTGCTATTTATCACATTTGCTGCCATGCACATATACATTTATAAAATACGCTTTGTACACACACACACGCAGACACTGTCAAAAGTAACTCAGTCTTCAACTAACTTATTTACAGCCACATGTCAAACTGAATTACCCAAGTAACATAACATTTTAAAAATGTAAATGCATGTCTTTCACATTAGGAGGGATATTTTAAAACAACTGCTTTGTCTTAGTCACTCTTCTCTACATTCAATCAGCAAACATTTTTATGTGTTACAGGAACATTCAGTAATGTCAGTTTAAATATTTTTCCTGTTGACTTGCATGAAAAATATAAAGCACTGAAAAAGGCCAAATGCTATAAAATAACTGCTTGAGATTTTACATCAGGCAGGAAATATAAATAAGTAAAGATGGCATAATTGTTAGGTCACAGCTGCTAATAACTCACAGACATTAACAGTTCAAAATAGAATAACATTTGGTGGAAACTCGTTTTATGGGGTCTGCAGCGACCCATGAAAATTCTTACTTTTACCATATTGCAAAGAGTTTCAAATCCTGCTTTCCAAGGAAAATTTCACAACTCTCAGCAGAACCTATATTGCAATCTAGTATTTCTGTCAGAATATTTATTAACCATAACACTCATAATGCACAGAAGCCTACTATTTTTAACTTTCAGTATTCCACTGCATTTAGTTTGGCTTTCTCCAGTGATTCTGTTTCCCTAGGTTATTTTTCTCTTGTCCCAACACCATAACATGCCTCCTTTCCTTAAATGTTAAATCCAATGCTCATTTATGTTTATTATGAATGGCATCCCAGACATTTGTTTGCCTGCTTGCTGGTCTTTTTTCAAGTGGACACTTTACAGACAAGTAAACATGACATACCTATTCAGCAAGTTTTCCAGTCATTTTCACTTTTTAAAAAAAAAAATCATATTCCTTTCTTTTTACCAGGTTCCCATTTCTTGAAATGCATTGAATTAGATACATAATTGCAAGTGGCCCATAAAATTACAGAGATAACAGTGAATAGCTTTGCTACAAGTGGTACTTCTTTCATTAGGAGACCAAATGAAAAAATTAATTCACATTAAGCTTTCAAGAAAGAAGAGAGATTGGTATTGCAACATCCAGATTCTGTCCCAGCACAAAGGAACCAGTTAGAAAGAAACCTGATAGTAGGAAAAAACAACAGATGCAAAGGTGGGGATAAAAATATATTAGCTGAACAACTCATTATTTCCTCATGGACCTGGTCCAGAAGGGCAGACTGGAGAGGACCTAAGCAGCAAAATACAGATTTCTCTCACTATTGTAGTGGTGTTGTGGTATTTTTTATTTCTTTTCAAAAAACCCTCCTGATTTTAAGGCACTGGAAGAAAAGAACCACTAAACCAAGTGCTTTTAAATGCTGCTGCCAAAAGCAACTCTGTCCTAAAAGAATCTGGCACCTTTAGCTCTTCAGAATAACATCACATTTTCACTAGACTTACCAAGGTTTTCTTAACACCATTCAGTTTTGTAGGTACTTGATTCTGTCATCGAGGGAAGACATATCAGAAAGCGAACACTATGCTGCTGTACTCCACTGCAACACATTGGACCTAACAATCCAGGAAAGCTCCCTTCCATCCTATGGTACTTGTCCAGCAGCACTCAAGTACTGGAACTTCAATAATTAGTGGTATACTAATGTAAATGTTTTTCTGATAAATATTGTTGAAAAAACACAGTAACATTCTTTAAGTATGAACATCATCATTGAAACTTGTATAGCAATATACAGCTGTACAGCATTTATGAGTTTATATGTATCTTTTACAAACTAACATGCAAGTTTAATGTTAACTGGAATTGTATTACATTTCTTTGATGTACATTTACAAAACAAAACCAAAACAAATTAAGGCTCCAAAATAAAAAAAAAAAAAAAGCTTTTTACTAGTATTTCTGTTACTAGTTCATAGGATTTGCAAGATGGAAATTGACCCTTTTTCACTTATCTTACATAGATCAGCTACAGCACTGGTATTTAAATACAGTACTAGGAAGGAGAGGGGGATTGAACCTGTCAACAGTATCAATTCCACCTTTCAATTCACAATCAAAATAGAAACACAAAGAATTAATTAAAATTCACCAACATGTATACAACAATAATCAGTGCTGGAAGGAACTAGAGGATTGTTTCCCTAGGAAGTAACATTTTCACCAAACTATAGACTCAAAATTTGCTTGCTTATAATAAAATCAGTCCCACCCTGGTTACTACAAAGCAGCATTGCCAGAAACTGGCTTATTTATGGGTTCATGAAAAAGGATTCAACAGAATGAGCTACTACATACTGCCCCTAAGCATGAAGCTGTGTTCTTCTTAAACCCCTGCACCATCCCATTTTTGTTATGATAATTCATATGGGAAGAGCTGCTTCACTCTCTTGAACCACTGGAACATTTCTCAGAAACACACCCTTTCCAGGCAACAGGGTATGGCTGTATGTACTCCACAACTCAGCGTCTAAGTGGGGGGAAGCTCTTTAAACCAGCAAACTAATATATATGTTCCGTCACAACAGTGATACACCCCTAGATGAACACATTGTGTTCTAACCAAAAAAAAAAAAAAAAAAAAATCAAATGCAGTAACAGGGTTTTTTGCTCTTTGTATTGCCCATTTTGAGAATTTCTCCATGGTAACTTGTTCTTCTCCTCTCAGTCAATATGGTACATCATGTTTCAATTCCGCAGATGTTTCCTCTTATTCTTTTCTCTAAGATTCATTATTTATTCTACATTAATGTGTACTGCATTGCATCTGCCATCTGTTAACCTAGGTGCCTAGGTAAAAAAAAAAACAACACAACAAAACCTATAAAATATCAAAATCCTTTTATACTTATCTGGAACGTCCCTCAGAACTTACTGCTTCTCCTAGCTGACCTCATCTGCCTTTTAGGGATAAATCCTGGAACCATGGCCCAGGCTGGGGAAGCACTATCCACACCGCAATTGTACTAGTTTTGGTTGGAACAGAGTTAATTTTCTTCGTCGTAGCTAGTATGGGGCTATGTTTTGGATTTGTGCCAAAAACAGTGTTTATAATACGGAGATGGTTTTGTTACTGCTGAGCAGTCAAGGTCTTTTCTGTTTCTCACTCCACACCACCAGCAAGCAGGCTGGGGGTGCACAAGAAGTTGGGAGAGGACACAGCTGGAACAGCTGACCCCAGCTGACCAAAGGGATGTTCTATACCATATGACATCCTTCTCAGCATATAAATCTGGGGGAAGAAGGAAGTGGGGGGACATTCAGAGTGATGATGTATGTCTTCCCAAGTAGCAGTCACGTGAGATGGAGCCCTGCTTTCCTGGAGATGGCTGAACACCTGCCTGCTGATGGGAAGCAGTGAATTAACTTCTTGTTTTGCTTTGGTTGTGTGCGCAGCTTCTGCTTTACCTATTAAACTGGTTTTACCTCAATCCATGAGTTTTCTCACTCTTACTCTTCCAATCCTTTCCCCCATCTCACCAGGGGGAAGTGAGTGAGCAGCTGTGTTGCTGGCTGGGATTAAACTACAACAGCAATCAAAAGTGCTTGCACCAGCCCCAAGGACAACTCATCATTACTAAGGGCTTCAAACCTGCCCACTAAGGACAGCATCGTTTTCATGCTTACCTTCATTATTTCTCAGCCAAAATGAAATGGAGAAGCACAGCTGTGAGAAACACTCATATATGTCAGAACCGCCAATACAATCGGAATGAGAATAGCACTAACGTCTAGATGAATAGTGTACGTGAACGTTTCTAGCTTATTTGAAAAACTTCTCACATTGTGGCTTGTCTGGATTCTAAGTTTCATGAACCTGAAGCGAGATAAAGGAATGGACTTGTACTCTGTTAATTATTAAATGTAAAATACAGAAGCAGTCCTGGCAGCAGAGAATGGCACAGAAAGACTCTTCCGCTGATTTCTGAGTACCCTAATCACTTAACTCCTAAAGCCCTTAGAGGTGGGTTGCAATTCTCTCAGGAAAAGCATTTCACCCAAAAATCTCACTTCCAGTAGAAGCACTTTAATCACTGCGTTCATGAAGTGACATTTAAGATAAACCACCCTCCTCTGGATTTCCCCTATTAGATAGCAAAACCTGTAAATGCCAGAGGATCATCTCACCATCAGCTACCCTAATTTCTGAGTCCTCCAGCAGGCTGCTCTCCATTTCAACACCTGCATCTCCTCTCTGCACCCAGAACATCAGGATACCAATTTTCAGTGGCTCCTGTTGCAACAATTTATCTTTCTGGACTTTCAGGGAGGCAAGGACAGGTGTCAATACTCACGATATCTCCATGTTGTGTTTGTTCCCAATGTCAGCTAGGAAGACAACCACACTGATGGAGGGCTTCCAGAAACCTGGCACTCACCTTCTAACTCATCAACTTTATTAATGAGCTTACCCTGCAGCTCTTCAACTTGTAAGGTCTAAACTCTGAATGCAGGAGATTCTCCAAGGCTGAGCAGCAGCCTCTTATTACAAAGGACAGCCCCACAACTACCAGCTACTTCTGCCAGACCTGCAGAGGGTCTCTAGTCATTGTGTGGCACTAAACATCAGCACACTCCATAGCTTCATGAAATCAAACATAACAAGAAAGAGGTTACCATGTCCTGCTACTATAATGAGACCCACTTAATGCTTCTCCCAAGAGGATTCGGCACCAGGGAGCAGTCAGTGAGATGGATGAAGAGTAATGTGCTACGCAGTGAAGGCAGCAGCTTTCCTGCTATCCTGGTGGCATCACCGAGACACCAATGGGAGGGAAACTGCGGTCTTCAAATAAACCTGGCAGCTCTCATCACTCACAGCTCCTCAGGAAGAAAACTCCATGTCTGGCTTGGAACCGTGACCATATCACTTGGTAACAGGGTGAAAAACTCCACAAAAGGATTTCTCCACAGCAATCGGGCAGTAGGTCAACAATCCCCACTGATTCTGGCAAAATATTATGTTTGGACTCACTGCATTTTGGGGAGTAAAACCAAACTGTGTGCACTATGTCAAAGGATAAGGAGTTAAAGCAAATTCCAAATGTTACCTACCATGACATTCTCTGTTACGTACATCATTAAGCAGAATGAAGATTTACAACACAAAGACGAAGGAAAAGAAATGGCACTAAGTAAATCTTAGTACAAGAGAGAGAGTATCGACATTAAAAGTCAGAACTGACATAAGTGGTGAAATATATCTATTAATGGGAGACATAAGGTTTATCTCCTAAACAATCAGGCAGAAAAAACTGCATAAAGACTTGTAACAGGGAGATATGACAATCTGTAGAAGCTTCTGTCACCAACCACAGTGCTGTCTTTTTCCAAACAACCCAGGGAAAAGTTTGCTTCTGTCAACCTTGCAGAATAATCTATTAACAAACAAGATGGAGACAAGCACCCTTATTTCTTTTCTTTTCTTCCTATTCACTGAATGTTCCACTTTAATTGAAGATGCCTTGGATATAATAGAATTTAGAAGTTTGTCACTGAAATTAAACTATATTTCAGCTATAGGCCACAAAGAATGAATGATTAAATTAGTACTTAATTTCAAGCCATGCTATAAACCTCTTCACATTATCAGAAAATGAGCATACTGTAGAAAAAGTTGCTTTACACTAAGTAATATTGTATGCAATATTCTAAAAATTGAGTCTCTAGAGAAGTTAAAACTTTGCCTCCCTATTTCTCCACTAAATGAAAATTAAATCTGCAATTTTATTCAGGTATCTGAATTTGTGTATCTGCAATTTTGCACCATTTATGTAAAAGTAATCATCAAAAAGAAATAAAGACACAACATGTTTGTCCCAAAAGAGAAGACACCCAATCGTCCCCAGCTGCCAGCCATATACCTCCATGCTGTCCTTCTCCCCTGCATGGCTGAGTGGGGACATGGTTTAGTGTCCAGGTTCAAAGTAACCTTGCAGGGATCAAAGAAAGTATTGGAGCAGGATTGTCTCTCTCAACATCCAAGAATGTTTACTTAGAGCTGTCTAGTCCAAAACACAACAGTTTCTTTACCAAAGATGCATAACCAGTTTTAACATACCTACCCACCCAATGTTTTATCGCAGCAGACATCTTTCTGGCATATAACATTTAAGCCTCTCATTCCCAGTCTTGCCAAAAGCAATCCCCCCTGAACAATTACATTTAGACACATGATTTATGTTGAAGGTGTAACACCTGTGTAGAAAAAGAAACATTTATAGACTACTTCTGAAAAACTTCAGATAGAAGCAAAAAAACCCCTACTCTCAGCACAGCAAACAACCACCAAAACCTGTTCCAAGAATTAGATTCAAATGTTTTTTTATACATAGTTCAAATACAGTTTATATAACTCAAGAGGGATATACATCTTACTAATACAAAGAATTTTGAAGGAAGCTTTGTAAAAGCTGGAAGTGTTTGTTGACCTAGAAAGTACAGAGAAAATTACCTGCATATCACCTACAGTTTGCACTTCATCCATGGAGCACAGCCTTCACAGAGGCTCCTTAGTCCATCATCCAAAAGGAAGAAACACAAATGAAGTTCTTGAGGGACACGAAGTATCATATTTAAATGGTCAAATGCAAAATAAACAACAAACAGACAGAAACATTTCAGGGGGGAAATGGTGGTCTTGGCACACAAAATAAATGAAGGCATAGCAGTTGGCAGGTGTACACGAGACGGAGGCAGATCCAAGTACAAGCTATGGCAGAGAATTCTACACAGAGTCAGTAGGGGAGTGACATTTCAAAGACCAGAACAGATCATCCTCCAGCTTGGAAGCTCTTGAATACATGACCCAGTTAAAGCCTGGCTCCTGCCCCATAGAAGCTTCAGTGACAGAGGCTGAACTTTGCCATGCCGCAAGGCTGGCAAACTGTGAGGGAAGCTCAGGGCTCAGCCTGCACTGCTCTTCCCAGACTGGAAAGCAAAGCCAGAGGCAGACCAGGTTCTGCTTCCACCTTTGTCATCACAAAAAGGAAGGCAATAACAAAGGATACAAGTCTAGACTACTAAAATGAGGAAGGGCCTCCTCAGAGTGCACGTGTTGAGGGAGTCTGTCATTAGATAAATTGAGTGTAACCTCTCAGATGGGACAGGCACGGGAACAGTGCTGCAGCACCTTCAGTAACTGTGGAGCAGTAATGGTTGTATACTGTCCAGAGATAACCACTTGTTATTTACAAAAAAATTCTCTTCCTCCTGGAAAGCAGCAATTGCTTTCTTTTGCTTTGTTACACAAGCTAAAGCTATGTTAGTGTGATAAAAGAATATTTATGGTTTAACTGCTACATTAAAAAACATAAAAGAAAGTTCCTAAAATGGCGTTATCTCTGCTGTGCTCTTGTACAATTTTACACTCCTGCTTTGCATCTTGCATGTAACCTGATGCAGGGTAGGTTAGGCTAGTGTTTGTACTACTGGATGCATGCAGGGACATAAAACAGCACACAGGGAACCTGAACCACTTTTTCTGTGGGACACTTCAATATTCCTTAAATTATTACTTTTAACTGTGTATCCTTGAAGTTCCATTTAGCGCAATTTCTTACATTGAAATATGTAGTCATTTTACACAATTTAACATGTCTTCTTGTAAACATCATCATTTTTATCATTCCTCAGGCAACCATCCCTCCCAGCCTTCAAGCATCAAACATTTAACAGCAAGCAGTGTTTTTGACAGGTTGCTTTGTTCCTTGTTCAGATTTATCATTACATGAGCATTTAGCCCCAAGGCACCATCTCAGACACATAGCCATTTACTTATGGTCTACAAGAACTTGTAAGCTTTGCTTGGCATGCAAGGGAACGTAGCAATTGTTTCCCATAAGTTCAAGGGAGGAAAAAGGAACTCACTCATTTCTTTAGTTGTCATCTACAAATTACATCAAACATTTAAAATGTGCTAAGGCCAGAGTTGCTATAGTTGATGTCATAAGTTTAAAAGGGTTGTATCATACTTATGATCATAGAATATAATCTATGATTATAGTTGCACATGACAAAAAATTGAATATCTAATAGATGTTTCTTAACACATTACACATCGCCAACAATAACACTTGGGCATCACAAACTTGCATTACAAATGTACTTAGAATTTTTTCAGAAGACAAAACTTAACCAAAGGGTAAATAAAGGTCTTCTTTTTCTTCATTATCTCATCTTGCTCACCTTTTGAAAAGTTACATTTCTCAACTTAAATAGAACAAACCCACTGAAATACACCTGAATGCAGACTGGGGCCATAACACATGTTTATGAGGTGTTTTTTTAAATGTTTATACACAACTTGAGGGGAAAAAAGAAAGAATGAAAGAGCCGTAACCCAGCCATAACACACCTGGGATTGGGAGAATACTAGGTAAAGATATGTTAGAATTTTGTCACCAAAGCTTTCAGTGACATGTATCATCACATTGACATCCACCTAATACCAGAAAACTGCTGTTTAAATTGACAGGATTCATAAGGAGAAGTAGGTAATTATGTACAAGATAGGGTAGCAAGGGTAGAGTTGTCACTTCACACGTACATAGGAGTTTCACATATTTTCTCATCTGTTTGCTGTCCTTCAGCTCTGACCTGCTAAGGAAAAGCACAGCAGGCCTAACAGTGTATCTCAGTTCATCACATGTGAATTCTCTCACAAAAGGCAAAGCATGCTAGGCAAAACCATTAACAATAGCTCTTGTCCAGTTACATTAAGCCCAGAAGTTACTCCAGAGGGAGTTCAAGTTTACTGCACAGCATATGTGTGTATGTGTGTGTGTGTGTGTGTGTGTGTGTATAATCATAGAATCATACAATGGTTTGGGTTGGAAATGGACCTTAAAGATCATCCAGTTCCAACCCCCCTGCCATGGGCAGGGACACCTTCCACCAGACCAGGTTGCTCAAAGCCCCGTCCAACCTGGCCTTGAACACTGCCAGGGAGGGGGCAGCCACAGCTGCTCTGGGCAACCTGTGCCAGGGCCTCACCACCCTCACAGGGAAGAACTTCTTCCTTATATCTACCCTCTTACAATTTAAAGCCATTGCCCCTTGTCCTATCACTACACACCCTTGTAAAAAGCCCCTCTCCTTTCTTGTAGGCCTCCTTGAAGTACTGGAAGACTGCTATAAGGTCTCCCCAAAGCCTTCTCTTCTCCAGGCTGAACAACCCCAAATCTGTCAGCCTGTATTCACAGGGGAGGTGCTCCAGCCCCATCATCATCTTCATGGCCCTCTTCTGGACTCACTCCAACATGTCCATATCTTTCTTACACTGGGGAAAGTACTCCAGGTGGGGTCTCATGAGAACAGAGTACAGGGATACAATCACCTCCCTCGACCTTCTGGTTGTGCTTCTTTTGATGCAGCCCAGGACATGATTGACTTTCTGGGCTGCAAATGCACATTGCTGGGTCATGCTGAGCTTCTCATCAACCAACACCCCCACGTCCTTCCCCACAGGGCTGTTCTCAATCCACTCATTGCCCAGACTGTATTTGTGTTTGGGATTGTCCCAATCTGTGTGCAGAACCTTGCACCTGGCCTTGTTGAACTTCACGAGGTTTGCATCTCTTGAGCTTGTCAAGGTGCCTCTGGATGGCATCCCTTCCCTCCAGTGTGTGAGCTCTTGTCAGTGAAGGCTGAGGAAAAAAAGTAATTGAGTACCTCAACCTACTCCATGTCCTGGGTAACCACATCTCCTGTCTCCTTCCAGAGAGGACCCACATTTTCGCTAGTCTTGCTTTTGTCACTGACATATCTGTAGAAGCTTTTCTTGTTGCCCTTGATATCCCTGGCCAGATTTAATTCTATCAGGGTTTTGGCCTTCCTAACCTGATCCCTGGCTGCTTGGACAATTTTCTGTATTCCTCCCAGGCTACTTGTCCTTGCTTCCACCCTCTGTACGCTTCCTTTTTGTGTTTGAGCTTGTCCAGGAGCATCTTGTTCATCCATACAGGCCTCTTGGTGTTCTTACCTGATTTCCTCTTTGTTGGGATGCCTTGCTCCTGAGGTTGGTGGAGGTGATCCTTGAATATTAACCAGATTTCCTGGGCCCTTCTTCCCTCCAGGGCTTTATCCTATGCTAATCTGGCAAGCAGATCCCTGAAGAGGCCAAAGTCTGCTCTCCAGAAGTCTGGTGTAGCAAGCTTGCTGTGCACCCTCCTCACTGCCCAAAGGATCCTGAACGCCAGCATTTCATGGTTACTGCAGCCAAGGCTGCCCTTGAGCTTCACATTCCCCACCAGCCCTTCCTTGTTGGTGAGAACAACGTCCAGCATAGCATCTCTCCTTGTTGGTTTCTCTATCACTTGGAGAAGGAAGTTATCATTAATACATTCCAAAAACCTCCTGGATTGCTTATGCTCTGCTGTGTTGTCCCTCCAATAGACATTGGGGTGGTTGAAGTCCCCCAGTAAAGGGGAATATGAGGCTGCTCCTATCTGTCTATAAAGTGCCTCATCTTCTCAGTCTTCCTGGTCGGGTCACCTGTGGCAGACTCCACTATAATGTCTCTTGTCCCTGCTGTCCCTTTAATTCTGACCCATAAGCTCTCCGTCAGCTCCTCATCCACCCCCAGGCAGAGCTCCATGCACTCCAGCTTGTCACTGACATACAGGGTGATACCCCACTAGTCATCTCCCCTGCCTGTCCTTCCTAAAGAGCCTGTATCCTTCCATCCCAACACTCCAATCTTAAGAATCATCCCACCATACCTCCATGATGCCAACAGGATCATAGCCCTGCAGGCATGTGAATGTGTCTAACTCCTCCTGTTTATTCTCCATGCTGCGTGCATTTGCATTTTTTCTTTAGGTGTCCTAGTTGACATCCACCATTATTTATTCTTCAGATCTATTAGATTTGAATTCAAATTAGAGGCATTTAAGTTGGTCCCCCATTGAAGCTGACTTACTGGCTGGAATTCCGCTGTGCTGCTCTTCAGGTGCTCTCCTGCTCACCTGTGACCCCTCTCTACCCTCTGGGCATCTATTACTGGCACTGGCACCAAGCTGGTAGGAGTGGGAGGGATTGAGGTTCCCCTCCCCCAGCAACTTTAGTTTAAATCCCTCTTCACCATCTTGGCAAGCCTATGACCAAAGATGCCCTTACCCTTCTCTGACAGAAGGACCTTATCAGCCCCCAGTAAGACCAGGTTTCTCAAAGCCAATCCCATGGTCTAAGTAGCCGAACCCCTGGCTGCAGCACCAGTTCCATAACTATTTGTTGGTTAGCCAGATTTGACTGGCCTTTTCAAACCCCTTCCCTTTCACAGGGAGGATTGATGAAAAAACTACCTGTGCTCCAGAGTCCTCTACCGCCACTTCCAGGGTTCTGTAATCCTTCTTGATACTCCTCAGACTGCTCCTGGCTGTATCCCTGGTGCCCACGTCAGTTTACATGGTGCCTTTTCCACAACATACTTCACAGAGCAGTAATATCTTTCTTTTCTCTTTTTTTTTTTTTTTTTTTTTTTTTTTTTTTGATAAATCACTGGATTTGAATGCAAGAGCCAAGAGAGGAGTATTTTTACAAGAAAAAAAAGTCTTTCTGAAAACATTGCCTTTTGGGTGAAAATCACATTTTTCAGAAGCAGCAGAGGGAGACTCTTTGGAAGAGATCACTCAAATGAGGTTTAATGGGATAGAGTTATCAATCATGGAGAACATGAAAAAGCACAATAGGGCAAACACAGACCTTTAGAAGCAATATAAAATAGTTTAGCCAGCTGAATTATGATACTAACACAACCTAATAATCCTTTTTCATGAACACTTCATTCACGCCTTGCCTTACTTTATCGCAGCTTTCACCTTCACAGCTCCATTCCCTCCCCTGTTACAGAAATACCTCCATCAAGAAATACGCTGCAGATCATCTTCTCCCATCTCTCAGGTCACACCACTGCCATCTTCAAATACTTTGACTTGCCTCATTATCCCCATTAAGATAAAGTTGTTACTTCTCAGAGACGGAGACACAAGTGGGAAATGAGATGACCACGCCTGCCCCATCTCCCAGACTCATGAACTGGCTGCTTCTGGGCTCTCACTGCAGTGGCCAGTTTGGCAGTGGAATGCTCCTGCCCTGTCCCGAGACTGAACACAGCTGGGACATGCAAGATGGCCGGCTACAGGCCTAGGAAAACAATAATTCTTCTTTTGCAGTGGAGGCTCTGGTGACCACCTCAAAGTGAATCAGAGGCACCAACTGGATCTAGAGCGTCCAGCTGGATTTTCTCTAAGTTTTGTAACTTGTTTAGCTTGTTTTTCCACATGCAATCATTATTTATTTATTATATATAGACTGACAAATATGGGGTCTTTGTGGATAAAAGAGAGTTTTGCAGACTGACCTACATTCCCATGAATAAAGTTTCTCTTCAAGTTGGCTGTGGTTGAAGGAAATATCCACAAATGTTACTATGTTTGGGGAAACAAACTCAACCGATTCTCTATTCCAATATAGTTGGCATTTTTTTCTGAGGCCGTTTTAACACAGGTGTTTTATTATTTTCAATTTTGTTCAAAAAAGTGGAGGCCATTATTTGCTGAGGAATTCCCTTCATAATTTGAATTCAAATCTAATAGATCTGAAGAATAAATAATGATGGATATTGTTTAGGACACCTAAAGAAAAAAGTCTGCAGCAGGACCAGCAAAGCAGGATGTTAGTAAAGAGTCAATGGAACAGAGATTGAGTGGCCCTGGGAAGCCGCCCATGCTGCTGCTGTGCTGCTCAGATGGGAACCGTCTCGCCATCCACAGACACGGTGCTCTGATACTGCCAGGGCATCTTTTGTAGCCTGTCAACAAAGCTAGCAGTTCCTGGCCTGTGAAGTTAAAAATAACCCTGTCCTGAAACAAATTACTGAATTCTCTGGCTTTCTGAAGTGCAGAAGCAGGAGGTTTGCTCTTAATGAGCAATCTTCGGTAGCAAGAGAGTTTGTCCAAAGGGTGACTCACTAGATGCTATTTTTGAAAGCATCAAGACAGAAATTCAGACTATTAAGTTAATATAATGAACTCTGGTTTGTGAAATGGATTTTTTATTCTCTGGTTTCCTAATTTTTTTATATTTTGAAATACTGGGATATTTGTTAAATGTAATTAAATTATAATTAAATGTATATATTATAATTAAACATAAGGTTCATTGTTCTACCAGTAATGAATCCTACCTACATCATCCTTGAAAGATTCTTATGACACAAGTTGCTCATCACTAGTCCAACAATATCCGAAGGAGGACAGAGTAACACCAAAGAAATTATGACTTTAGCATCACTACAATCTCTGTACACTCACTCATAAGACTGCATAAGACAAAGCTAGTTTTCTGTAACACCCAATTGTGTTTACACCATAAATTTCACCTGGAAGGGCAATGTGGGGAAATCCAGCTATACATTGTTTTTTTACTGCACATATAAAGTGGGTTTTTAAGAGGCAATAATGCTACTGGGGATATTTACAGTTTTTATTTTCCTTAACTAAGGCATAAAAAAACAGTGGCAATTTTACTCCTTCTTCCCAATCTCCCTCTATAGTAATTTAGTTAGCATTGTGCATATTTTGGGGGGGCATCAGTTATTTTTTTATTATTATTTTAAATCAACTTCCCTCCCTCCTTCCCTATCTATCACAATTCCTACATACTAGTTTCTCACTTTGGCTGAAATTAAATTTTTCCTTAAAAATGCTTTCTCTCCTAATTCTTTTAGTCCCACGCTACTATAAAGGTGCAACAACTGCAAATGAATTGCACAAAACTGTATTACCACAGACCCGATGTCTGATCTGGCCTCTCTTTGTTTGAAGATGGACAAAATCTTGCAAACTGCATCTTTACAAACTAAATCTCACTTTTTCTACTGAGTTTTTTGTCAGAGTCATATTTTGTCATATTATCTAGCTAAAAAACCATTTGATAACAAAATCCTGTTTTTTTCATTTCCAAATGAAATACATTTGCATGATACTTTTAAAAATGTTATTATTATTTATAAAAAGTAAGCACATGCAACTGATCAAACAAACAACGTGGAAATAATTTTTACAATTCCTGGTTAATGATGATGAAATTTCATTGCTGAGACTTCAGGAAATAAGTGAAAATATAATATTGTTCACAGACCCTAATACAAAAATACACTTCCTAAAAGTGATCTGCACATCAGGTTCCACTAATTCAATTAATACATTAACAAATTTAGATGACTCTTTGGGCACAATATCTAAGCATCATTTCAAAACCTGATGCCTCAGAATATTACTTTTATTAATATGTATGTTTCAGTACGTTACAAATGTTTCACGAAACAATTCTACAGCAAGTAATGTTCCCCTCAACTAACAAATTTTTTATTTCAGTGAATCACAAAATAAATAACTTTGAAGGATTGTACTACACTCACCCTTGGCTGTTGAATAAGCATGGAGGCACACTCACTTCATTTATTTCTCTTTTTGATGTTCATTTTATTGTCTGTGGGGATCAGCACAGGAAAATGAGAAGCATCTGCAGAGCAGGAACATCCACTCTCTGCTGCTGCTTCTCTTCTTGACTTCTTCCAATTTAAAAATCTGCCAGTTCCATTCACTCCTTTACTTGTCATGACCTGGGCAAGGAAGGCCTAGTAAGACCGCCTTCATATGACAACATAGTAGTTAATAATGGGAAAATGCAATTCATTTTCCTGGAGACTATCAGTGTACGCTGGTGAGAGCAGAGGCCAAGAAACAAAACGGACTGTGTGCAATTCAAGTGATGTCCGTTTGTCAGCACTGGCATTCACTCGACAGAAAATCCCTTTTTCCCACCCTGTCATATTCCCCTTTCCCTTCCTTCCCACGTCTACATACGATAACACCCCCAAGGATAAGATAAAAGACATAACCAATGCCTTCCTTGATAGACATCGGAGAAGCCAGGAATATCAGCTCAGAAATGTCTCCAGGATGTGCATCCCTTGACTAGACCCTGAATAAAAAAGAAACAAACATGGGAGAAAGATCCTATTTAAGAAAATTCTAGCTAGTACCCATTGAAGTATACAGTTATTTCAGCTTTCGATGAGAAAAGGTGTGAATGATGACCAATAACTTGCTGATGAGAGAAGCCACAAAGTCACCACATGCTAAGAGCTTCCCTAGGAGCTGGGAGGTAGCAGAAAGACAAAGTGCCAGGGAAATAAAATACAAAGTGAAACTTAAAACCTACTTAAGTTGTAGGGCAGGCATAATTCACTCATTATCCAGAACTGCCTAATCTTCTAGGCACTAAAACTCAGTAGGTGACTCCTCCTGTTTTTAGGAAAAGTTCCCTGTGCATTAACCTTAATTACCCACACATATGCTTATGCTAGATAGGCATCTGCTAATCAGCTGTGCTCCAAGACATGCAGACTCCAGCAAACAGCTTAAGTAATTCAGAAATGATGAAAAATGAGATGTGGCCAAGACTGCAGTAGTGGCAGCAATGATGAAAGCACATGAAGGCATTTTCCACTTTCAATCACTGGATAAGCATTTTAAAAGCAAGAACTCTCTTGAAAACTGCTTTAACTACAGAGTTTAGTTAAACTGTGGAACTTGGACCAGACAGGTGAACACTCCAACCCCACCTTGGAGCCTGGCTCCATCTGCATTTGCTCCACAACTATTGCTGACCACAGAGTGGCCTCAACTCAAAGAGCAGACAGTGCTTTGCAACTCCACTCTCCCTTGGCTGAGATGCTCACACAAGATGTGGCAGGCAGACATTCATGTAAATTAAACTGTATGGGTCATGCCCCTGAGGTATTTGTGCTCCTTACACAGTTGATATATCAAGGTAAACACTGAAAGTGTGCAAGCAGGATTGCCCTTTGCATGTCTTCAGAGATGCAGGTCTCCAACAACTGCCCAGGGAATGCAGGTACTTAGGCTGGGCTGGATGGGAGTAGATCACCCTCTTGGAAAAGGCATCTAAAATTTGGTGAGGCAGTACCTAGGTGAGACACTTAAATATGAGACTAGATCCCACCCTGTAGGATGCCCATGCAGCCCCAGGAGACCTGAGTCACAACTGTGTCTCACTCATACTTTAAGCTTTAGCAATTTTAACATCTGAATCAGATATTAGTGTTATTTATCCCTGCTCACACAAAATCAATGTGTGCTATATCATAACTTTCTTGTGGGGAAATAAATATTTTTTTTTAAATATATATTATTAAATGCAGAGTAGAATAAAGCTGAGGGCTTCTGAACTACTTTAGCCACAGAAATTGACTGCTTGTATTCTTTTCTAGGTCACTAAGACTATTAATTAAAAATACCATAAATATAAAACATTTACTTTTACTGAAGATTTTGGACTAAGCTTTCAGAGCAAAACCATATAATTACTTAATTCAACCAAGATTTTTTTATTTCTGCTGAAAATGAGATATATAACTATAAAATGCTATGAAAAGAGGAAAGTAGAATTGTTTCGTTCTGTCCCTGCTGTGTCCCCCCACCCTGCAAAAAACCCCAGGCCTTGGCTTTACTAGTGGACATAATAAGAGAACTAGTGAGGCAATTAAGTCATATCAAAGTAACCATTCTTGCATTCTTGCCTATCTGAATTTCATTTTTTTGTGTTGAAGATGTAATTTATAGATGTTGTAAATCAAACAAGAAACCCCACCTAAATAAGAAGAATAATTCAAGAAAACACTTTCCAAAACTCTCATTTTTATCACCTCATGTTCACATGTCTAGGTTTGTAAGTAACTCAGTTTTAATCCCTACCTGAACTAGTTCATCACATACCTAATTTACAGATGATAGAGCAAATTACTTATTAACAACCCTTTCTCATGGCAGCCAACCACAAACCCTTCATCATATGCAACTCAGCTGCTGAATAATAGGCTTTTTTAGTAAGGGACTAACATGAAACCCTAAATCATCAAAACAACTCACAAAAGGATTAGCTATTATAAAAGTTAATCTATTAACAGTAAATAGTAGGTTGTTTGGGTTTTTTTGTTAAATCTCACCATTCAACTCAGTAAATACAAGATTCCCATGTGTTTCTTCAGATAAAGTCCAGATCTGTTCCTTCATTTTCTGGGAAAACCGCAATTACATAGTGCCTATTAGGCTTACATTTAGCTTCGAAGAAGGATGATACCCTAAGTACTGGCATTATTGTACCTGACTTCTTCACCCCTAGTGAAGACACCTAAGGTCACTTTCTAAGAAAGGAGAAAACTCAGCATGTGAAGGGCAGAACCTGCAGACACCAGCATGTTCAGTGGGGATGAGTTTAAGCCAGCAGATGGGAAACAAGAGGAGAGAAGAGGAGCTTACACCAGCCTTCTCTCCATGCATGCCAGCTATTTCACATACGATAATGCCCTTCTGCTACCACAAAGCCCCAGATCACGAGTGGTACAGGAGGCAGGACAGGCAGGTTCAAGTATCTGCCTCTGCCAGGTCCAGCCTGAACCCACACCCCAAACCAACCAGACCAAGGTTTCACCAACACGCCATGGGAAATGCTAAGACAAGGTCGCTTGGTGAATTATAGTCTTCATCAACTAATAAAATACTTCCTGAAAGAGGGAGAGAGAATAGTGATGCTGCAAACGCAGCAGCTTCCAACATCTACCAATGAAGAAAGAAGCCTTGCTTTACATTTCTGCTAATAATTGTTTTATAAAACACCTTAAACCCCCTCATTCCACAAATAAGTGAATAGTTCTGTTAAATTGCATAAACTGGGAATGTGATTGACGGCTGAAGGACAAAAACTATCTAGAGGAAGCATTTCTCCCATATGATGGCATGCACTGAGTTATTTGCCACAACTTTATCTGCAGTTTATTGAGAGCAAATTATAGAGAAGGAAAGATAAAGAAGTTTTGTCCAAAGTACAGATAAAACCAGGCTTTTGCTAAAAAACGTTACAAAATAAAATGAGTTGCAGCTTAATCTCGTGTTTAATCTCCTTTACTCTGCTGGTAGACTGTCTATATACCTAATGCGGGTGACGAATCACTGAAGGTCCACTGATCCTCAGGAACTGCACTGATGAGGCATAAGCTCACTGCAGGATGATAATATATATTTTTTTAAAAAATTTAAAATATATTTATTATTTAAAATTTAATTTATACTGCAATCATTTATGTCTACTTACATTAATTTACAAATGTTTTTCAAATCTAAAGCTTAATAAATTACATACATTTGTATCCTTATATTAAATACATACTTAAAACAAACAAGAGCCCTAGTACTGGAAAACGCAGATGCAATCAGCTACAGTAATTAAACTACATGGTTAGCAACAATAGAAAATACCATTTACGCATTTCAGTGAGCCACAGCTCTAGTTTTTGTGTTAAAAGACAGAAGACTATACAGGACCGATCCTCGAAAGATGCTGAATGGCTAATCTCCCTTTATGTCACCTGCTGGACTCAAGAGTCTGGCCCAGGCAATTTAACCCAGGAAATTAAAATGTGCATAATATTTGAACAGGCAGGTGCAAGGTATAATTTTATCCTGTATATGACATTCACCTCTTAGTGTACTTAATCAAAACATGTATTTTTTTGTTACAATCTGAAGTTAAAAGGGTAAAAAAATTCTCCTTACTTGTGACAGCAGAGTGAATCCTGCTTATTAACACAGATAATGTTGGGATCTCTTCCAAGAAACCAGCCATGTTGTTACAATTCTGCTCTCCTGAAATGCTTGGCATCAAGCAGCTTCACCACAGGACACCAAGGGTGCCAAAAATTCCTAAAAATCACTGATCAAACTCTCACCAGCCCCAGGGATTCATGATGAGAAGTCAATTCAGAAAAGTCTTCAGAAATCAAATTTGGAGAGTTTCAACCATTCGGTCCCTCATGCACAAAATCATTTAATGTTTTGAAATTTAAGCATGCTTTTACTTCACATAGGTGAAACACTTCATATGATCTCAACTTCTGCTACATGATTTTAGACTGCTAGCAGGCTGGCATCAGATAAGACATAATCAAGTGTAAATAATTTTATTATTATTTTTGCATTGTTTAAAATATTTTCACACTGCTCCCCCCCCT
>NW_020799095.1:33989438-34032353 GCF_003259725.1 Athene cunicularia | reverse complement strand
CCCCGAAAATAACAGAATAATTGCTTGTCCTTGTGATTCATAGACATAGATAACATTTGGTATACAAGATAAGCACTAAACTAGATGTCCTACTTTGAAAGTAAAACATATCTAAAATCCCAACTCAGTGAGTTGTTTAAAAATTTCTTAGCTTTAAAGAAAAGTAGTGAAGGGACTAAAATTTATATACTTAAACACTTGCTAAATCAAGCTTACCTGATAAAATTTACTATCTTTACTATCAGACCTTTTACTGTCATCAGTAAAAGCACAACTGAGATCTCAAACTACTGCCTTCAGTTAACTGTGACAAAATATAGACAATGGGTGATCCGTTTAGAGTATTTTAGAAGTGCATCTAAAAAAGCTGTGCCATTGCTAGAGAAAATTTTTTACGTTGTTTTATGGAAATCATGAAACCTCGTGCCATCTTTTTTCATCCATTATCTGAAACCATTTTCCGCTTTCCTGGAGGTAAGCAGAGCCTATGTGGAGGGGGGGCTGTCGGCATAAACTGCAAGAGGCTGCTACAGCTGATGCACATGATTGAAACAATACTGCTATTTTTTCCCCTTTTTGTTAAGAAACATTTTTCTGAAACTGTTTTGCAACACTCAAGTCAGCAAGATGTAAACATGAACAGCTAGTATCTATATTCCAATTAAGTCATTAATAACATGAACTAGATCTCAATCCTGTCATTAAGTACTTTCTGAAACTTAAGAGTACTTCAAGAGTAGACTAGAGAAAGACCATTAATCTTTCTGGAATATGTCTCTACATACATATCTAACAGTTGCATCAGGAATTTTTACTGAATTCTGCTGCGGTAGTGATATTAAGAATATTTTAAATATATTTTATATATATCTGGGGCTGTATTAGTCATATTTTAAATATGACTAAATATATTTAAAATATGACTAATACAGCCCCAGATATGGATACAGGCATATATATCCCGAGCCTTCCAAGTAGTATCACATGAGATCACCAAATCTGGTCAAACACTTCCAAAGAAGTACAAAACACTTTGTTTTAACTTTAAATCTCATGCCTTCTTGAAAGACTTATTCTAAAATATCAACTAATCAGATGCTTTCCTCTTCAAAAAGTAAAGTACCTGCTGTTCAGCATCATCTGATTTTTTTTAACTGCTTCTCATACTCATATATGTAGCAAATACAAATATTTGCTTCCTGTAAGCCTAGCACAAATTATAGGAAATACTGAGTTGTACTTATAAGAAAGTAAAAAGGTATTACTTTATTTACAAGCAGTTTTAATCCTTTGCATTAGAAATAAACTAATGTGCATGTAAATAATTATAAACAATGTTTGTTCAATAAGAATGGTCAGCTCCTAAGAATAAAAATGTGAAAATGCCTAAAGCCTAAAAAAAGAGATTGGATTAGACTTGCTGAATGACTTGAGAGTTTATTGAAGGCACAGAGCACTAATGACACTGAACAGTGTCTGTAGTATTTTATTGGTCCCCTAAATGTCTGATCAAAGAAAAGCCCATGCAAGGAAGAACACAACAGGTTGAATCCCTCTCTATTTCTCTCTGTTCCAAAAAGCACATACACACTCTCGCTCACTGATTACTTTCTAATCCCCTCCTCATAACCAGAAGACCTGCAGATGGGAAGCTCAATGCAGCCAGGTTAAGCAGAGGGGCTCAGAGTCAGCTGAGTTTCTTTCTTTTTCTGAGGAAATTCTCTTCAAATTCCTCTCCCCACCCCCTAAAGCCAGCAACCTCTTTCAAGTCCTTGTTTGGATACTTCTCCTCAATGTTTTCCTTATGCCCTCCAGACTGCTACCAAAGGCCCTGCAGTATCCCCTCTGTAGGCAGGAGTCATTACTTCTCTCTGCTGCTGCTACCAGCAATATCTAGGGATGCCTCTGCAGTGCTGAGAATGCAACAGGGAAGTTGACGATGGAGATGACCCACTATTACGAAAAAATGCTGAAAAATAACGCATGTTTTAGATACCACTACTGTTTTTCCCCTAGCCTCACTGCACTTGTTCATAAAAGTCAACAATACAGTCATCAGGTAACCCCTTGAAAACAGTCTATAGAGCAAGATCTTCTGCTAAAGCCAAGGACAGTGTAAATAATAATTTTAAAAAATTTTTTGCTTCTCTGGATGCATCCTATCTGTTGGCACATTCAAATAGCAGATTTTTAAACACAGCCTTTAGAAGTTCATTTTTGCTCCTGCTGCTTGCTGTGCCTTTGCCCCTTGTCATAAAGCAGCTCCCTAATATCACACGCAAAGCTGGTTTGTGGTACTGGAACTCAGCTCAAGAGGAGGTGGCTTGGCAAGCAGTCTGCCTTGCTGCTGAAACTGGGGTAGTTCCCTAGTGAGAGCAGAAAAGAACAAAGGAGCCTGTAATGCTACAAGAGGACAACAAGGAAAGATGGGAAGGAGCTCATTCTTGTTTGGAAACAAACAAAAAAAATCTGATCAAAACACTGAATAAACATTATTAAGCAGTTATTTTGTTGGAGCATAGCAGTCAGAGCAGCAACACAAACAGACCCCAGGAGATGCACGCAATACAGTATCTTGCACAAAAACCAAATACATAAAACTTACCAGGGCTACTTTGTGCTTCTTTTGAAAACAGAAAAATAACAAGTAGTATTACCAATTAGACTTTAAAAAGAGCATAAATAACTCATGTGTCCAAGCTCCGCAGATTTTCAATGAAGTTAACTGCCTTACTTCTCTTGAGGTTTCTCTAGCCTACGCAGTTATTCAAAAACTTACTGAAGGTTACACAAATCATGAAGATAAATGAGGGCCGGATTCAGAAATACTCAGGAAAAATTAAAATCATTAACATATTTAGCTCTACCTTGAGATACTGAAAACAAATTACTGCTGAAATTCTGAGCTGCTGTGGAAGCTCTGCATGGTGTGTACTCACATGTCAGGGTTTTGGCAGGCAGAAGGTGCACCAGAAAGCTGTCACTGCCCACATCACCTATTAATCAACCAGATTCATGTGAGAATGAGAAACCATCCAGCGAGAGGCAAAGTTCCTGAGACTGCATTTTGTCTTTTTCTCAGCAAAAGAGAATGAATAACTCTGTAAAAACCTACCGTTCCCCCACTGTTTCTACCACCACCATTAGGACTTTGCAAATGAAGACTCAGTGTGGATAGATTTAATCTCTATTGGGCATTTGCTTTATTCCCCTGACTGTTCTTACAAAGCAGACACAGTGAAAGTGACTGCTGACTCCTCTGTCTGGGCATTAGTACCGAGGCACCAGCGACCAGGTCAACAGACACAAGTTATGCACCAACAAACTATTGTGCCACTTCCAGCATGAGGCCACTTAAACTGCATCTGCTAATCCCAGGGTTTTGCATGCCCGACTGAGACAAAGCAGGCAAGGCTACACCTAAATACCCCCTTTCCCTTTAGATATAAAGGGGACTTTCCTGATCTAACCCCAGGGATTGGAGTCTGTTGTGCAGCTTCATTTGACACTGTCTTGTTTTTCCTACTGAGAAAATCAGAGCTTACAATGTGCCAAATACACTTCCCCCATGCATAAGTACAAAGGAGATTTAAAAAAACTAAAATGGTCAAAATATTGACCACTGAATCCCCATTGAATAGGGGCTTCCACTGCTGCATAGAAAGCTGGTGAGGGTGACTTCCCCTGCACTCCCTTCCCTGAACATTCCTGACAGCTAGGATATATTAAACATTTTAAATTATTAAAACCTCCAGGCACCCTGCAGACAAGCCATGCTGCCTCCATACTTCATAGGTCATACCCTTAAAATCCATAACAAAGGCCAGTAACTTCTCAATGAAGATATTCCAAATATCCAATAAAAATGAAAGATTGTGGAATGGCATCCTGAACGCTCCTTGTCCTCAGGGAGGCAAGGTCAGCACGGGCCTTCCCTCTCTAAACACACTGTGCTTTCATAACTCTCATTTATGTGTACTATATGAAATCAGCCACTTACTGGATTTAAAACCCACGTTTCTTCTTAACCAAAAATATAAGGGGGGGAGAGAGAAAAAGGGGGCGAGAGAGAAAAAGGTCTTAATAGCAAATTATAAAGGCACTCATAAATCGCAATATATGCAGGTTTTATTAATAAAATGGTCAAAGATTAAGAATTGAAATAACCTGTTACACTATCAACATCAATTAAGTGTCTAAACTCAGATGCTACTAGATGCTACAGGGAGGCAAACACACACCAAGTACACTGCCCTAGTTTCCCTAGGATTCAGGGGATATCTATATTCACCTAAAGCAATGCAATGGGACTATTTTAAAGTGTAGGGCTTTGGACAATTTTTAATAAGATTACTCAGTCACACTGTAACAAGGAATCAAAATAAATGGAACTTACAGCAAGCTGGAGCAGGGGCATATACTTCAGGTGTGAGGCTGTACACACATGGCCATGTACATGTGTCTTTGTGTCAAACCTAGTTTACACAAGATCCTATCCATGCAAAATATGTAAAATCCTTTAAAAATAACTTGCTGTTGTTTCCATTGGATAAGGCTGAGAAAGGTAGAGGTTTGTTCAGCTGAGGTTCACTTTTCCTCTTCCTTACAAGCCAATGTAACTTGGAGGAAGTTTACAGAAGACAATTTCAAAGGGGAACAAGAAGATGGATGGAGGGAAGGGGCACCATTATCCAGCTACTGCCTCACACTAGCATGAATTCAGCATCAGGACCTGGGCATTCTCATGACAGGATTAATCCTGGCTGTACCCCTCCACCAACCTCTCCCTCTGAGGTGCACAGAGGATAATCATGGGAGCAGGCATCAAAATATTTAACCAATGGCATTAATTCTAGCACTGTATCACAGAGGAGGCTGAAATCCACCATGCAAGTTTGTCAGACTTTGTGCATCTCAGATGAACTGATACACAGAAAGGGAGAGATGTGGTCATCACATGTCACCAGTGCACTTGGGGAGAGGGGAAGGCAGAGATATTTCTAAAGAACAAGCCAGCAGTAACTGGTTAACATACGTTTGCAGCATCACAGACTAGAAGGTGGAAATAACAGTGGTTATTAGGTAGAAAGTTTGGTGCTGAGCAAAAATTAGTTGACTGGCTCATGGAAATAATATGCATATGTGCATGCTTGCCATTTGTATCCCTGCACAGTTTTGTATGACTGTCCTACTTTCAAAACATTTTGGTCTTTACTGAAACTTTTCCATATTCTAGGCTATCCTTACATAACCTGTAAGTCTGTAGACGGCTTTGTGCCTTCCAAACTATTATTTTCACTAGATTCTTGAATAATAAGTCCATGCTTACAGAAATTTATCATTTAACAAGTTGTTTATTAATGAGAGGTCATCAAGGTTGATTAGTTAAAAAAAAATTCAACAGCCTAGTTTAATTACAAGCACAGGAACTAAAGTGTCCTGAATGCATGTAAAATACTCTAGGGGCTCATAAATACAGTGTAAGTAAATTCATAAAATTCTTAAATATTGGTATGCATATGCTATGTACATTGAATTACACTACTATTACTTATGATTTGATAGTATCGATAAAATGATTGGCATTTTCTAAACGTAAATATACAAGTTCACCCTCAAGAAAAGCATATGCACATTGACCAATAAAATGGAGACAAAAGAAGGAAAAAGTAGATAAGCTAGATAAGCAGGGATGGTGAGGAATCATTGCATTTCTGCTTTATCACAATTAGATATTTTGATATTGCATATATTCAATTTAATACATAGACTGGTCCATGTATCTACATGAGCTACCCTTTGATGATGAAGGTGAGGCCCCTTTTTCCCCTCATACTGAGACAACATCTGTTGGAAACATCTGGAAAAAAACCTGTCAGACTTACCAAAGGGCTAATGCTACAGAAACTGCGATCCCAAACCACAGCAGTGTGGTTTAAACCATCAGTGTCCAATGGTACTAATATCATCTAGGTGCTACTATCATGGCATGCATGACACAGGCAAAGTATTCTTCAGCCTTTTCTAGTGAAAAGTTGTCCTTAAACAATAGATACATACTTCTGTGTAGAAAAACTGCTTGAGAAGTCAAAGAAATGGAGATTCCTTCAGCCTGCTTGAAGGGCTTAAGAACCCAGATGACAGGACTCAAAACACAGCAGCTTGGTGCTTATCTTTTAGCAAATTCTGGACAAAAATCACAGGGTGAAGGGATGGAAGAAAAGACTATAAAACAAAAACAGAGGCAAGAGTTAATATTTCAAACACAGACTCCCCAAATCACTACAGCCCCATATACCAAAGTGGTTGAGATATCCAAGTTCTGGGACTGAGAGAGACTGGTGCTCGAGTTGTTGTGGGGCATGGGGTAGAGGGGTTTTATGCATATACATATTGTACAACCACTAACAAGATCCTGGACAAATGTAAACTTCAACCCAGTTATTTTTAACTGGAATACTATAGATGAGTGCAAAGACATGTACTAGGGAAGTCTTAAACTTAACCAAATTCAAGATGAACCCCCACTAGGTGAGTGCTTGTTACCTATACATCACAGCTGCTTATCTTCCTCACACATTCCGACATATATTTTTGAACAAGTATAATAATAGAAAGTATTAGGCTCCTCTCACCCTCAGTGAAGACAAGCAAGTGTATTGTTGGCAGGCTCCTGTGCATTCACTTTACGAAAATCTGCAGACTGGAGGGTGGAAGGAGAAGCAGCTGAAAACCACAGACTTAAAGCAGTGGGGGAAAAGCAGATGTGAGCCTATTGTGATGAAGGAAAGAGTAGTAAGAAGTTGCTTAATACTGCACTAATTACTGCTGTGGTGAAACAGCAGTCTCGGAACTGCTACTCAAATCCCAGTTCCCTGAGCAGCTTTACTGTAAAGATAAATATCTAGTTGTATGTCTATAAAAATGAATGTCATAATTTTGCAGAAAATTGTTTTTAAAATAATTCATTAAAAGTACATAAGAAACTCACTGAAAATGGGCAATATAACTGGTTTGGCAGCTAACTCCAATTTAGATTTCAGGTAGATGAGACATTATCTGGCCTTTGCTTGTCTGATGGCTCCCTCTAACTGGAGCACATCAGAACTAATCGCATTATTTACACACCCCAGTATGAATCAAAGTCCAAAATGTCTTCTATAACCGAGATAAAAGAACAGAGCACAGATACAATCCATCACACAAGTGAAACACAATAAAGCTCCAAGTCTAGACAGGACATCTGTCTGCTGTGCTGCAACACAAAGATTCCAAAGCCTCCAAAGTCTTTGAAGACTGATGTGGTAATTCAATTTGATGAAAAGGACCATATTTAATTTCTTATATGGCGTACAAAGTGAGTTTATATTTCAGTTTTGGTTTCTAGATGTTTAATCATGAAACATCAGAATCAGCAAAACAAGGAGGATGGTTCTCTATGTCAACATGTTTTCTTTTTTGTTTCCCATAATATTTAATAAGGACCATATTTATAAGTCCCCTCTGTGGATTTCAGTCTCTGTGGGGAATTCAGACCAGAAGTGAGGTAGAAATTAAGAAAGGTTTTAATGCAAAGGGATAAGCCAGTTAAAGGATTTTTTTTTTTTCCCTACAGAAACCACTTGATGAGTGGAACATCAAGCTGGGCAACACCTAAGACCACCCCTGCCTCCCATCTGCAATGCAGGGCTGGCACAAAGGCACATACAAAAGCTTCAAAGTTTGCAAGGTGCAGCAGGCACCTTAGGTGGCATCTCTGCATGTGTATGGGGACAGGAAGAGCAAAAGGAGGATGGCAACACAGATTTTCAGTCCATACTCTGCTTTTACAAGCGCAATGTAAACAGACTACACAAAGGTACTTCTTTGGACCTTAAGTGCTATTTGGGAAATGAGCAATACTTCAAATGGTTCCTGTTGTTGGCAAATAGTCCCACTACTTAATGAAATGTCCCTTTTTATTACCATTTGCCCAAGAGATTATATACAATAAAGATGGGCAAAAAAATTTAAGCAGGTTTTTCCTGATCCAATTTTCTACAACATCACAGGCAAAGGCAAACCCCAATATGAATTATTTTAGAAAAAAAGAATGAAATTAACATAATATCAACATCAGCCTCAGCCAGTTAAGTACTACCTTTAACACCACCTCGTAAAACTGCATAACTTTAAAATCTTTCTTCAATGCCAGAGAGCAGACATTGCAATAAATATTGATCATAGGGGTGTGTTGCTAGAGGGCAACATTTTTGGCTTGTCTATTAATACCCTAAGAGCAGATGGCCACACTTCAACACAGCTTTATGAAACTCTTCTCATAGCATTCCTTTGCAGATCTGTACCCTAGAAAGGATACAACTAACTCATGCTGAAATCTGTTGAATTTTCAGGTAGTAATAGCAGACATGCCACAAGGTCTCTATTATTGGTATACAACATAACAGTTTGTTTTGTCAGGTATTTTAATGTGGTGGCAGCAGGAAATTTTGGACTGCAGATGTTTATTTCAGTGGAATGTATACAAATACAGCCTAGAAGAGCAGTAACCTTCTAAAGGTCAAGGTATTATTTTAAATTTACCTACCTACATAAATTTGACAGTGTACTATATGCACAATATAGTACTCCTGAAAATGTGCTTCCCGAAAAAAGTGCATCTTGAAAATGCTTGTATTTATAAGCTTAAAAACATATACAATTATTAACAATACTAAAACCAGGAATGATTTAGAATTCTATCAAACCACATTAAGAATGCTCTTAAGTTTTATGCTGTTTGTTTACACTTACAGTATCAAATGTGCCCTTTCTGCTCTGCCAAGGAGCCTGAAGGGCACCAGATTTGTGTAAGCATATAGAAGCTAGCAAGGGAACTCATTTCTACTGAGCACAAGCCGTGCTTAAACGCTCTCACTTGCTCTCTCTGCTACCCTCTAGTGAACAAGCAAAAATAAACTTAAAGATTCAAGTGCCTCTACATAAGGACAATATTAATCAATTCAGTTTTCCAGTTTCACCCTAAAATACAGACCTCTGTCAATACTACTTTTTGCCAGTCCATAATTTGAGAAGTTCAAGACTGCAAACTGCATTTTAAAAAAAAATTTTACTGAGGGAGTGGATTAGTTGACCTTAAAGTCTTCCTTTCTCTATATTCAGGAACTTTTTACTCCCAGTGATATGCATTGTTTAGTGGTTTAAACATTGTTCAGTGGTTTAAAGCTTTCCCCCCCACCCCCCCTTTTTAATTGTACTTTCATTTGAACCATGGTAACTGTTTTGCTCACAAAGAAGGACTTGTTTTCCTTTTACAGGGAATGTTGGGGATGGGGGCATGCAGGGGAAGACTGAGCACAGGAGAAACTTACAGAATTTGCAGTATTTTGGTATCCACTGCCAGACACATGAAATGGGTGTTTCACTAACTACCTAAGAAAAGCCACATTCAGGACATCTTGTGAAGGTTACTACACTGTTTGCTGTTCCTCTACCCCATTTCTAGCTCCTTTCCTGACTCTTTCTGAGGATTAAACAGATGGCAAACAGAAGCTAATGCCAGTGTAACTCACCATCTGGCTAATAGATGCATTTTTGCATAGGCTCATTAGCATGCTTGTTCCATCCCAAATCCTCCATAACAGTTTCATCTCCGTCTGTATCATCTTCATAACATAGTTAATAAATGCAAAATGCATATACAAAGTTGCAGTTCATGTGGAACATAATCACAGCTTTTAACTAACCAAAACATCAGAAGTGGGACTAGACCCAACCTTCCTTAACATCATCTGCATTTGTTATCTGCTCCATTTCTTGATTATTATTATTTTATTCTGCTTGAATATTTGCCTTTAATTTACCTCTGGTTCATTATTTACCTGAGACATACTCTGTAAGAAAAAGCAACCGTTAACTTAATATTCATTATCTTTGTTTTACTTAGAAAGGCAAATCATCAAAAAACTGCATTAAATCTTCATCTTATTTGAGGTATAGCTTGGCTGGATTTGCCAACTACAATTACCCTGAGATGCTTAAAAAGCAAGAAGAATGACTGCGCTAATTTTAGTCTATTCAATAGCATTAGGGCAGTTCATCAAGAAGAGGTTTTTTTTCTCCTTGACCAACCGTGTCACCATTTAATAATACTGGCCAAAAAGTTCAAAACTTGGGTTATTTAAGCTCAGCAAATTACTGCCCAGAATCAACAGTGTCACAACAGGCTAATGGGCAGATAAACAGAATGACAAATAAAAATACACATAGGCCAGACTGAAAATGGGATTCATCAGCAGTCAAGTGGAAGTCAAGAACACTATCACTGTGCATTGCACTAATTCAGGATACACTAGTGTCTCTCCCGCAGGTATTTGTGAATCATCAACTTTAAATGAAAATGGGAAACATTCAGAGGAGGGGAAACTCTACTAATGTTAACTAATATGTTACCTATGAGCATTGTCATATAATTAGAGCAAGTAGTTAAGAGCTTGAAACTGTTAGGTCAAATCCTAAGGGAAAGACTGCAAAACCAGTCAACTGAAGCCTGCACAGGAGGAGCACAAGCACCACATCCTCTACCACCAGTAGTGGTTCACAGGTATGGCGTTTCAGTCATCCCAGATACAGGATTAGTCTAAACTGCTATTACGGTTTGAAAGAAGAGAGGCAACTAGCAGGACACAGACAAGGTTATCACTGAACTGAACTGAAATGAGCAGGACACCAACATTAGATTTTTGTCGGTTTAGGTAGCCATGTGACTTGGAGCTAATGGAAAAGGAAGCAAAGAGTAGAAAGAAAATGAGTGTGCAAACAGTGGTGATGAAGAAAAAGAAGAAATAATAAGAAGAGAAAATCAATAAAGAATGGAAATTGGTAGAGGGGAGAATCTGGAGGTGCACAAAAAAATGTTGGTTGCACAAGTCAACAAGAATAAAGCTTGAAGTCTAGCTATGCCCAGTAATTTTCAAGGGATAACATTTCAAATACACCAAGGATATGCTGCAAACAACTTCTTTATCCAGATTCATCCAGAGGCAAATGCAGCCTATGACCAGTTTCCAGAGAGTCAAACTTACTCATAAATTTCTTTGGCAAAAATTCTGATATGGACAGCAACACAAATTATGAACATAACTACTACCCACCCATCAGTGAGATTACCACTTCAGTAGCAGTCTGGTGGGGTTTGCCCCAAATTTATTTGGCATGACTACCACTCTTTTATACTTAACCACTGATTTGAAAGCATAATGGCTTGGCTTAAGACTACTGAGTTACTAGCATGAATTTAAGAACTCTTGTTTTTAAAAAGAAAACTAGAGAGAGAGTTACACTGACTCTGAAGAGAGGTGACTAATTTCAGATCTCTTTCTACAAGATGTTGAAGACCCTTAGTTTAAAGCAACAGTATTTTTGTCATAGGTGCTTAGCACTGTGAGGCTTTAACCTTGTCCTAAGTTTCAGAATTCCCATCTGATCCACTGGCATAGTGCTTCAGTTTTTAAAGTGCTGTTTTCAAGGCAACAATGCATTGCTTAATCCCACACTGGACAAATTCCACACTTCAGCAGCAAGCTCAGTTCTAAGCAGAATTTGCAATTGTCAGCCCCCAGTTAAAAAAAAAAAAGAAAAAAAAAAAAAAAGAAAGAGGGTATTTCTGGCCTTTTTTGTAATACCAACCATTTATTTTTCCACAGATTTTTTTCCAGTCCTTTGTGTTTCTACATCTGATCTGTGCCTTGTGGCTATCAGCCTCACGCTGTTCTTCAGCAGAAAATGACAGGCAGCAGCATGAAAGGGATGGCTAAGAGTCCAAGGATCTGTTTTTCTCAATTCCAGACTGAAACTCTGTTTCAGCAAGCTTCCATCCATAATCATCTCCCCACCCCTAACATGGCAGTATTCAGACATAAGGCCCATTTTGTGCCAATGTCTAAGGCAGTACACAGAAACCTTTCAAACACCAAAGAGATCAAACCCCAAGAATTCTGCATACCAATCAATTAATTCCAAAAGAGTTAAGTTATCCAAAGTAACTACTTTTTGGGCTTGCAGTCACAAACACAGTGCACCTGTTTCAGCATTACTAACACGGACCCATTAAAAGTATCCACCAAATAAAGTATTGTGTAAAGTACTGTAAATTGCAGTACCTACAAAATAAGCTTACTGAGTATAAATCTTTCCAATAACTGATGACGTACAGTTGATATTTGGATGATGCACAATTCCAAGGTCTTCACTAGGGGTCAAGAACTTTTAAATCACTGAGTTTAATCAATTGGCACATGTCCACAAGACAAAAATCAAGAAGGGTGTGGCTTAGATATGACATTATAGTCATATGGAACATTTTGACATGCCCATCCCAGGTGGGGATCAGAACAAATACAAGAGTATATTTACTACCTTATTAGAATATAATCTTATTATATAGTAGTCTGCACTTAGCACACATTAAACAACCATCCACTTAATTATTTCAACACTTGAACAATACAATGATGAAAAATTTTCTAGAACTGGGGTTCATTTCAGTGAAAAATGCCACATAACAACATTCCAAATCAAGATTAACAAAACTGGGGTTTTCTGAAGCAAAAAATAAAAGAGATTTCAGGTAAATTAAATTATGGTAAAACTACTGAAGGTTTTATTTCAGGTGATTTTAGCTTCCAGGTGCATACACATACCACCTTGCAGTGTAAAAGGACACTGTTTCTGTTTCCCTCCTTACTGCTCCCCCACCCACCAAAAAAATCCAAAGCATCCCTGAAATCTGATTTTTCCAGCAGAGAAACATAATTTTGACCAAATGGCATTTTTCATGAGAAAAACAGCTACATGAAAAAAGCCTAACATTGCTTTCTCCAAAGCTATTCCTGTGGCAATGCCAAGAAGTATGCCATGCTGTTTGTCGGACAGCTCTATTGAAACCTTTGGTTCCCCGTCTCCTTCTTCAACAAATCCCCTGTTGGAGGCAAACAAAGCATGCTGCCTACATTTTGCTTAGTTAATTCCTAGCTTGCTGCTTCTGACTGGAGCAAAATTGCCTAAGCCAACTGGAAACTACAATTATCCATTTGCAGAGGGAAGTTTGGTGGTTCTTTCTATTAAAATTATTATTATTATTATTCCTTCAAAATAGTATATGAACCATGATTGTTTCTCTGTTCAGGGATTCCAAATGTTTTTCTAGACTACAATAAGATAAATTCAGAACCACTCTGGAGAGAAGACCTGCCAAAAGTAACATCCACAGACTGAAGAACATTCACTGCCCACCAGGACCAGTGCAGAGCCAGCCCCAGGTATTGCCATTCAAAACCAGTGCAACAGGCCCAGTGGTAACCCAGTTTGAGTTGCCTGAAATCCTGAGCTCTGCTAGCTCAAAGCCCTAAGGTATCCTAGCTTGAAACCCTGAGCTGGCTCAAAACCTCAGAAGTTACCAGCTACCACAGAAGAAATAATCCCAATACTGTAGTTCATTCTTGCCACAAAGCCATTATTATTCAGGTATTTTTACTGTAGCAGCAACAGCTTATCTGGTGCAGATATAGAGATTTATCTCTTCCAATTTAAAAAGAACAGTGAAATGGATTTCTCCATACAGCTCCTCCTGTATTTTAAGTAAGCCGAGAAATCATCTGTTCTCAGCCTGGTGAGGGCTGGTACAAAGCTGCACCTTCCCTGCCAATATAAGCCTCTCACCCTGTACATTGCTATTACCCAGAGCCTTATAGGAAAAAAGAGGAGTTCTGGGCAGTTTTGTTGCCTATCAACAATTTAAAGCATGTAGTAAACATATTCACTCCACCACCTTTACCTATGTTTATCAAGAGTACCCAATTGACCCAGGTTGTTACTGATTACCACTGGCATTTCAGAAAATAAAACTAACCTTAACCATGAATATGCTCAAACGTACCACGCACTTACCATAACTTCAAATGTCACCCTCAGAGATATCTTAGGAGAAACCTTAGGAAAAACTCCACAGCTCTTATCAGCTAGAATTCAAAGAGAGAGAAAGAGAGAGAACAACAGGATGAAGCACGCACAGGCACGTTAGGGTAGGAAGAAGCAGAGACGCTCCCTCCTTCTTGCCTCACCGGGATGTAGCAACTTCCAGTGATTGCAGCCCAGCCCCTACACCAAACTGGTTTGTGCCCTTGAAGGGTATGTCATGAAATTAAAGACACGTCATATGCTTCTGCTGTGGCAATATGATTACATATATTTTTAGATAATACATATGATCAGAAAATACACACTGCATGGGGATTTTTGTTACACAGATGTAAATAAACCATCATGAATATATTACAGAATTAAGAAACCTTTCTCTCCAGGCACACAGCCTCCCATAGGCCATAAATATGCAGTCAAGGCATGGTTGTTCTGTGAAAATATTTTTCCTGAAACAATCATTAGAACAATACATATTCACTCAGCCCCCCCACTAAAATAAGCTTAAATTAGAAGAAAAAAAAACAAACCAAAACAAAAAAATCTTTACAAGGAATCCACACACACACAACTCCTTCAAAAAAAAAAATCCATCTCTTGATCTTCATGAATTGTTTATAACAAGGTTTGGTTAATATACAGCTTTTAATTAGTGTAAGTCAGTATAAGACAACTGTGAAGACAACTTTTAAACTCAACAATACTATCCCTTGGATCACTAATTCAGTTTCAGAAACTCAATTCCTACCTTACTGCATACAGCAAAATATGGGAATTCTTCTCCTGACCTCCACCAGGCCAGGATGCCACCCTGACCTCCTGTGCCACAGCTGCACTGACTGAAATTCTCATCCTTGCTCTTTTTTCCACGTAAAATGGACTGAAAACAGAGAAATTGAAAACCCCGCCCCCCAGGAAGGACATCTGCAGGGATTGCTGTGATACTGCACTTCACAGAACCAGGCTACGGTGAGTGATGGCGATGACAGAAGTTTGCTGTGGTCAGAGACAAATCACAGATCAAGATCACTTGGAAATCACCAGCAGCAATTTCCAAGTGTGCTGCTGTGTAGGGAGACTAACAGTATTCAGATAATACTGAAAACCTAATGCAGATTATATTGGCATTCCCTCCTTCTAGACAGGAAAGGAATTAAGCTTTTTGAAAATAGCAAGCGATTTACATGCATTATTAATACCTCTCAATATAACAGTATTCAATATGTCACTCTTTGTTGCTTCACATCAATCACAGTCTCCCAGATTTCAGAGAAATATTTGCCCACTCACTATGTAAAGCCTAATATTACAAAAGGAAATACTGCTCATTCCCTGACTGAAATTATGTTTTTATAAGCTTACAGTCTGGTGGATCACAGATATTTTGGAATAAACTAATATATATTAAAAAAATCATTATAAGTTACATTTTGCATGCAGCACTGGCAAATTCTACATACAATTTCTATCATCAGTGATAAGGATTAATGAATATTCTTCTAATCAAACAAAAAACCTCAAAAACCTTCCAAAGTATTTCTCATAAATGCAGTCAGGTACTTATAACATTGATATATAATCATATAAAACTATGAGACACATACAGACTGTTGTTCTTCAGCAAGTATTGTTTCCCAATTAACATAAATCTGCATAACTAAATTATGTTTACATATAGGTGTCTATGGGCAAAACCGATACAGAACAGAATAGGGTATCACCTACAGGTTTTACATTACTACCCTTAAGAATTCACTGAAGAGCTAAAAACACACGATGATGAAATTACTTTCCCAAGGTTATGCACGAAGTGCCTGGCAGAAATGGGAATCAAAGTGTAAATCACCAGAGCCCACTTAAGCACACAAGTCAAACTTTCACTCTCCTAAATTTGGAAAGAAAAATTTAAATCAAACTGCTGTCATAATCCACCAGAAAAAGTGTAATTGTATGCTTCATAAATAGTACATAACTTGCTTGCAGCCGTATGTCTATTTTGCTAATATTGACAGATTCTTCTGTATTTTAATCCTCATATATAATAATTTTGTTCAGCATTGTCGTATACTAACACCTTTCTCTAAAAGTGGTCCAATTTGGTTTTACATTTTTAAAGTACTTCTTTCAAAACCTGTAATCAAAATTTGTTCGAAATTTTCTCTATCCTTTCAAGATTCAAACATACCAGCCTCTAACTCTATAAAGTCCAAGTCTAGTATCAATGCCTGGTTTATTTTAGCGCTGTGTGTCCTGCTTTCAAACAGACTCTAATGAGATTTTTAAAAAAAAATTTTAAAAAATCAACTAAATAGAACAACTCACTTGGGCATTTTAGAACTTCATTTCGTGTCCATGTAAAAATTTTGCCTGGGACTTACAGCTCTAATACTGAGGAAATAACATAGTGGCCACAAGAGCCTGTGGTTTACTTTGGCCATGGGATAATGGAAAAATCAGAACAATAAATAAATGGTCATTTGTCTCCACTTTCACCAGTGTTGTACAGTATGCTAAAGCAATGTAAGCCTGAACTGTGTAAACCTTCATCCCTCAAAAATTATGAATGGCTTCTCTGTGCTGGAATGTTTCACCGATTCCTGCTAAGTGATTTGCAAGGCTGAGTAGAAAAGCAGAAATATCTTCTGTTTCTCATATGAGGATCATCCCCTTTTTGAGTTAACTTTGGAACCAGCCATGAGAGAGGATCAGATGGGCAGTGGTTCCTGAAAGGCCTATTTGAGCACAAACAATCAGACCGAGATCTTTCTTGGTGTCACTGATGATAATAAATGTGATGGTATTCATCCCTTCCTTGCTGATCAATGTCAAAAGACCTCTATATAACTGCAAACAATTCACAGCCATATTTCATGAGCTCCTGCCAGCAGGCAAATAAGAACTGTGCTGCACTGGTTTAGTTTTTTAAAAGAAAACAAAATCAAAACAAAACAACCCCCCCCACACTTGTCCCAGGGACTACTAACAGCAGTGTGATTAGTCTTTGCTGTGAAAATATTACAGTCACTCAGGTCTGCCTAAATGATAAAAAGAGAAATTACTATTAGGAATAAAAGGACTCGAAATTATTTCTAGGAACATCTATGTTTAAACTCCAAAACAGCTAAACCATAAAGCATGTATTTAATAGTAGTAAGCTTTGCAATGGAATGAAACTCAATTCCTTAGACATAGACCTGCTTGTCCACATGCCAAGCCTTTAGCACTAATACATGAAAATCTAACTTACAATCTCACAAGCCTATACAAGGAAACATCAATTCTTGTTTACCAGACATTGTAAGGTAACTTTAACCTACGTATCAAGATTATGGAATGCTACTCAAGACAAACACCCCTTTCTGGTTTTGGGTCAACTCATTTCCAAACCTTGAGTGGCTTAGAGCACACCAGAGGGTGCCCTAAGGCAGCTCACTGGCTTTGCCTGCCAGCACTGTCGCCTGGTGCTACTCTATGAGCCTGACCTGCCCCATCGTTCCTCCTGGCACACACCCACCATCTTGGCTATATGTCCCGAAGCAGATATATAAATTGCCGTGTGTGACTATCTTAAACACTTCACCTCAGTTGATACCAGTTATGTCATAGAGGAAAATGAATGTGAAGCCTCATCTGACCTCAGTAAATGTTCTTCCTTCTACTCTCCCCAACTCCTCTATGTGCAAATTACTCCCATGTACAAGCCTTCCCGTTTCGGTGGAAATCAGAGACAACACTTGACTTCAGCTGCTTTCCGTCAACCGCTACTTACCCTACTCACACCCAGTCTGTTACACAGCATCTAAGGCAGCCTATATTGACAACAACCTCCTGAGCAGTCTTAGTGAAGCTTTCTCTTGCCATACAATCATTCATAAGACAAATGCTAGGTAACCAGGTGCTGAATGGAGCCTTCAAGTGTTTCCAACTTAAAAACCTGCATGGGAGGGGAGCATTTTTTTAATAACACAGAATCTAAAATTTAGAGAGTAATAACCATTCAGACAAGATCTTTATCTTCTGTAATGATGTAATAACTCCTTGCTGCAACCGACTGGAAGTTAACCATCAAATTAATTCCATTTTTAATGTCACAGTACTTATTGTTTTCATTGTTCCTGAACATCAATTCAGCGTCATACTGAAAAAAACTTAGAATGCAATTTATAACTAGAAAATTGACCAAGATGCCCTCACATGACCTCACCATTCACATCACTTATCAGTAAAGCCAGAATGAGTAGCAACTCACATATTGTTCGTTTCCCTAAAATTCTGCCTACACAAATATTTAACCTTTCCCTAAAGACCCTGCCTCTCTGCTGCCTGCAGTAGGGCTTTGAAATTCAGCAATAATAAAGCCTTGACATTAGATGTATGCCTTCTGTTTTGTTGTGACATTTCCTTCTAGGTTCTGGGAGATGTAAACCTTTACAAACCTTCATTTGCCTTCTCAAAACAAAATACTAGAAGCATTTTGACATGACTGAACAAAAAGCCTTTCCCACAGTCATGCCTTGCCACCTTGCCTCTCCAGTGAGAACCAGTCCAAACCCACCCTCGCAGCTGATCTCACTTTCTGGAGGATAAAGGAGGCCAAAAGATGGGATGCGCCTACAAAACTTTAACTCAAACAGCGCATGTCAACATTGGAGAAGCCACCTAGGAAAGAGCAGATTTGTTCCGAAGAGAAGGCAGAGTAAGAAGCAGAATGAATATAGGTCAGAAAACTTTTGTCTCCCAAGTCATCTTCCCTGGATCCTGCCGTTCACTTTGTCCTTAAACTGCAAGGTTCCAGGTGTGTCAGCAAGACACTGGGGCTGGAGTTCCAGCACTTTATGACTCACAACGGCCCCCAGCTCAGTCAGGGACAGGATTGTCAGAGCCCTGCTCTTACCTCCACTCACATTTTAAAGTCCAACTTTTGCTGACTGGAAGCTAACGCCTGACTCAGACAATAGGATTCTTTCAAAACTTCCAGAAAGTTCATTTATATCTGGCTATAGTTTTATAAACTCCTTAAAATTCAGAAGTTGGAGCTGATTTCAACATTAATTGCCTAAATATTCAGCCAAATTGCTTCCCTGCTCCCAAGTCAGAGGGTAAAAAACCAGGCTGATGCATCTCAAGGTTTGCAAACATAATTGCTTTGGCATCCATAGCTTTGAAGTACTGACAGCTCTTCATAATATCCAATCTGCTTGAATATTCAGAAGTTCGACTTCAGGGATCACTGGAATTGATGTAGTTGGTTTTTTGGTTGTTTTTGTTTTTAAAGGGGTTTGGCTCTTTTACACTGTAAACTGGACTTTATGCACACTTTACTAATGGTGTGATATTTTGACACAGGAAAAAATCTACACACACATACATATATATATAATCAATAAAACATTATTACAAACTCAAAATAGGCAATAAGACTCAGACACAGGAGAAGGATTAATCTTTACTTTTAGCTGCTTTTCTAAAAACAATTACCTTTCAAGTTCACTGCCATCCTTTAAATGTAATTTCTCTACCCTCCAAAACAGCTACCAGTTGTGCTTCCCTACTATTTATTTAGCACGGCCATCAACTATGAGAGAACAAAATGCACCCAGCATCTCCTGAATAGGAATCCAATTTATAATTATATTCCTGTTAGCAAATATCCCTACATTAAATATTTATTAAACGCTTACCCATCCATTTGTAAGTGTTTTCTGTCAATCATAAAGAAAACACCTCTGTTTTCAGAGCAGTAAAAGCCGTAATGGTTGACAAGCACATAAAAATGGACTTTTTGTATACACCTACTCCAGGTTTCTGCTTCGGGGAAGAAAAAGTGAATAGTTTTCCTCTGCCCAGAGATATACTGTAAACAGTGCAGCTATCTGACAATTTTGGCAGGTATAATTTCCTAAGAAAAGCACAAACCAACTGGAATATCTTAAAAGAAATCACAGAGCTGTTCTGCTATGTTGAAAACTTCCCGATAATTCTGAGGCTGCCATGAACATTCCTTACAGATATATATAGATATATATAGATATACAGATATATAAAATTTTTATTATTATTATTATTATTATTTCAAACCCTAATCAGTTAGCACCTCCTTTTCCACCTCGCTGCCCCGGGTTAAAACACCTCTTCTTTTCCTTAACCTACACTACCCACACTTAACAGAGCTGTGAGTGCCTAAGTGGTTTCCCAATTGACATGTTAAAATCGTTTTTAACAGCTCAGTTTACAAGTGAATGCCTGTAATTTCCTTAGATGTCCTCTGGCAGTTTACTAAACTGTGTCATTATCCCGACAAGTCTTCAAGGGACAGAGCTAAACGAGGTTTAAAATCTTGTCTACAGCCCTCCTTCGGGGCTCTTAAAGAGTTTTCCTAGTTTTTGGGGTGCTTAATATCAATGGGGGGAAAGTGCTTTTATTTTTTTTGGGGGGGTATTATATTTCCACTATATGTTTTCCACAACTAACAAAGTCATTGCCCATTTTCTTTTGTAGAAAACCAGTATTTTTAAAATTGCCTCTTTTGTATCTTCTCAAGATGTTCTATCATTTCATGACATCTTCTTTCAGTGCACATTTTTTTCCTTAAGCACTTCCTAAATTGCTATTAGGAAGGCTTTTCTCCATTATTATATGTTTAATCTTTCTAACACTCTACCTCCACTAAATTTTAAACCAGAATTTTTTTTTAAAAAAAAGACATTTTGTCACATTAATTATAAAATTATTTCAAGTTTTACAGGAGTAATTTTTTTTTTCATTTTACTTTACTCTTATTCAGCATCACCTTATTAAAAATGACAGCCATTACATGTCTTGCTGTTTCAGTAAGGGGAAGAAATCTGCAACCACAAAAAAAGCTATACCCTTTTTTTTCTTCCCATCCCTGAAAATGCACTGCAGAATTACTCTGAACATCTGGGCGTCAAAGGGAACTGGACGTTTTTATGTAGTACGAGTAGCTCAGCAGGGTTATTTTGCCTTCATTTTTATCTTCTTTACAAACTGATAAAAATGGGGATTGCTTCTTTGACATATAGTACACGAACACTAAAAAAAAAAAAAAAAAGAAAACTGGCTCCTGCTTCTGCTTTTGATTGACTTTGCTTATTCATTTCAAAATAACACAGTGAACCACAACTGTTGGGCAGACTGACTGTACCTGGGAGAGAGTCCGGCCATTTAACATTAAGATCTGTAAATTATTGAAAATTATAATCAACAGATATTTTGGGGTTAGAATTCTGGCAGAAATGAAAACACTGCTTTGAAAGACATCTGCAGTTACAGGTGCTCGTCTCTGTTGGTTACATCAGTGGAAATATGCAGCACCCACTCTCATCCGGAGTCCTGCTTTCAGCTCTTTATACTTTTAAGGCAATGTAGGACCATCAAATACTTCAACTTTCTCTATTGATGTAAAGCCTGAAGATGTCAGAAGATGACCATGCCAAGGGAGGTCACTCAAGGTAACAGAAGAAACATACTCAAGGGCATACTGCATCTTGTCTAGAGCTTGATTTGAAAGACTTGCTCTAGCTCCCACAAGAGCAGCCTCTTCAGACAAAGGTTAGCATTAATTTTCTTGAGTGAGTTCTGACTTAGTGTGAAACCAGCTCCCAGGCACACCTCTGGGTGGCTGGCACAGAGGTCCTCTTTGCAGCAAGCAGGGGCTGGTGATGTCCTGCAAAAACTGCTCAGAGTTGGAGCTAAGCAGAAGACCTACACTATGGAGTTTCTATGTAGTGCTGCTGTGAAGTCCACAAACACAGAAATTGAGTGAGTAATAATGATCATTGTTCTCCAAAATCCTGCAACAAGTATAACAACTTCCCATTCAAGAAGTCTTGTTTCTTGTGTTTATCCCCTAACTTTGATGAAAAAGTCATTTCTATAACTTTGTAACATGCCAAAACAGAATACTGAGATGGATTCCAGTCAGTCACAAACGAAATTAAAATCCAAGATCCCATCTAGCTCCACAGAGCATCAGTGTAACATCAATCTATAAATTCCAGATTTCTACAGTAGTAATGAATAGAATTCCATGGCCATGTTTGTTTGCAAAGATAAAACACATCCTTTGCCACATTTTTAAACCTATTGAGGTCAATAAAATCACTAATTGAGAATTAACATTAGTTGTTCAGGTACAGCGCAGAATCACATTTTTAATTCTCTCTTCTGGTTTTAGGAAACATAAATAACAAAACATAGTAATTAAAATGAAAAATGCAATATGGATTCTAGCCCTAAACAGCAACATTTTTTTTCTCACATAAGATTACTTATAGCACATTTAAGTTAATAAAACAGAGGTAAACTCTAAGAATAAAATAAATATTAATTTAGTGATAATGTATCATATTTAGGTTGAGTCATAAAGACACCTGGTAATAAGACAAATTAGGTATTTCTACACTTCATACTTTGACTTCTTATTTTCCTTAAATCAGGTTACTGTTCTTGACTATATATCAAAGGTAGTTATAGTCAACATTATTAAAGAGTTAACTGTTTGGTTCTGAAAATTAAATTACTAACTTTAGGTTTATTTTCATTTATGTAGAAGAAAACACGTGGCTGATTCAATATGGACATTGATTAAATATTAATGGAGTTGTGTACAACAATTAAGAGATCACAAACCTAGAAACAAAACATTAATACTCACAAAATATTTTAAAGAGAGTAAACTATTCCCTTGAGACAGAAATCCACAACCATTTGCATTATAACTACAAGAATAGTATTGCTTCTTTTCATAAAATTATAGATTAAATTAGATTTGTCCAAACTAATTTTTACATCCAATTGGTTTTCTTACCCATTTGAACGGGATTTTGGCAGCAGTCTCTAATGTTTCCTATTCTTAAGCTTTTTCATCGTAAGTTCTATTTAGAAGGTAACAGAGAGCTTGATGCACTACAGGAGGACTCTCTGACCTAATTACTATGACTGGTAAGCTTTAACATTTTTCTCCCCAGCTATTTATTTGTTTCACAACAGGAGCTCAATCAATTTCTTTCCTGTTGGTAGAGGGATATATATTTCTATCTTCCATGTAAATACTCTTAAATGTTAACAATGATCTAACAGTTGATTAATTAAATATTTATTTATATTTTAGCTTGAACTACTAAATGAATGGAAAGAAAAAGAAAACAAACTACAACTGTTAAAGAAGTTTCTGGAAAGTACCCAATGACGAGAGCATTGACAACCGCTGACATGGAGCTCCAGCACAAAATTAACACTGCCCATCAATGAAAGCCATAAGTAATTACTGACAAGTAGAGAAATAATGAAGCCCCCTTGCCATTTAGCTCAACCACCAGGACGGCCTCATGGCTGCGAAGCTGCTCAGAGCCGTCTCTCCTTAGCACTGGAGAAATTCCTAAATGGAGAATTACTCCATAACCTTCCCTGCAGAGTCCAATGCTCATCCATTGGACTACTGGTCCCAAAGCAGCAGAGAGCAGGAGACTACAGCAGCACTCGTGACACTGCCCTGTCTCTATCCTTTGTAGATATCTGGTCAGTGGCTGCAGCACTCTTGGGGTCTGCAGGAAACTCCAACTCATTTCCCTTCCTGAACCCTGAGAGTGAGGATCCCTGGGTCTCCCATGCCTACCCTAATCACCAGCACAGACAGCCCTTCTCAGCACTCTTCTTGCACATTAATTATTTAAAATAATCAACAGACAACTTCTCATATAAAATGTATGTTCCTCACTGAGTTCATTACAGGAGGTCCTGCAGCTGAGTGGTTCAATTCATGCCAAGGAGGTGGCACACCTGGTCTTACAGGCACCAAAAAGAGATACATGAATATAAATAGATCCACAGCATAAATTAAATCTGTATTTGCCCAGAAATAAACAAGGTAAAGATGTGTTAGATGTATCAAAGGCAGGGTGAAGAGCACAACAAAACAGGCTTTACAACAATGGATTCATTTCAGCTATCCATGCAATATATTAACTCACTTAGAAACCTTTTATTCTGTGCCTCTCCTGGAGAGAAAGCATGTGAAAATAAAACTGAGGAGAAATGATCCTGCAAAGAATACAAGTACAGCCCCCAGCTATTACAGGCAGTAGAGTCACCAGGCACGACACAAGCTGCCACGTGGAGAGAACAGACAGCATATATCACCTTCACTCCCTACTTACAGTAAATCACTCTAACCCATCTTGACCTCCCACAAATTTGTTTTGCAAAGCCAGAGTTATCCAGCAAGTGATCTAATCTGAGCAAGCCAAGGAACAGCCATACCTGCATGTACAAATAGCTCTCTGCAGGAAAGCAATCTAACTTTTACTTTCGCTCATTAGTGGTCCTGCACAGACTGATCAGCTCCCAGACAACTACTGAACCTGGCAAAAAAGTTCAGAAAGTTAAAATAATGGTAAAATTTCCTATGCCCATCGCTGAGGTCAAAAATATTTGTGGCTGTCACAGAACTACTGACTGATGCTGACACAACTTGTAGCTAACCATCCTTGAAACATTTACTGGGCTAAAATTTCAGCGTAATGATTTTATATATGCATTAAACAAGACATTGTAACAGTTCATCGTAAGTTTCTTTCTGCTTCATAAAAGAATGTGAAACACAGGAAATGAGAAGTCAATTGCTTTTCTCTCTGTAGAGGAATGTGGGAGACGCCAAGGTTGTATAACAAATGCACGGCATTCGTTCCCTATAAATCAGTATCTACAGATTCACAGTTTGTGTATTCCCTGAAGTGGCAGAAAGACATGATATGTTTCGAGGTAACCTATATTGAATTTGGAAATCACTCTAAAATGTGGCTATTAACAGGGACATCCAGATACTCACCTTCAGAAGGACTTGGCACTTCTGCATTTCCTCCTCAAACTCTCCCCTCTTTCATCATTAAACACTGACTTTTTAACTGTGATTTATTATGAAACAAAAGCAGTTATTGAGCAAAACAACTCTTCCATGCATGTTCATATTAACAACAAATCTCACTAACAGGGACTGTTAAAACATGCAGGTCTCAAAGGCTTTGCCAGTTTGGAGACAGACAAACTGAACTTTTCAAAGTTCCCTAGTCCAGTAGCAGCCCCTGAGGCACTGGGAGACCCCTACTTGGATGTTTCAGGATTCACTGAACAGACACTGCAGCCAGCAAAGACACAGGCTACAGCGGCCAGACCTCTGCTAGAAATTAACATCACCACATGAAAGCACCACTCTCAGTTTCAAATTCAGGGGGCAATTTTAGAAATTAAGTAATTTTAAGTTTATAGCAAGAGGTGCCCAATAAAAACTAAGCATGAGTTTACTATTACATGTTCAGAAGGGAGTAATAAATGCTGAAGAATGTGTCTGTTTTAAACAGGAACCTTCTAACACCAGATTAAAAACCCCAGAGCACAGCCCAACTCGCTGCCTGCGGTCTGGGACAAGTAGCCATGGCCAGCCCTGATGAACACATTTCCAGGAGAACACACTGGAGTCGGAAAGTTCTGAGCCTTTTGAAACCAAACTGTTCTACATTTTGACAGATCTTTTCCATCCTGCAGATGCTTATGATAGACTCTGAGACATCACAGTATACAAAGCAAGAGATTAATTTAGCCTTCAATGGGGAATGGCAGGTGGTTGCGTGAGGCACAAAAAGCCGTATTTTTATGAATGCTACAAAATGTTTGTGAATGTAAAAATGTCTACAACTTGGGTTCATGTGACAGTGATTTGAGAGAGACAGGCACAAGCAAAATAGCATCTCCTGAAAAACAGTTTGCTGAAATCATGATGCAAGTCAGGAAAAAAGCTCCATATAGAGATACTATCAACTTCTTCAAAAAAGAAACAGATCTTTATGTCTTTTTCATGACATAAAAAATAGGTAGCACACAGCAAAACACAGCTTAGCTCACAATTACAAATATAAAATTGCAGGTCTGTTGTCAACATTATCAGAGGTAAAAAAAAAAAAAAAAAAGCCACACTTAGAAAATCCATGGGATAAAACCTATTATTCTTTTGTAAGAAATGAGATTAATAACACATGTAGCCTCAAGGGGTTACATGTCTTCAAAAGGAAGAAAGACAAAGAAGAAACCCGCTCCCCCATGTTCTCACCCCACTAAATCCCTCTCTCTCTAGAAGGTGACAATTCCACATCAGAGTACAAGTCAGGTACAGAAATCAAAGTACAGGCAGCTTCATTTCCACCAAGCTGTTGCATTTTGAAGTCTGTGGTTAGCATTTTTTTTTCCCCAACACTGATTTTTTTTTTCGGAAACTTCTGTGCAGAAAATACATGGCAAGCATAAAATTCTCCTGGAAGTACAATTCTTATTTGAAGAAAGAAAATGGAGTCCACAGTCATGCTGCCAGGTAAATTTATATTCTTTTTGTGTGTGAGTATCTAGATAGATAGATTTTAAAGCTAAGATATTTGAAACGTACATTCAGGGTTTTTTCTTTCTTCTCATTACAGGACTCAAAATCCTTTAGAAAGAAGAGAAAAAGAGTTAAATGATTTTTCCATCTCAGAAACTAAGAAGATGTCATAGCATGAGTGCAAGTTTCTATTCCCCTTGTTGTCTCCACATCCTTCAATCCTAACATCAGTGTTTTCACTGCAGTGTCCAGGAGATTTTCTGCCACAGTCAGCACAAGATTCCATCCTAACCTAAAACTCTTCCTTTTCTTCAAGCTATTTTCTATACACTAAATCTGGGTTACAGCTGGGATTGTTTTCAACAAATGAATTCTGCTGCTGCTAAGGGAAGAGACAACAGTTGTCATTTGGAGAATGACCAAGTTGCAACTATCACTTTATTTTTTATATTTCTCCTTCCATTCTCAGCTCAAGCTGTTCAGAGCAGAAAGGACTCTTCTTCAAAACAAGTCCGAGGATGAGTACAAATTACTGCAATGTCTATATGTGTGGGAGTCCTCACCATTATTCCTCTACCAGTAGTGCACAGCATTTGTAAAGGTCTATCTGGGTATGTCCAGCAGATTGTATGTATTGCAGCCTCCACCACTTCAGGTAGGTCTCCATTTTAGCAAATACTTTCCAGTGAATGCCCTTCCTGCAAGTCAGTCTCTTCTCCCTCAACATCAGTAAGTTGCACCTTCAAGTAAGTGCTGGCAGAAACAAACCTGCAAACCCCAAAAGTCAGCACTCCTTGCCATTGGACACATTATTGACTTAGAATTTATTAAAACTGAGCCTGCTTAACCCAAAGATGGTATAAAAACCCTGCTCAATAAATTCGATTTCATGGTTTGGAAATAGCTAACTGCTTTACTGTTGAATTAATAGTTTTCTTTTCTTGATTATCTCCACGTGGTTCACTTTCATACTAGCGGTATAAGAAAACAGGCTTTCTAATATAGAGCTATATAAAGGTAGGTTCATCTTTCACTGAACTACACGCACAAGGTAGATGATAAACTTCAGATGTAACAACAAAGCCACTCTGTAGCATGGGGTCCAATATGACCATATCCTAACATCAAAAGAGACTGTTTGAGCTACTAAGTCTATCCCAAGCAGCCCATGTGTCCAGCCAAGAGGACATCACAAACCATCTGCTCACACACCTAACTCAAAACACATATACAACTCCAAACACTCTTTGCCAAACCCAGGACCTATGATACAAAGTGTTACAAATCTAAGATACAACAGTTAGGAAGGAGAACCAAAGGTATCACTAATGAACATTACCAGTAATGGGAATTCCTTAAATTAAAATGCTCAGGTGGTATTAAATTATAAACCATAATCCATGTTCCAAAGCACGACAAAGTAAAAGTAAATTGGAAAACAACTAGTCTTAAACTCAGTCTAAGTTTCACTGTTCCTCTCTTTTTCTACACATAAAGCCTGCTATCAGTTATCATTACTGCCTTTGCAATTACAACTGAGTCCCACTGTCTGTATAAGTTTGCAATCATTACCTCTGAGAAGATGACAAAGTGATTATTCAAGAGATAAGTGGCCTCCTAAAATCAGATGTGAAGGGTCACCATTGCTGCTTGCCCTAGGCTCTATGCCTGAATCAGAGACTGGCCAAAAAGCTCTCTCAGGAGCTGCCCCTTCCACACCAGCTGGCTGCCCCTGGCAAAGCAAAAGAGCATTTCTGTCTCTGTCCTGGGATGAAGCACAGGTCAGAGCTGATCACTGCACCCCTGTTGCACCATTACAGTACACAAGCAGGATGAAGCCCCCAGAACAATTAACTGAGCCCAAAATACCATGTCTTAAAACCACATCTCCCCCATGCAATCAAAGATATCCATAGCATAAGCACAAACACACAGGTATTCCCTTTCACTTGCACATCCAGCCAGAAGGCAGGCTTGCACACAAATGTCGGATCCAATGGTAGGACTTAACACACCTGTTGTGATGGGGGAGCATGTGTCTGATGACAGGACAGGAGAGTGGTAACACAGTAATCCCCAAATGCCTCAAGGGTCTATGTGTCTTCTCAAGCCAGGAGACTGAGGTCATTGCATTGTGCATATCAAGTGGGTTCCTGCTTTGGCATGGAGCAAGAGAGAAAACACTGCAGCTGTGTGGTGCACAGAGTTAGGACAACTCCTTCATTTCAGTTTGGTCAGCTCTTTTCATATTTCTGGCATTTCTCAGGGAGCAGTGATACTGATCTATATCCTCCTTATCTGGCCAAAATTCACTTGTGGTCATCCAAACATTCCTGCCTAATGCTCAGCTAATAAAATGCACATATACTGTCATAAAAAGAAATAAAGCTGTTATGTCAAAGCAACAACAGATGCATAAGCTACTTTTCAGACCTCTAGCAAGTCTACACACTTACTTTAATAGCTTTGGAAGAAGAAACTGTACATGAGTGGAAAGATACATGAAGGGAAACTATAGTGCTATGACAACAGCATGAATCAGGGAATCACTGATCAACAACCATCACTTGCCTATCCTGTATCTCCTGTATTGCACAAAGTAGGGCAGTCCAAATCCAGCCACTCCCCTTCTTTCCACAAATTTGGTACATTATATTTTTGTCTCCATGTACTGCTTATATAAAAATGAATTTTTCAGAAAATCGTTTGAAGTCAAACTATATTTCCATTTTTGCCCCAAGTTTTAGGACGATGGGAAAGAATAAAGTGCTTGGGAGCTTTGCAGTAAGCATCCCATCTTCTAAATTCTAACATCACCACAGACTGAAAAAAACTCTTCACCTTTACAGGTAAAAAGCGTATCAGAAATGCCTCACAAAATTCAGAATGTTAATTCTTTTACTTTTTTTAATTAAGAAAAAAAATCCATTATTATATGAGAAAAAAGTGAATTCCTTTCTAAAACATATCACTATAGCTATCCCTATGGTAGGATACTCTACTGAATCTGATGTAATGAAACAACCCTCAACTTGTGTTCTCTGCACTGCCTGTGGAGTAAACGATAGGACTGCTTAGGTAAAATCCACATTTAATTAAGAAGCCCACATACTGAAAAGTACTTAGCTATTGCTTTGAGCCAGAAACACAGCAATAGTTTCATAATAAACACCTGCTTTATTATTCCTGATGAAGTAATATTCACCTAAGTATTTCTGTGAGAAAACAACATGCTGCATGTTGCCAGGCTGTCCTGAGTTAGTACATTCAAGCACTAGCCACAGATTGCTACACAGCAGCACGCCCATCTACATGACTACTGCAGCATATACATATCAGCATCCCTCTACTGTAATAAAACTGTTTGAATATTTTGTATGAATTATCGTAGGATATCAGAAGATACAGCATGACCAACCCGCACCCAAAATTCACAGGATTTTAAATACCACAGGCTTTAACCTTTTGCCTGGCTCCTCTCCCAACCCCTATCTTTTCCAGTTTACATTTGCCCACAAAGGCTTCAACAACGATCTGTTTACTGTTAACAGTAAATATTCATCAGTAGATTCCCTCTTCTAGAGTTATAAGCTATCATAAGCGTTATTCTAGGAAGTGGAGTAAAAATCCATCATTGATCCATGTGGCTTTTTTTATATAGTAGCTGAAGGGAAGCAGATTCACAGTCTCCAGAGTCTCTCACACTCTCAAGCCTCCGGATTCCTTCAGGTCCTTGACCTCACACTGCCAATGCAAAAAGCTTCCACTAGATGGTGCGGGATATGTAGGACACGTAATTCTCTAAATTATTAGTAAATATACATTAAGTAAATAGTATTTCCCCGAGTTTAACTGCAATTTTCTTCCCTTCCAATACAGAGAATTAGTTTATAGAAAAAACAAAATGCATACCTTACAAAACATTCATTCAATTCAGGATACGGGCACACTGGTTCTCCAGGACGATAAAAGCAGTAATCCTGAAATCCTATTATCCAGTGAATTGCCTTAAAAATTAAGCACACTAACTAAAAAAAAAGTCATCCCAGAGGGGAAGAAAAAGAAAAAAAAAAAAAAAAGGACAGAGGGAGAGAAAACGAAAAAAATAGGAAGTCCAAGAGAATGCAAAAACCCCTAGGGTTATTCTGTTTTGAACCTGTGTCTGTGAAAAGACAGTTTCTTATTCAGAAATCTTCTACCAGGGACCCAACATGACAAATTCAGTTTTCTCTGGCCCTTGCCCGTGTCGGCACGGCACAGCACTCCATCCCTCTCCCAAGAGCCGTGACACTGTGAGCTAGGGAGGGAGTGGAGGAAATAAATTATCAGAACAACTATGTACATTTCAACACTTATTCTTTTGTAAGAATTAGTCTCAGATGATCTACACAATTATCTCCGAGGACTGATAAGACTTGATATGATACAATTGTTAAAGAAGACATAATTTCTTCAGAAAAGTTTGCATTACTGAGTGAGAAGGAATGAACTCAGCTTGACTCTTGGATCACTGAATGCACTTGCAGAGTGTGGGATAAATAATAATAATTAAAAAGAGAAAAATAATAATCCGCACTTATTTTTAACCTAGGCACATATTAAAATAGAAACTATTAAGACACAACAACCATTAAATCCTACTGACATTTTTAGGCAATTTTCAGTGCTGAATAGCATGTTAAGTCTATATGCTATTGAAAAGATTTGAAGCAAGCACACATGATCTAAAGCAGAAACAGATTCATTCCCCAGTGAATAATAATGAGAAACAAATGAATAAATTAAAAGTGGCACAAAACACTACGCCACAAAATACTGCTGAACATGTTCTACAGCACAGTGAGAAACTGAAAAGTCTGCGTGGGCCACAGCTGAAACACAAAATCTGATGCAAGAGGGAAAGGAGCAGACACGACCAGTGAAGCAAAGAGGACTTGGGAGACTTTCTGTGGGTGACCAGGAGAAAGCTCTCTCCAGGGCAGCAAGGAAAACCCAACCAGAGACAGACTCTTTCCGGGAAAGAGCACCACACATGGAGCAGTTATATTGCTTTCCAAAACATTTTGCTCTCACACAAATTTGCCTACAATCAGGCAAATTAAAACAGTTATAGCTTCAAATGAGCAGGGAAGGATTTTCTTTTTTTTTTTTTTTTTTTTTTTTTTTAAATTTAGCTTCACCTCTTATAGTCAACTTCTGAATTATAGGCAGTTAGAAGGCAGTTAGTCCACTGAACGGTGTTGCAGCAGGAAGCTCCCATTTGACTAGACTGACTTGCTGCCACTAGATTCCCTTCCTGCCCACAGATGTCTAACTATGTTTTTTCCAGTAAAAGTGTATGGAGATACCAAGCATCCATTCTCTCATAAAACAATAGCCCACAGCCTCAAGGACTTCTCACCATTCAAAAAACCCCAGTTTCTCAACTCTACCAGAAAGCAAATCATTTAATCTCTCCCATATTCCAGATGCAAAATTAAATTCACAAGGAAACTGAAAAGGAAGAAGTAACCACCTGGGGATGAAAAGATAATCAGAAGATAGGATTGCTCAGAAGATAGCCAACAATCACCAAGTAAAAGGACCAGGAAAAAAAGTTTAAAAACAAAAAAGTGAACTGTACCCAACAAGAAAAAACACTGAAAGCAAATGGAAAAATAGGAGTGTGCTGTGAGAATATACATATTCTAAAACTTCTTTCCAATCATTGATAACTAGGATATTAATTACTATTTAAGACAAAAATAAAGAATAATTATTTCATAAAGACTGCATCAAAGTTTAAATAAGAACTGGTAGATGCAAGTGACTGTGTAATACAAGTGACAATATAAAATTAACATTGGAACAAGCACACTTATTTAAAACTTATTTAGTCTTCCCCACTCCACAAAAAAATGATAGTAAAAGTAAAAAAGATCAGAAAGTCAATTAAATAAAGCTTAAAGGTGACAAGAAAATTAAATTTAAAAAAAAATATATCAAAGACTGAATATTCCTATTTTACCACATTCAAAAAAACAAAATTAGGGTGACTGATAGACTACTGCATAAGACTGATAATGCATTATGTTACCTCTGAACAGTAACAAACTAGAGTTCTTCCTTCCAAACTTGAAAGTGTAGAGACAATACTCAATTCAGTATGAGCAAATATAAAGATTTGACTATTTTTTATTACAAAAACACAAGAAATTATCATTATCATCTACTTATGATGCTAATAGAATGGCCCTTCCAACTTTTTTTATGATCATTAGGAAGTATTTCCTCACCATTAAACTAACTCACCTTTCTATGGAAGAGTGCTTAAGAAATTCATTCTCTCAGTATCCCGTTACTGTTCCTGTTCTTTGGGTTTTAGGTTGTTTTTTTTTTTTGTGTGGAGCTCTTTGCTTTCTTATTTCCCTTAGTTTCCCGATTCTCCTTCTCTTGAGTGTCTTCTGAGCTCTGCTTTTTCCTTCCTGAGATGATTACATCTTCCCTTGTAGCTTCCCAAGTGAAGTGCTCAGCCTTAGAGAGCAGCTTCTTGGGAATCTGATAACAGCTTTATATTTTGGAATTACTTGGGAGCTACATTTGAGCATATTTCATTATTACTTTATAACTCAATGTCAAGCAAGTCTGTTACAGACTCAAATGAAGAGGTCATTCAGCAGTATTTTTTAGAAGTCCACATACAAGACAATGATACTTATGGAGCCAGACTATCTGGCAGCAGATGCACAGAATTACTTATCAGGAGTTCTTATCAACAGCCATCTGCAGTTTGTGACTTTATACATTTTTAGAATTAGCTATTGTAAAACAGGTAGCTGAGAGAAAAACACAAACTACTTGCTTATCCCACTTCAACAGATGCCCCATGGGAAGAGTTTGCACCATACTCTCATAAATCATTACTACAAGTAACTTTCAAAGGGGGAAGAAAGGGGGAGGGAGGGGCAAAAAAGCCATTTCATGATAAACCGGTTTTTCATTACTGCAAGCATCATCCATATCTACCTTAGGAGGGGGCTGATGTAATGTAGTCATCCCAGAAAGCTCCTGACTGCACCAAAACCACCTCTCTCCTGATGTATGGGGTTGTGGCATGCAACTGTCAGGCACCGGCTACAAGAGGAGCATCCTAAAAGGCCACCCACAAGTCAGTTACAGCAGAGAGGGAGCTGCCATTCCTGCTATAACGTGTGCTAACAGCGATATTCAGAACGGCAACCACTATTTTTACCTTCTGCTGTGGTATTCTACATGATATCTCAAATTTAGCTTGTCCTTGCTTCTGTCAAAGCCAATATAGAGCCCTCTAAAGGGCTTCACCTATGTCCCTGTGTTCCTGACTCGCTCTCCTTCACAGGGACATCAATCACAGCAACTTCTTACTATTCTACCTATACAAAGCTTTCCAGGGTGAACTCTGCCTGTGTGGCCACTGGTCTTTTAGCTTCAGTTAATCACAATTATCCCTAAAAGAATGGACAGTAGTTTGCCTGTGAAAAAAATAATTCTATTTTTTAAAAAATCATGTATTAAAAAAAGAGAGAGGTAAGATCACCTCACAGGGTAACCTATAATTTGCTTTTAAACTTCCCATGTAATGGGAACTGCATCTTCTAGGGCCAGACCCTGGCACCACAGCTGGAGCAAGAGGAGAGGACAACCTCCAACCCAGAACAAACACTGAACTGGCACATGAGCAGCATTAGAGACCATGGGACTCCTGGGTGAACAGATTTTCAGATAAGAGTTAAAGGATACTATGAGCCCAGGAAAAGAGGTTATTACAGTGATTACATGATACATAGGAGATTCAGTGACTGGGAGGGAAGAAACAGCCAAGAGAGATGTAATACAGATTGGTGCAATATGAGGAGATGCAGCATAAGAGATTAGTATGCAGGGAGCAGACTAAACAGAGCTGTAGACAGAAGTATTAAAAATCAGGGGTTTTTTCAATCTTAGGTACGTTACTCTTTACAGGATTTAATTACCTCAAAGTATTACGCTACAACATTTCCGTGTCTGTACCATCAGACTACTCACAATATGTTATGAGACTATACGGACATTTAAAATCATTTCATACTAATAAAATCATTGACTCAATTCTTGTATACATCAAGAGAAAACTGTATCTACAGGAATATGGCTGACACAGAAACGAAATATCAGACTTGTTCAGTGTTGGTCTGGAGCATGTAATTGCATCATGAGAGAGGACCTGATCCTGTCAGTCCGTGGACCAGGCAGCATCTCCACACTAAGTCCATCGTCTCTGAACCAGTTTGGGGCAGGGCTCATCTGCTGTTTCTGAAGCTGGTGCAGCCTTGCACCCACAGGTCTGTCCTGTTTATCTCCCAAACAGGTTGACCTCTTGCCAACCGGGAACAACTGGTCAGTCCCAGGAGCCAGTGCTGGTTGTCCCAGGCCATACTGAGCCCTATCCAGCTGCTGGTGTTCACACCTATGCCTGGTTCTACTTATGAGTCCAGGCATAGCCTGTGGGACCAATTTCCAGTCTGAGCTAACACAAAGCTGTATCTTATGATGCCATTTGCTTTGCCAATGCCCGGGCAAGCCTTGGGGGTGCCACAGCACCAAGGTAATTATGACAACTGGATAAAGAACAACTCACTAAGCAAGCCCAGTACCCTATTTATCTCCAGCACTGTATTTAGGTCCTTTTAATTTATTTGCTGAATTCCATTTTACAAGCACTTACATTTTTTGCCCTTGACACTCTGATTACAAAGCTATCCCCCAATATTTTTTTGTAGAGATGTTCTTTTTCATTTTTATTTTAAAATGTCACTTAAATACATTGCTTTGTTCTCCAAAATGTCTCCCTTGGCTTCAGACACGCATTCCAAACACATACTCTTTCTAATTTTTTTGGGGGGGGGAAAGACTTCTATATTCAAGCTGTTTCTATAATCGAGCAGCACAGCCCAGCAGACTCAGATATAAGGAATCATATTAATGCAGTCTGTCCTTTCCAGACCCAAAACCTTGCTTACATGCATGTTTGTACTTATCTTTCCATGCATTTTAACTTGTGAGAACTCAATCCCAGGTTACTTACTAGAGCCAGCTGTTTTAATGGCCTCATTACTTACCCAAACCCACATCTCAATAAACTTGGGGAAGCTGCCAAAGGATTTGGCTGAACCTCTTACAAAGCCCCATGACAAATGCCAACTATCATTTTATTATCTCAGTGATATGAAGGTCTGGTTGGATTCTCCAGTTCTGGATGGTTAAAGAACAGCAAGTTTCTGCTTTCCATCCATCATTAACAAGAAGATTGTTACTGCTTGGACGTGCAGACATTACTGCTACAATATGTACCCTGTCACCTCCAGGTTCAAACACTGGAATTCACAGTAAATCAAGCAAAATCCCTGGGGTATGTTCAAACACCAGGGCACTTGCTGCCTGTTACCTTCCTGAAACAAGAGCTTCAACCTATGAACTTTGCAATCAGGTAGGACATGCGTGGTTTGCCACCACAGCAGCTACGTGGAGACACCCAGCCCAGCTCACCACATTACATAAGAGTGGCAATAAAGCCACAGAGAGCTCCAAAATGAGCTCCCTCAGAGTTCAAGCTCATTTTCCTGACATCTGAAGTTGACTGGTTTACTTTCAGAGAAGACTGCAAAAAAAATCAGGCTTTTGAGCAGTCAGTAGCGAATGGCTGAAGTTGTCCAGGAAACCCCAGCATGGCATGCTTCCGAGGTAAAATATCTTCATTGGTGCCTGCTTTCATGCAGCCAGTTGTTTTACAGTGACAGTTACTGTATTTCAGCAGAGAATGAACCCCACCCTGACATTTAGCTGAGACAGGAAGACTGTTCTTTTCCTTAATTATTTATTCAAGGCCTAAAATTAATACTCTAGGAGACAGAAATAAAATTACATATGAAATTAAGGAAGTTCAAGTTGTCTGACAGTATCAATTTGCTCCAGTTCTGCCTTTAGAAAACAGTAATCTCCACTTAATCGCACAAAAAAAGGAATCCAAATTATGAGAAGTTTGGCCTAAACAATTTATTCTGGGCCTTGTCTAAAAGAAAGCCTGATCTGCACCACATGTGTCCCTGCAGCCTTCTCTTTGCTGGCCCTTTCACTGCACTTCCATCACTTCCGATGTGTTAGTTAACAAAGTGCTGCAATAATAACAACAAGCAAAACACAATGTAGGATGATGGAAAACAACCACAGTCATTGAAAAAGCCATGCATAAGACAGAGGGTAGTTGAAAAAGCAGGAAAATAAGAAACTCTCCTTCTGTGCAGAACTGCTGTTACTGTAAAGGTACATGTAACTATTACAAAAAGCATCCAAGACACACAGACTGGTCCTATATATGATCTAATACATAACTATTGTGGTGTGAGGTGCTTATTTCTGGTAGACCTCTGGATTTCAGGTACTTGCATGTAACCAGACAGACTATGAAACTAAATACAAATGGAGTTTAAAGCACTGGGGAAAGAGAGGAGAGAATAATTCGCTATGCAGAGACAACTATTTAAAGAGCTGCAATTCTACAAGAGGCCTCCTCTTTTTCACTGGAACATGTTGCAGGAGGCTTCCCCCACCCCACCCCCCTCCTTCCTCACCAAATAGAGGAAGGATGCCCAGGATTTACTACTCCAGTTTTTATTACAGACAAAATCAAATTCATCCTTCTTAACAAAGATCAACAGCTAAAGATACTACCCCAACAACATTCTCAAGTTCCTAGCAGTTTCCAGCTCAGTTTTTACAACCCGTTACACAGGCATCTCACCAACTATGCCACAGGGCTCTTCCATATTTATCGACTATTCATGTTCTAAGTAATGTTCACATTTTCAGAAAAAGTTAGTAATATTTATACTTTTCATTCTCGGGGTGCTTCAGACATTTGGCTATAATTAAAAGTTGAATTTACTGCTTTTGTGGGGTGTTTTTACATTGTGCTCCTATATTAGACTGCTGGCACCTACCAACTCATAAATTTATCTCTACCTTTTTAGTATTTTTTGCACATCTAGTCTTAGCAAAAGTTCAAAAGTTCATTAGCAAAATGCTACTTATCTCTGTGCTTGCTGAAAAGTCTTATGACAGATAATGTCAAGAAATTTAACACAATTATGACAACTAAATTACATAGCACTACCTAGATCTTGTAAGGTTGCAGAAAACATTGTAAGTAATTAACTGTTGTTAACAGGCTTACACTGACTCACCAACACATACTTAGACCCAAACCTGAACTGCTAATAGGTACAACAGTCATTTTTGTAAGGTGTCAGACTGGATTACTCCATGGCAGGACATTACTCAGTTTGCTTCTTGTTTTTCTAATAGAGAAGGGAGGATTATAGCTGATACTCTACTCACCTATGCAGCCTGGAGGACTTTGTAGAACCTTTTCTCATAGCACTAGAAGCCTACATTTCCTTCTCTGCCCAATCAACATTCACCATCAAAGTCACAAAGCCACACTTCTAAAATAATTTTCCTTGGAGAAGATCCAAGTGCGGAGGGGAGGAGGCATAAGGTTACAACCTGTGCTTGGAGAAGTTATTTTGCTCTAATCTAGGGTGGAATGTGCCACTTGGAACAAAGGTATTTTCAGTGTACACAAAAAAAATCATATAATGCATGGGGAAAAAAAAAAAAAGTCATTTAATGGACAGCAATCTACCTGCACAGACTTTTTAAAGCGTCCTTAATTTACAAAAATGAGTATGTGAATAAATTTACAAAAATGAATATGTGAATAAAATTTACTCATGAAAACAGACTGGTTGTCTCCACTGGATTTCCTTCAGTAAATGTAGAAGGATATTATATGCAGAAATGAATCCTAGTCAACATTGCTTTTACCTCCTAGTTCTTGCAAGGGATCTGTGCAAGGATACTGAACAAACAATACCACCCCAAAAATTCTTAATTTAAATAGTGAACACACTCAAGTGCCAACATCAATAGTTTCCTATAATCAAATTCTCCCTTTTACGCTGGGCTAAAAGACAAACACTTCAGTTGACAAAGAGTATTTATTTTCAAATTAAGCTCCAAACTAATCTGTACCCTCCTAGCGCTTGTATCTCTGAAACTCCACCAGTGACATGCCAGACAGACTTATGCTGGTAACAGTTGAGTGGTTTCCAATTTACACTCCTTCGGACATTGCCATCAGCCGGTATAAATGTCTGCTGTTTCCTGGTGATGTAACTTCATAAATAGGAGCCTATAGTACACACCAGATATTGACAAGTATCAAATAAAAAAGAATGAACTAATCAAGTTTCCCGGGATTAAAAAAAAATGTTATTTATTGTCTCCCGTTAATCAAGCTGTCACAATTAAAAAATAAAGTTCAGATTTTTTACTGGAAAATATGTTGTGACAGGATCTTTGCCTCAACATTTTTAAGTTCCCCAGAAATCTTACAAAGGGAAAGGGAACAAAAAACCTCACAGAAATGTTCCAAGTCATTTTAAATTTATGATATTCCCTCCTAGAATAACAACTAAAATGAAAACATGGTTCAGATCTGTGGAAAGACAGGGCAGTAACCAATCTTTACTTTCAACAACATGGAAAAAACAGTGTCACAAATGTGTTCCCCATTCACAGAAAGAAAACAGTTAAACATTAGGTAAAAAGCCTTCTTAGCAACATAAATGCAAATATTTAGTATAGTTTTCAATGACTCTTCATATGATTCTATGGTTATTAGCACAGAAGTTTCAAGTAAGATAAAAATATGACCTTGGATGAGTTAAAATACATTTTATCCCATTAAGCTACTACTAAGGAAAGCAAAGCTCATTAAAATAATGCATTCACCCTTAAAAAAAAAAAAAAGAGCGCAAGTACACACACATACTTGCAACAGTGACAGAAGTGCTCCTGGTAACTGAGTACTTATGACTCAGTAAAACTACTACCACAGTAAAAATTATTGGATGTCAGGAAAAGATCAAGTGCTAAAGCCATGTGCATACACGTAGCTCTGAAAGGAGCAGGAAGCAGTACTCAAAAATCTGGGGAAAAAAATTTTAAAGAGCACTCATATAATACAGTCCCTTGAAAAAGACAGCATGTATATTAGGATAAAGTGAAAACTCCTAAGTTTCTAAATGAGTGTTTTAATGATTTTTCAAGTCACAGACAAACATCCTGAAGGAAAGTGTTTGTTCTGCATGTGAAGTGATGGAAACAATTATCTGTGGTGCCTTGGCCCTCCAGCTGCAGAACGTCTCCACTCCTGTTCACGGAGGTCATCCACTCCGCTACTCAAAGGATTAAAGAAACAGGAAAAGACAAACCACCAGTATCAGGCAGACATTTCTGAGTTAGTAAATTAAACAATTGGTTCTGTGATCACAATGGCAGCCATCCTCAGCTGAAACTCGGTTTCAGACTGAAGAGATTAGCTGGCCCTTCATCTGCAAATTAAGCGGTATTGTGCTGCCACCTCTGAGTGACATTACATAGTGCCAAATCTCATTTGAAATGGTTCATCCTTTGCCTTTCTCCATGGAAATACCATACAATTAAAGACACAGTCCAGTACTTCTCATGACATTACTAGGCATGTATATAACCAGCTCCATTCACCTGGCACAGCCTCTCCAGAGGCACCAGCAGAGACTACCCTGGTATTCTGCCTCCCGTATCCATGACTGTCAGCAGTTCCTCCAAACACAGCCCTGAGCTCCATCTCCAGCCTGGATCTCCCATTGTAAAAACAAAACAAAAATTAAAAAAGCTACCCACAGGATCTCCCCCCACAAGCTGTTCAAGCACCTCTACTTCAAAGAACAGAGGTTGTTTTCTTCTCCAGTCTTTTCAACCCATCTTTAAACAGAACCGAACATTGCAGACACATATAAATATACATAATTCCACTGGCTTTGAATTAGATTATGAATAGAAGAAAACTAAACATAACCATGCCAACTGATCAGTGTCTTCCAGAATTCAAGCTTGTTCTTTTTATCCCTTGAAAATTAAAACCTATGGCACCTTATGTTTGGTCTAGCTATGCTTCCATCTTTTATTGACTTTTTCTTACAGCATCTGAAGAGAGTACTAAAAGTTTCTAATTTTCTCAGGTTGTGTGATATGATTCGTATTCACCAAAGTGCAAATTGTAGTGTAAAAGAAGGAATTCTCACAGAGCACTTCAAAGGTATGCAATAATAGACATTTTTGATTAACATAAGGAGACAGTGAGCAGTTTCATTCGACTCATTTGCAGCATCCTGGATCATGCCATCTCCCTCTGCCATTCCCATAACCCCCTCCTGCACTTGCAGCACTCAAATAAAACAGATGCTCCTATGAATCCCACAAGAAGTTTGTTATATACAGATAATTATTTGCAACATCTGGTAACACAATACTCATTTGAAGTCAGCCACTGAGAGTGGGGGTCAGAGCAATGACAAAGCCATCAGCCTCTGCACCATGTAAGCTGTTGCTGCCCCACTTCTTCAGTGGGTGGGATGACTCCTGCCAATGCTCACACAACAGCCTTTTTCTTCTGTTGTCTGCAGAGACAGGAATTCACAGGGGAACTATAAACCAGTCAGTCTCACCTCTGTGCCTGGCAAGATCATGTAGCAGATCCTCCTGGAAACTATGCTAAGGCACATAGAAAATAAGAAGGTGATCAGTGACAGCCACCCTGGCTTCACTAAGGGCAAATAATTCCTGACAAATTTTCTGGGCTTCTGCAAAAGGGTTACAAGCGTTGGTGGATAGGGGAAGAGCAACTGATGTCATCTACCTGGATTTGGGCAAAGCATCTGACACTGTCCCACACAACATCCTTGTCTCTAAACTGGAGAGACATGGATTTGACAGATGGACCATGCAGTGGATAAGGAATTGGCTGGATGGCTGCACTCAACGGCTTGATGTTCAAATGGAGACCAGTGACAAGTGGTGTTCCTCGGGGGTTGGTACTGGGACCAGCACTGTTTAACATCTTTGTCAGCGACATGGACAGTGAGATTGAGTGCACCTTCAGCAAGTTTGCCAACGACACCAAGCTGTGCGGTGCGGTCAACATGCTGGAAGGAAGGGATGCCATCCAGAGGCACCTTGACAAGCTCAAGAGGTAGACCCATGGAAACCTCATGAAGTTCAACAAGGCCAAGTGCAAGGTCCTGGCACATGGGTTGAGGCAATCCCAAGCACAAATACAGCCTGGGCAATGAGTGGATTGATTAGTCCTGTGGAGGACTTGGGGGTATTCATGGACAAGAAGATCAACATGACCCAGCAATGTGCATTTGCAACCCAGAAAGCCAATTATGTCCTGGGCTACATCAAGAGGTGTGGCCAGCAGGTCAAGGAAGTGATTCTCCCCCTTTACTCCACTCTTCTGAGATTCCACCTAGAGTTCTGTGTCCAGCTGTGGGGCCCCAAACATAAGAAGGACATGGACCTGCTTCACTGGGTCCAGAGGAGGCTATGAAGACGATCAGGGGGCTGGAGCACCTCCCCTGTGAGGACAGGCTGAGAGTGTTGGGGTTGTTCAGCCTAGAGAAAAGAAGGCTCTGGGATGACCTTATATCAACCTTCCAGTACTTCAAGGGTTCCTACAGGAAAGATGGGGAGGGACTTTTTACAAGGGCATGTAGCAATAGGACAAGGGGTAATGGCTTTAAAATGAAAGAGGGTAGAGGTAGATTAGATGTAAGGAAGAAACTCTTCACTGTGAGGGTGGTGAGGCCCTGGCACAGGTTGCCCAGAGAAGCTGTGGCTGCCCCCTCCCTGGGAGTGTTCAAGGCCAGGTTGGACGCGGCTTTGAGCAACCTGGACTAGTGGAAGGTGTCCCTGCCCATGGCAGGGGGGTTGGAACAAGATGATCTTTAAGGTCCCTTCCAACCCAAACCATTCTATGATTCTATGGTTTAAAACTGTAAACACCATTTTACAAACATTTTTTTTCCCCCATTTTTTCTTCTTTTGTTTTCTTTTCTCGTTTGAAAAACAGTAAGGTTAGGCTGAATATCTGTCCAAATTCAGTATCCGTGCTGTCAGGACGAGAGCAAGCACTATGTCAAGCAGAAAACAGCTGAGAAGAGGAAATCAGAGGCAGTTAAGCAGAGTACACCACCAGGAGATCCAGCCAAAGGACTGCTTTGCAGTCAGCTGCAACCAGAAGGAAAGCTATAGCAAGAAGCCATAGAGGCATGACCCAGAGCCAAGGATGAAGAACATCATACTGAAGAAGAGGATTAGAGGAAATACAAACATCACAAGATCAGATGTGCAGCCCATAAATCTCAGCATATTCAGACCAAAGAACTGCAGCATGCCTGGATCAGCGAGTGCCCATCCACCCCCATCACCATCTCCTTCTGTTAGTACTAACCTTCCCAGCACCTCCCCAAGATCCGGAAGCTCCTTCCTCTACATATTTTTAATACATCTCTATTTCTCTCTGTCTGCCAATTTTCCCACTTGTATCTGTTTATCCTCCCACTGACTCCCCTGTGTGCTGCCATTTATATGGCACTGCTGTTTGGAAA
>NW_020799095.1:33949712-33989388 GCF_003259725.1 Athene cunicularia | reverse complement strand
CCCCCAGGTCCCTCTCTGACTGGCAGCTCTCCAGCCACTCCTCCCCAAGCCTGTAGCGCTGCTGGGGGTTGTTGTGGCCCAAGGGCAGCCCCCGGCATTTGGCCTTATGGAAACTCCTCCAGTTGGCCTCAGCCCATGGCTCCAGCCTGTCCAGGTCTCTCCACAGAGCAGATCAACACTCCCACCTTTTGCATCTCTTGTTAACAAGACCTTAGTGAAAGATCATCTGTGTAATGAGCTAAAGATCAACAAAATTACATACAAATTCTTGTTGGTTTTTACTGTTTGGTTTGGGGTTTTTTTTGCGGGGGGGGGGGAAATCGGGACAGAAGAGTGGGTTGGTGTTTTCTTAAGCTGATTACAAATAGAAATTCTACACCAAGAAAACCATATTTTATCTTATGAGCTTTCTGAAAGTAGGGCTTCATTTATATGAATCTTCTACATAACCGAACAGATTAAATGTATTTTTCATCTGATAGATGTGCATTTAACGCGGAATCTTTCAAAAGTAACATAAGCACATATTTCAAAGCAAAAGAAATAGCTTTTTTTTTTTCTTTTCTGTGATAGAATCATATGAAAACTCAAGCAAAATGAAAAAAGGATAGCAGTCATCACTTTTTACCTATTTTTAAAAAATGTACTAAGTAACACCCCCACCCCAGTATTTCTATGCTAAAACTCACAAATAGGCTTAATGTATTAAGAAGTTGGCGAGCGGAGGGGGTAGGTTGTTTGTTTTTTAGAAGTAGCTCATTTCAGTGAAAATATAATCTTCTTTTCATTTTGTAAATTCAAAAGACCTAGGGTTACACATTTAATTACTAGTCCCATATGGGAAAGCCTCCTACAGACACATTGATGCAAAACAAAATTCTCCTTGCAAATAACAGAACTTGAGTTAAATTTTATATCTATAAAGTTGAGTTATATATAAAAGCTAAGTTGATTTATATATAGAAGATAATTTGAATTTATAGAAAAAAAAAATTTAAGGAAAAAAAAAAAAATATATATATATAAAAGCGCAAGATGAGACCTGATATACTCTGGGCAAACAAGAACTCCTGCTGCTACAAAATTGATTGAAAAAAGTAAAACCACACAAAACCTAAAAATGTTACCTTAAAATAGATTAATTCAAAAATTATTTCAAACACGGCACTTTATAAAAACATAACTGAAGTATGGTAGCAGACAAGAAACAAATATTTTCTCGATCCCCACGTTTTTGCATACATTCCTAAATTTATTGTAAATATCAATAATCACTAGCAAACTTCTTCAGCCAAAGTTAAAAACAAAAATAACATGCTAACATGCACAACTTAACTGCTTTGTATACAAGATACTGTACTTGCATACAGAATATTTAAGTTTCTTTTTGGACCTAGTTTACTTAAAAGTCAGGCCCAAAGGTGCCTAAAATAAGTACTTAAATCAAAACTGTATTTATGTGGAATTTATGTGGACAAGACTAGTTTTCTAGATATATGGGGCACGCAGAATTCCCACTAAAGCCAAAGTAGTTGCAAAGCTTAATAAGTTTTAAACAAAAACACAGACATGTAATAAGGGGTATGCCTTTCAACATTTACATGCTGATGCTGACCTTAAGCGTACATACGAGGTATATTCCTTTCCATTTTCATATCAATGGTCCTGAAATAAAAAAGAAAACTGAACCGGATCCGGAGATTGAAAATCAGATCACAATTAACCATTTTGTTGTGGATACACATGTCACTAAGGTAACAGAAATTCCACAATCTCTTGGATTAAACTCAAATTTCCCCCACAAGAGAAAGTACACGTGCTTTGGATGGGAAATAATTTCCAATATTTTATGAAATTCCTTTTTAGGCATCACTACACTCTTAAACAAAAATCACAGCTGAAAACTGCCTTGTCTCACATTCAGTAGACAGACAAAAGCATGTTTAAAACCATGCACCATAAAAAGTTTTACAGTCAAAAGGAAAAAAACACATTAGAAGCTCTGAAAAAAAAAAAAAAAGGTACTTAAGAATACATGGTAAGTTGTTTAGTTTCCAAGTACCATAAAATATTAGTAAGTTCACAATCACTGATGTATTTTAGAAGAGGCTGTTCCAGAATTCCTTAGGAAGGCAGAAAAACTAAGGTCACCACCTGCTTCCACTCATGGTCTATCCCCCCCACCCCCACACTACTTCTCAGGCACTTCCAGAAAAACCATTTCATGTGTGCCTGCATGATTTTAAAACGTGACAAAAATATTCAGGGGAGAGAGGGTTTTTTAAAGTGTCTGAGGTTAAAAAAAAAAACAAAACAAAACCAAAAAACTACAGTTTAAAATAACTGTAGTTTATTGACAGAAAAATTAACTTTTCTGCTAGATGTAATTTTAATCCATCAATTTTAAAATTAACAGCTATGTAATGCATATGCACAAGCATATTTTTTGTGCAGTACCTAGAGAAGATAAGGAAAATTCATGAGACATTGTTCATGGTGGTACTATTTTGGATCTGCTGCTATATTCCCAGATTTGAGTAAGGAATGTTACTCTTCACCTTTGCATATTAGCAGGCAGAAACCGCAGCACTTCTAAACATGCTAGCATAGCATTCAGATAATAAAAGATCAAGAATGGTGAAGAGATTTCCACCAAAGACTTTCAAAACTCCAAATTACACAAGAATTAGCCTCATGACTGGTGTCCAGGGAGTCTTCCTCTGTTTCCTTTCTAATATGAGTGATCTCACTAACACCTTTCCTCACCCCTGCTACTACTTTAACAGTCAAATGACACAGGCATAATATCTCACCTTTAGGAAAAGCAACATAAGTAAAATAGTTATAAATTTTTATTATCCAGAAATGGCTACAACTTTTAAAAATTACTTAAGATTCAAATATGCATTTTTTACAGAAAAAAAAAAATGTTTAAGATGTCCCGTAAGTCTGTCATTCATTTAATTTAGGTATGTCCTGAAGTCTCTCTCCTGTATTAAAGAAATGAACTGGAGTCAACGACAGAATATTTTCTTAGATGATTATTTAAAGATCAGTAGGTCTTAAATCTGGACCTCTTTCTTGTTATGAATGTTCTTATGAAGCTCATTACCAATTTTACTTTAGGCAGTTAAGAAAACAAAGAGTATACACTGGCACTGAGTGAAAGATGCACGCAGTAAAGGACATCCTCCAGCCCTTCCACACTCCAAGTTGTATTGGATTTACCCTAGAGATCTTCTAGTACACACACACACCCTTTAAAGCATATTAAGTACTAGTAAAATAAGGTAAAACTAGATGTTTACAAAAAATCTAGCAACTAGTCCTATGACTGTCATATGCTGTTAGCTGTCAGTTTTTATGCCCTTTGCTCATAGTTACTCTACCATGGATATCCTTAGCCCAGGTACAGCATGGTTCAGGTGATACTGAGCATCTGACAAACTGGTCTGACAAGAGGCTGCTAAATTCTGAGCAATAAACAACTAATATAGGAACAGCACCGCCAAATCACATCTAAGGCACTCCAAATTCCTGTCATGTAGTTCCAGCAGCTTTACTCCTCTGCTTCTTCTGATGCTCTCCTGGTTTTCAGACCACCTATTTCCAGGTGTGACTCTGCAATGGGGCAGGAATGCTCTGAAGCAGAGAGCTGTGTCCACCTCCACAGCTATTTGTATCTGCTTTGCCTTCAGAGCACACCAACAACATTGCTGATTACAGGAATAGTTACTGAAATGTGAATATGGATGGTCTGAAAGCTGGACTGAGACCAATAACTCATTTTGCAGACCTCTAGCTAGTTCTTCAGATGTCAATGGTCTCCAGCCATCACAATCAAGACTTTAAACCAGTACCCTAAGAGAGAATAATACCATTTCCTGACTACCTAGTTCATCAGCTATCTAATGCTTTTTCAAGTGCAAATATTGCTATACCTCCAACTGTTGCTATGCAACACTAGGTCTTACATTTCCTAGAAAGATGTGAAGGAAATTGGACTCCTGATCCTTAGTTTAACTACTATTACTCACCACCATATCTGCTATACACAATTTGGATTAATACTCATTGAGGAAACCAGGTTATAGTCTTCAACAATTTACTTTCAGAATCTGGGCTCTGCTCCAACGTATTTCCCCCCTCATTTAATATTTAATTCTCTTTTTGAACATGACCTGCCCTGCAATTTTAAGAGAAACCATCTGAGTTCTTCATGCAGCTATATTATAGTCTTTTTGATTCAGAATTGCTCCCACAACAGTATCAGGCATGTCTTAGGGATAATTATGTTTTATGGTTATAAAAGTCAGCATTGCTGGAATGCAAGTACAGTGCACACACGAGGTTCATAACAGCCCTTTTCATACCCGCAGAAGGAATTCCACCCCATAAACAACCTCCCCCCCGGCCCCATCTTCAGGCATTCTGGGACAACAAATCACCATATCAATCAGCATAACTTTCAGAAGTAACAGCAGGATTTTTTTTTTTCTTCCTAAGGCAAATTATTTGCTCCTCTGTAGACATGCAGACATTTTTAGTAACACTTCTGGATAATCAGCTTTATCAGCCAGATGGTACATTTTTTGGAACAGGAGACATGGGCTGTTTGTTTCACCACAAACTGGGGCAATCCATTTTGATAAGAATTTAATTCACAGTTAATACAGATTGTTGGCATCTGGTTTTATATGAATTGATTGCACAGACAAATCAGGTCAAGATCAGCTCTGGGTAAGACGACCAACAGATCTAATGGTGAACTGCTGTCACTGCACGTCAGCATGAAATTTGACTAGCCAGAAGTTGTCCATGCCCCAGAGAGACAGAGTATGTCTTATGTGTGCCCCCCGTGAACGCATTTTAAAGGAGGGACGAAAGGGACAACATTAGTAAATGCTCTCCCATTTCACCTGGGTACACACACCAACAGAGTCCTTTACTCTGTGACATACAGCTATGTTTCTTAATATCTGGGCTTCATAGTGCCTAAATTGAAAAGAGATTAGTCAAAAAGAAGTAATTATAAGACTGAAACCGTTTCATATAATTTTGTTTAAAACAGTTTTAGTGTAGAAGATTCTTTTGATAAAAAGATTATCTGCTGACCAGAATCACTGAGAGTTCCAAGAATTGCACAACTTTTACATTGTATTTACAGTCATTTTCAGAACAATTTTCAGCAAATCGCTTCACCTTGTTTCTCTCCAAACTCACACTAGGCCTTTTAAAGCTTAAAGCTTAAACTTAAGCTTGTAAGTGAAATTGTCTTTGGGAAAACATCATTTCAGAATACATACCTAAAGTTCAAACTGAAGACAGATTTTGAGAATGTGAACAAAATTACAACCAGACCTCAAAATATTTACTTTGAGATTTGGTATGTGTGAGGTACAAGAGTACAAAACTGACGTATGGCACAGAATATTATTTTATCCTTTGCATAATAACACACTTGATACATGTTATATTTTCTGTTTACATTATTTTATAGTACCTGAACTAGATCATTTAAAAGCAGAGTTATTAATCTAATATAGAAGGGACATTTTCCTGCACATCTCAACTGCTTTCTGACAGACTCTGTAGAGTCACAACCACAGAAGGAACAAAACAGTTTCCTATCAAGTGTCAAAAGCCAGTTCCCATTAAGTAGTTTCATCATGTAAAGCTCTTTTTTCACTGAAAATTAAAAGAGTCAGGATCCCAAGTCACAAAATAAGCACATACAACAGCATATTTATGCTGTTCACTGATTTCAAACAGTGCTACCAATCCTAAGCACTGGGAAAAAAAAAAAATCATGACCCAAGAAAAAGATTACTCATGGTTATTAGAGAAGGAAATTCAAAGGGGCTTTTATTCGATCTTAGAGATTTCATCCTTCACAGTTCACATCTTCATGTTTTTTCTGCAATAATGACAAAGGAAAGCGATTACTGGCATTTGAAGAACTAAGGCTGCATCTCCCTCAGTCACAAGACTTGGAGACAGCACTGTAGCTAGCAATACAAGGCAACCGAATAAAATCTCAATAGCTACCAAAAAAAAAAAAAAAAAAAAAAAAAAAAAAAAAAAAAATCAATCAAAGCATTTCAAGATCCCCATCACAGCCATTCCCAGCAGCCACCTGTGGGTGATACTGCACTCCTTTGTGACCAGAGTCTGTTACTGCTCCACACACCGCCACCCCTCCCTCAGTGGGTCCCATGCAAGGGGCCAGCTCTTGTTTCAAGTTTACAGTAACCAGGAGAAGAGCAGGAAGACATCTCCTTCCTGTTGCATCTGGGAACAGCAGAGGAAATCAGGAGACAGACATCAGGAAAATAGAAGGTCTGCAAATTTTGCTGTTGACTTCATCTGAACAATACAAGATGCAGAACATCAGGAGGTAAAAAAAAAAAAAAGTGAACACAACAAACAAACCACCAAACAAAACTCCTGCAGACTGAGTCTCTGTCTTCAATTCCACTAAAAACTCGTTTTGGCTGATGCAGCTATTCAATTCCAGCAGACTTCTGTCAGGGTAAAGTGAGCCTAGAAAATTCAGTGCTTCTCTCTACCGATCTGCACATTCTTTTTTTTTTTTTAATGTGGAAGTAGGAATTTTTGTATAGTTTAAGATGTTACATTTATTGCACTGAGCGCTCCATTCACAAGATTTTTTTTAATGAAACATGAATATAATATTTTGAAAGTAAACCAGCAAAACCCACAACTGCAAAGTTGTGTCTGTTTGAAAGACCATTGAGGGAAAAAGTGTTTTAAACCACTGTTAATTACCAAACTTAAGTATTGTATGACAGTAGGCAACATAGCCTAAACATGAACTTTTGTACCTGCACTCTAGCTGAGGAAGCAGTGCTGGTTTTACGTGGAAACTATTAGGACAGGAGTTTGGAGCTCCTGCCAGGCACCCAGGACACAGAACACATCATCACCCAGTACATAAGAAGCAGAGGAGAAAGGACCGGTCCCCCATACACTCAGCCTCACTCCATACTGGGTTTGCTTTGAAGCAAGTTACTTTGTGCTGCACTTTAAAGGACGTTGCAAGGAATGTGCATTTCATTGCTAATGTGAAATTTAGCCAGCTACTATGAAATTTCAGACATAAAATTATTACTTCCTGCATTTGTTAGTTTTATGGTAAAATAACATTGCTATTATTAATAAATTCTGGCATCTGATCAAAGTACAACCATTTGAAACCCTTCAAAATCTTTTAAAATACATAAATATATTTTAACAGCAGCAAATAATATAATCAAAAATGAAAAGTGATGGACAGCTCTAACAACAAAAATCTACAAGTTAAAGCTGCAGAAGAGTGGATGAGGGAGTTATGCTTTATTTCAGGAAGCCTCCTAGCAATCCTTCAGCAGCTACAAAAGGACAAGGCCCATTTTATTCCATCTCTTTTAGCATTCTCTTAATACCACAGAAGGCCTCTAATGATTTGTGCAAGTGGTAATTATTCCATCTTTCTGGTTAGCCTGGAAAATGCCTCCAAAGTGTGCCATATCCTTCTGTGGGGCACAGCACTAAATCAGTCCTCAAAGTCAAGCCCTCAGCAAAACAGCTCTATTTGTTCACTCTCCTCATTTGCTGGGGCTTTTGGACAGAAACCAAACATGCCAACATACTGTTTTCTCTTAATACTGTTCCTTCGCTCAGTCTTTGCCAATTCCCCCAGCATAGTGAACATGTGGTGTTATGACTACAGAGCACTTTATAATTTGCTATATTATAGCAAAGAATAATACCATGAAACGTTCTTGCCATCACATCCATACTCACAACTCCCATGCCTGTGCACCTCCCTCATTCTTCTTTCCAAATTGCAGCCAGAGGAAGGCAGAAAGGTAACGGCTTTGTATTTCAAATGAGCATACCCAGCACACCTATAGGATCAACATCATAAATTGGCTGAGGACAGGCACATACTAGCATGAACCTGCATTTCTTATGTGTCCTTACTTTGGTGCAAGCAGAAGCAGCCTCTTTTGTGCCAGGACACTTATATGCTGTAACAGGAGCTGCAAGCAAGTCTCCATTTCTGCCTCTCTGGACAGCGTGCCTTGTGGCTCCTGAACATGAAAGGACTAGAGGCTCAGAAGCATCTGCCATGTCTGCCCTCCAGCCTAAACCTGAGCGTGGTCAAAGTCTGATGGGTCACTACCAATCACTCCTAGTAGCAGCTGCTGGGTGGTACAATGCCAATGCCACCACCACACAGCAGGAACCAACACATCGCATCAGGTGCCACAGGGGTAACCTCCATGTCAGAGAAACCTCAGCATCTCCATCTGCCAGCAAAGACAGCTCAACAGTGCTCAGCTTCCCCCGCAAACAGAAGGGCTTCATTGTCCTAAATACCTTCACAGAGGGGATACACACATAATCACTCTCCTCATCGTTTCTGTATACAATACCTTATACCCCCATCTTGTGGGCTTGAACTGCTCTAACAGTTAAAGACATTTTAATGCAGATGGGGGAGGGTAGAAAATAAAAAAACAAAACACACTGCCTTTTGAGAAGGAACAGAAGATATCCTACCCACCTCTGAGGGGATGCAAAGGGACACTATTGTGAGCTTTTGGAGACCAGCTCCTTTTTGGATAGAGGGTACTTCTGACTTTAGAAGGTCTATGAAAGGAAAATTAAACATTTGCTATAATATTTTTAAAACACTTCAACAATATAGAAGGTCTTCTTATTGTAATCCAGAACTATTTCTTGTGCTTTTCAATTAGTTCTAAATAAAATTGCTTTGAAGTTTTTATTGTAGTTAATCAACAGTATTTCTGAGGTTAACAAAAGTTTCCTTTGCTGCCAATGTACAAAAAAGTCTAAATGCCTGTTCTCAGAACAAAAATGGTACAAGCTAAGCATGTAAAAACTAGATTATAAAAAAAAAAAAACCACCATACACAGTCACCCTGTCATTCCCAACCAAGTGTAGACAATTTGCGGCAATTAGCACATTGTGCATAGCACAATTCATCGGGCTGTTCGCTGGGCTACCAAAGAAATTCTGGGTGGCAGTTTGCATTAAAGCTTATCAGCAGTGCTGACAAGGGATGCCGGTGCATCAGCAAACACTTTCTAAAACATGCAGCAGTTTGGCTGCTGTTTCTACCTGTCAGCCACTTTTCAGTGAGCTGTTATCAGGAGGGAGAACACTTAATCACAGCTCTCTAACAGCTAATATTAAAGGAGAGGACAGGATGGCTTCTGGCAAACTAAAGTCAGCTGAAGTTATCATCCTTTCCCTCATGGCCACACTGTTCCCCAGGCCAGTGTGGGATAATTTTAATCCATTGCTGTAAGACAAGCACAGTTTTTGTTTTCTCCCATTTCAATTGCCTTTTGCATGAAAGGCTGGGGCTTAGCCAAGAATGAGCTTGCAGAATTTTGGCTTGCTAATGCGGATCTGATTTCTCAATCCATAATTTAACTTACACTGAACATTTACTATAAGGGTATCCTTATAAAACATACTAGAGATGTAAAATTTCTAAGCACCATCATGTTCTGATTTACTTCACAGCTAATAATTGCTCTTGGATGCAAAGACACCTTAACACAGAAAGATCTTAAATATAATGTGTTATGAAGGAATTAAAATGAGATGCGGTCCTTCAAGGGCTGTGGTCCTCAGACATGCTGCTCCTACTGATACCTTTTTACAGACTTTCAAAAAGTTTCAATTTGCGCCTTTTAAAAAAGGAAAAAAAACACCACCAAACATGACCTAGAATTCATGTTCCTTCAAGTACTTCACAGAAATTTATGATAGCAAAACCACCTGTGAATTTCTACCTTTTTCCTTCCTTCCTTCACTACTCCTATCTCAAGACTATAAACCTGATCTTCCCTTCAAACCCCATTTTTCCACTAATATTCTCAAGAAATTACTGCATCAACAACCTGACAAAGGCACCCTTCAGTGGTGTGAATGGCCACAGACAGCGAGTTGGGTTCAAACTCTGATAAAGCAGTCTGAGCAGGAAGACTTAAGAGATGAACAGAATTGAAAAATTCATTTTCGTTTTGAATCCATTAGCAAGCAGATCTGAATAAATTAGTTTTGACAAACACAGCACATTCTCACTGACCACAAAAAAAATAGAACATTGAAATGCAATCTAAAGGCACTCCTGGAGCTGTATGGAAATAAGATAGCTTCTTACAGCAATGTTTACACCAGCACGCTGGACTGACAGAAAACTACAGGTAAATTTTCCAATCACAGCACCCACATGCTCTGAATTCAGTAGCTTCACTGCTCAGCATAGGCACTGTCTCAGTGCCAGGGACGTGACTAAAGGATGAAGGTCCATATCTGAAAAGTGGGGCTGTGCCAGTATGGGGTTGTTCTGGGGGTGATCTCTGCATCCTGCAGCAGCCTTATGGTCTCAGCTTCCTTCATACCCCATAGTTCTCCCACAGGCAACAGCAGTTTGCTTTGATTTGTTAGCAGTGAAGTCAAAGGAGATGGAGGAAGCTGTTCTATCCTGGCAAAAGCCAAGCTTTTCCAATTATCTCATCCTCAGCAAAACCCAACATGCATTTGTTACACAACTGACTGAGGACAGCACTGCAGCATTGATGACTAACCTGGACAGCTGTAACCCTTCTGCTTACTACAAAGAACCAAAGAATTCCTATGAGAAACAGCACAGCAGCTCACCATGTACAAGAATCCCAAAGAGGAGCAAGATGAATTTTAAATAAGACTAAATATTTAAACAAATGTAATACTGAAGCAATAAAACAGACAATGAGCAAAACTGAATATACGTTAACATATACACGCATAAACTCATGCCACACTATGTTTCAACACTGCACACAGAGCTCTATTGATTTTACTTTCTAGCTATGTCACATAGAAAGCAACACACACAAACTCAGGAACCCAACAAGATGGCACTTCACCAAAATAAAAAACAAACATTAAGTTATTTAACCAGAACTTAAAATGTTCCCTTTGACACAAAACAAAGTATGTCACTCTGAGAAAGGCCATAGCAGAAAATGGCATGAGTTCAGCTGGAAGATGAAAGCACTGGAATTCAGGTCTGTGCACCCAGGTCCTGACATGAATGGAGGGGAGCAAGCAGCTGAGCCCTGCTCCAGCCGGGACAGAGGGCCGAGCCCCAGACCACCGCACATGCAGTGACATTTCACTCATGTGCAAGCCTGTAGCCAACAGGACTAGCAGGAAAATGAGGCATCAACTTGTTCTTTTAGCTGCAAAATGTAAGAGCTGTGCAGAGTGGAAGGATTTGCATGCATTCAATTCCTTCTCATCATCCTGAGCTTGTATCACCCATCCTCGTGCACTGTGCTATAGGGTACCAAGTGCTCTGGGACAAGGACTCCCCTTTACCCCTTAACTTGGGGCTCTGAATTAAGATGTACATATCCTGCTAGGACAAGGGATGGGACAGGGATGCCTCTTGTTACTGACACTGAAGGATGCATCTTCAGCACAGCATTGAGGGAGACCCTTTAGCCCAGCTCTACACAAACCTTCCCAAGGTGAGAAACCATGGTTCAAATTCTGCTGTGAGCAGGGCAGAAAATGGATTTGAAATTGGATCTCTTCCCTCTAATATTTTACTTATCAAGCTAAGGACATTCTCTGACTTTCAGTCTGTGGGTTAGTGAAACATAATGACGTGCATTAAAAGGCATTATTTTTAAAACACATCTATACAATAGCTGTGGAACAGCATCACCAGTGCTTCAGAAGAAAAGCCCACACCAATATCCACATCTTTTATTCATATATTTTCATGAGACTGAAAGCTCTCATACTTTAAGATTCACATAGGATAAAATATTGGATATGCACAGGGATGAAGATTGTAAGAGTTCTTACTGTTCTCAGAATCCTGAATAAAACGCAAAAGATTGATGGGCTCTGGAAGAAGCCTCACTACATATGCAGCACTATTTCAAGGTTTTTCACATCTTCTGGTCTACATCATTTGGCTAAAGAGACAGGAGAGATAGTTACCAGGTTGGACAGTTGTATTCTACTTGGGGACAGTTTTAAAGCTCTTTGCTGTGACTATCAAAGTATTTTTATTTTTTTAATTCATGTTGATCCATACAGAAGACAGAACAACACTAAAAAAATGTACTAACATAATGGTGGTGGAGAAGGAGGATAGCTCACTTAAACAACATATTCACCAATCATGCAGAAAAAAATGTTTGGCTTTTCTTGTATTTGCATGGCAAGTGCTGCCTCTTTGGGCATAAAATTCATCCCAAGGGACTGCACATAGCATCCCCCTGCTTTCTGCCTCAGCCAGCAGCACAAACCAGCACTGCACAGCAGAAAGGAGGCTCCCACCCAGGAGCCACCGCACAAGATACTAATGACCTTCCTGTTCATGATCATCTTCCTGCTTTTTGGGACATAAGGAGGTAGCAATTGTGAAGTTATCAAATTGTTTTGCTTCTGATTTCTAATCTCTTTTTAAACACAGGATGGACCTAAGACTGGACCTGAAGTACTTAATGATTCTCCTACTATAAATGAGGATGTGTCTGAGCGTTATAACTACTATATTTTGCAACTATATTTGAGAGTTTCCCACTACATACTATTGAAAAGGCTGCTAGCTTTAGATGAAGAGGCTAGAATAACTCCACAGAGCATTTCTGCTGTTTGAGAGAAGACTCAATGTGATTTTGAGTGAACAGTCAGTCACTATAAAAATGTTTTTAATAGGGTGCTGGCCTACTCAGGTCCAAGCCACAGGCAAGAAGTACACAGGGCCCCTAGGAATTTCAGTTATCAACCAGAGATTACAGTATCTGTGGCAAGCATGCAAGCAGTGCCAAGTTTTACTTATCCATTGCAGCCAATGAATCTGCTGAAGCTGATTCAATGACTCAGGGATTCCTAGAGAGAATGAGTTCTGAATAAAGTCACACAGCAAGGTAAAACACACAGAAGAGTAATGAGCAGAAATAAACTTCTGGAAAGTTTGGGGTTTTGGTTTTTGGTGGTTTTGTTGTTGTTTTTTTTTTTTCTATCATCTAAAGTACATTAAATGATGGAGAGCTAACATTATTTATTAATTGGGTTGTTAATTTAAGAATCTTGCTAGTCTGCACATATAAGAGTAAACACTTGTGCATAGACACAGCACTGTACATATAGTTTTATTTTGAATTAGGTTCCTGCAATGCTAATCCACAATTTCCGCTTTAAGATTAAATCCTTCCCATGCAGAATCCCTTGTTAATACCACTCATAAATGACACTTAAGATGCTCATAAATACCTATTAGGAAATGGCACCTTTCAGGAAAAGCACATAAAAGCTGTGCTTCAGAGATAGTACCCATTTCTTGTGAGTCTGCAGATGGAATCAAAGTTACTGATTTTAACCTCTCATGATTGCCGTCATACGCGATGGCATTAGCAGAGGTATTCAGGGCTAGAGCACTCCACCAAGACGAACAGTTCCCAGTGCAGTGTTCCCCCTGTTCTCACAACGCACATTTCTCACCCTGTCTGCCAGAATCCAGATTTGTTTTAGTTACAAGACCATCTGCTTTTTGAAAGGCCTTTTTTTTTTTTTTGATGACAGATGGATGAGGTTCAAATTCTTTTTGTAACCAGCAGTGAATTTTTACAATTCATTGTCTCTGCTGCTTACTGTCTTGCTTTAAGTACTTGAAAGGAAGAACTCTCATGGGGGAAGGAGTTTTCCGAATGCATAAAATTTTTAAACCAAAATAAGCATATAAAATAAATTTCTGATGCTTTAACTGCAAATAGTCTAGCTCCAGGTTTGTAACCTAGTTCTGTAATCCTGTATTGGCTCAGGTTTCTCTTTCATGTCCCAGAATAAAGGGATGTGGAAGCAGAGGGAGTACTTTAAAGGGCTATCTATAGTGTTATAAGCGTCATATTTTCCCCCCCCAGAGTCTCACAATATCATCTGGCTCTTTCAAAGTCTTAGTTCTTGAAGTCTGGTGTTTGCAGAAGAGCTACATTTACTTTTAAAAAGCTCACAAAAAAAAACAATAGACTTCTAGCCCTTAATATTTAAGAAATAAAAACTTTAAAAGTTGGTAGACAGATTTATGGGTTTTGCTTACATTCCTTCCTATTTTAAAAACCTCGCCATTTTTATTTCATATTTAATACCCTTTTTGGAATGACAACCTTAGAATAGTAAATAAACCTCCATGATACACCTAAAATATAGTAAAAGAGACCCCACTAATACTGTGCTGCCAAGCCTTGATCTGCAAGCCATAAATTATACCTCCACTAGCCACGAGCACCCCACTACATACCTCAGGAAGAGGGAAGCGCTGGGAAGCGCGCCACTGAGAACAGGAGGATCTGGGGGCCTCACGGCTGACCGCGACTGTATCGGGTTTACACCCTGGCTCCAAACCAACATCACTACATCGCCCTCAGCCCAGCCTCAGCGCTGCTTTACTTATTGCCCCATGGTCAGGGACGGGGGTTAACCTGCCCCACCACAGCTCCCCTGTCAGTCATGCACATAGCCCCGAAACAGGACGCACACTTGGATTCGGGACAGCTTCGGGCAGCTGAAGAACCCCACACTGGCTACTCCACTGTATCGGGAGGCCTAAACTCTGTGCAAACAGGGAATGAAGGGAAAGGGGAGCCAAAGAACAAATAATTGAGCAAAATACTAAACAATCCTCTAGTTTACATCCCTAGGTTATGCCACAGACTCATTCCATCTGTGAAAATATTCCACAGTGAACTACATGTCATGTTTATATTAATTTCTTAACAGTAAATTACTGCTGCCTGTACAGCTGCAGGCACCAGCCTCACCATGTGTCTCCTGTGCCCCTTGCAGCCGGCGTGCCCAACCTCACAAACACGCACTGCTGAGAAGGGTCACGGCTGCATCTCAAACCAAATGCTACAGAAAAATCGGGCCCAGATCAACAACATTTGGAATCTCTGTCCTTTATTATTCGTTCACTATGGAGCCTTTGTAGGCTTCATTCTTGGTTTCAATGAGGCAACTGTTTCAAGAAAAGGAGAAAAAAAGACAGAGTAAAGAAGAAACTCTAAGGAGTAGGGGGAAGCCCGAGAGCAGATATAGAAGTGTAATCAAAAAAAAAAAAAAATCTTAACGGGTTTTTTGCTCCAATTGCTTCTTGATTTCCCAGAAAACCCAGAAGCAGATGCTTTAATTTACTGTTCCCATAGTACTGTTTAGTGTGCCTTCATCTATTTCCTGATGTTATTCTCATTTTTCCCCCTCATTTACTATGAAAAGGAATGAAAGATCACAAATAATATAGACAAGAAGTGACAGATAGCCAAAGCATTTTTCATCATGTTACAAATAATTTTCAAGGCAAAGTCCCTACTAACTGTATTCTCCTCTGAGAGTAGATATAATAACCTACTCTTCAAAAAACAGTACAGTTTAGATGCTGCCAAGACTTCTAGAATTACCTGTTCTGGGTTGGTTTTTGTTGTGGTTTTTTTTTTGTTGTTTTTGGTTTTGGTTTTTGGGTTTTTTGTGGGTTTTTTTGTTTTTTAAGACTTAAAAAAACCCCACTGTAAACCCATGAAAGTACTTTTTTTTTCCCCCACCAGTATTTTCTAGCACATCCATGATTGTTCAACATTCGTATCCACTTCATTGTATTCTGGAGCTATCACCATATTTCACACATTCTTTTTAAACCTTGATTAATTTAACAGAAAACGAGTAGGCCAGAAGGAATCTCTGTATTGAAGACATTTCTCCTAAAGTCATAATGGATCCAAAGATGATTATATATCCCAGGAGCAATTTATTTAAAATTAAGATAGCAATAAAAGTGGTACAGAGAAAAGTATTTGAACGGTACTGACAAACTTCACTGCTGTAATATTTTCCCCATGTTATAAGTCCCATCATCAAAATTCCACCATTGAATCTTTTTTCTGCTTTTGAATGCTGCAATATGCCAAAGGTTAATTTTAAAAGAAAATGCCCACAGAGGTTACTGACTGCATTTTACATGTTTTCTGCCTTTGCACCACACACTTTCCTGTACCTGTGCAGCACCAACAGGCCTTCATTCCAGTCCTTGCACCTCACCAGACATTTTAAAGAAGGTTGGTAAATAATTTCTCCTGCCCAACACTCAAAGACCAAATAACCTCTAGATACCTTAGCAACAGCCTAGTTCATAGCAGAAACTGGAAGGGAGCTGCAACTAAGACTCCAGTGATCAGCAGAGATTAAGTGATGCTACTGACCTCTCCCAAACTGTGGCCAGCAACGGGAAATCCATTTACAGCTTCATAGAAGGTCCCTGGGCCCTCCTGAAAACCAAGAAGCTGTAGCAATACTTCAGCCCCAGAGGTGGGTATATGGCTTAGGAGTAAAAAACAAACAGAAAACCCAGACAGAAGCTGCTGTACTGACACAAAACTGGGAAGGAGCTTTGAAGGAGAATTTAAGACTTTGCTAGGGATAAACACTCTCCAGAGAAGGGTCAGGCACACAGGACAGATGTTTCCCATTCCCCTGAAAATGGTGATAGAAAAAGGGGAAAAAAACACCTCAGCAGAAAAAATGCAGAAGTGAGAACTCGGTCCCAGGTTCAAGCTACTGACACACAATGTTACCAAATTTCAGAACTGTCTGATTTGGGCAGAAGTCCCCATACATGACAACAGACTCACACATTTCAACCCTGCAGGGATAGCAAACACCAACTGATCATCAACTGGTGAATAATGAGCAACTAAAACTTCCTCACAGAAGCAAGAAATCTCTCTATCCTGATACAGGGTTCAGCCCCCATGTCCTTACATTAATAGCTGAAGCTTAAGACTATGGAAAAGTCCCATATGTTTCCCTAGCCATGTTCCCCACTGCCAATAATGTGTTCTTCTACAGTTCTCACTGGAAGAATTATTCATCCTCCTCAAGATCAGGAGGGGCCAAAATTCACCCTCTCCCATTCCAGAGGAAAGTAAACATCCCTTCTTGAAGGAGCAATCAGATGGTCAGAGTCCAAGATAGCTTTGCAGCTAATGAGGAACAAAGATGAAATCAAGCAGTTCCTCAAGATACTACCCCCAGTGGAGGACTGGCAATGTTAAAAGACGGTTCCTTTCTTCCACAGAGGGACCTGTAAGTCCTCCTGAATAAAATAAGGGAAAAAAAGAAGATAACACCTCTTAGTTCTATCTCTTGGCAAGGTGGTGGGAATCAACACCAATCTGGTGAGACTCACTTCTCAGTCTACATGCTGTGGGCACTTTTTATCTTAAGATGTACCTGCCTTGAAAATGGCTATAGGCTCATTGCCTAAGGAGAAGCATAATGCTCTGGGGCTCTCCATAAATCATCATGCATTTATTGTGTTAACGTTGCCCAGGTCATGGCCATGACAAGTGCTGAGTCCAGGCTCTCGGGACATGATGGTAGATAGTCTCCTTATTGGGATTTCAGTGGAAGACACAGCATTTCCACAGCTTGAGGAGGAGAGAGTGGAACTATCATCTCAGAGAGCAGATAAATTTAACTTTCCAATTAAAACAGATATCTTTATGTTCTCACCAAGAATGTACTAGGGCAGTGCTGAGGGCTACAGTACTGAGGCTACAGTAAGTGGTAACTGAATCTGCTCCAGCATGAAAAAGATAAGGAGGAACATGGCGCCTCTTCATCACAGCTGTGTTCAGCATGTCAGGATCCAGGAGCTCCTAAGAACTACATCTTAGAGCACAGAAGAAATAAAAAGAGTCTTGCAGTACTTGTTTTTACAGACAATCTGCCTCTTTCCGGATCTTGCAGTCTTCAAAAGAATAATTTTTCAGATTTTATTATAAAATATATATATGGATGCAGAGATAGGGAAATAGTCTCAGTGCCAAGTCTCTTGACTTTCCAGGTCTGAGAAAGAATCCAAACTGACCAAGTAAAAAAAAAAAAAAAAAAAAAAAAAGTGCAAACATACTTACTAATTTTTTTTTTTTTTTTAAACTGGGTAGGGTTTAAAAGATCAACAAATTGAGCATTTGCTCAGGATAGTTTCTTCCCATACAATACAATCACCTCATGAGAATATCTGCAATACAAGATGGGCAAAGTTTAGAGTCATCCCAGAAAGGAAGGAAAGAAATCAATAAAAAGGAGGGAAGGGGTGATAGAGAAGTGCCATACAGTTAGGATGTTCTCTCTTGATTAGCAGCCAAAGAAAGGTGAAAGCAGAAAAGAACTGCAGAAGCCACACAGCCCCAGATACACACAAAAGAGCAAGGAGAGAAACCAGTCCTAAGAGCAACACACTGGCAAATGCAAAATCCATAAAGTAAAAGAATTCTGACTCATTCAAATGATAAAGTGAAAATCATGTATCAGGTACATCAGTTTTGCTTATGCACACAGGCACGGGAAAGGCAGAGTGTGAGTGCCTTACGCATGCTGTCAAGGAAAGCCCATTTCCAAGTTGCGCGCTTGCAATACAAACACCCAACGTGAATACATATCCAGAGATGAGGACTGAGAAAGAAAACGTGAAGTGAAAAATACCATGTAACCCATGAACACACACACACTCCCCACCACCCCCAGGAAAAACAGTAGATTTGAAAAACAGCAGTGAAAAGAAAAACACCTTCAGAACATGCACATTTGTAAGTGATGAGCATGTAAAGCAACAGCCAAATACATGTAGTGAATACCCATAGCAGCAAGGGTAGCAGCAATAAATAGCAGTTAAAAAAAACAAAAAAAAAAACCCACACACAAAAAAACCCCAATCACAAAATACCCTTTAACCTCCTCATTTTTACAGGATTCTCCAACTACAAGCCTGGGAGCAGTATAGTAGTGCCAGGTTGATGAAGCTCAAGAGGCTTGACAGCCTTCGCCCCCAGCTATCCAGCTACTGCAGTGGCTTCTTTTCAGCTCCTAAAAATCACTGTACTGAACTGGAACAAAACTCCAGCTCAGCACTGGGAATCCACACTGGTTTGGTTGAGACTGGGGAGTGGCCATGAGCTACAGTGCCACTCTATCACATAACCATTTCCATTTTGAGATTAGTTTGCCTAAAATGAACCTATTCCATTTGGTATAACCAAACCAGTTAAAAAGTTATTTGCAAAACCAAGAATAAACCTGCAGTGAATGCCAGTCATGGCTGGATGTGACTCAACTGAAACTGATCTAAAAATCAACTGCTGGAAAGTGCTCATACAGAAAAACAACCATAAGGCAAATTTCCACTGAATTAAGCCCACCCTATTCTAAATAAAATAAATGAACAATCAGCTGTGGAAAGAGTTTAAAAAAAAATCTGAAGATGTACTTAAAGTAGATATTAAAGTTTGGAGTGGCACTAACCAGATTTACAGGGAAAGATTGAGACACCACCTTCCCGGACCGAACTTCAAAGCTTTGCTGTCTCCCAGCTTGGGTTAATAAGAAAATCCCAAAGGGGAGGTCACTTGCAAGTACTAAACCTACTTTAAAAAAAAAAAGAGTAGTACTTCAGATTCAAAGGTGTCTTGCACAGACTCAGAACCTGGCCCTCAGAATTACAAACACAGCAGTAAGGTGAATTTAAACTCAGTCTGTCTATAGGCATTTAATAGTGAATGCAAATCATAGTGAACAACAACAGCTTCAGACATCTGAGCTAACAGTGGTTCAATCTCAGAAACCCAGAGACAAGGTGAATCCACTAATCAGATCTCAAGATGAGGAGAGCAGGGGTGGCTGCCACAACCTACCCAAAGTGCAAGTAAGGGTGCAATCCCTCCAGGGACACAGAGAGCAACCATGCTCCTCAATGTCTTTATTCCCTGAACAGGACATAATCAGATGTTAAAGTGACTGTTACCAGCATATTAGTTGTGCTCTGCTGACAATGATTTCACAGGCAGGTTCACACAACAATTCACACTGCTTCAGAGCAACAACAATCACCTACCATCACCGAAAGTTCTCCCAAAGGAGCTGCCCCAACACACCACCCCTTCTCCACCAGAACAACAGGCCACAGTCAGTGCTATCAAGATCTACCAATGTGGTCCAGTTTAACAAAATAACTTACTAGATCCGATCATGCTGGTAGACCCTTTGGCCAGGTAATCTCCATTCCAAGGGAAGGCAGGACAACTGGCTCGACAGACTGTCCTCTGAAATCATGGGCTTCCAGTCAGAAAAGCCTCTCCCTCTCAACCATCTTCTCACAAACAAGATGATGAGACAAGATGGAAAATAACTGGTTAACAGCATGACTTTCATAGAATAATTTCCTGAGAATCAGACTATTTTTCAATATCAGCAGCTTCTTCCACCATTAATCCAGACACTGACCATGAAAGTCAATCACTGCATAAATGAGCTGGCACTTGCTAAAGCAACCACAGTAGCAGACCAAAAATGCAACCATTTGGCCTCAGGCAATTCAGAGAATCAAAATGCATTCTTGTCAGAGTCTAAATTAAATCCAAAGGGCAACAGTCCACCACTTATCTACAAGTTTCCTAAACCAAAGGTCTGAGGAACCATCTCAGCATTGGCCTGATAATTATCTACATAAAACAGGACAATTTCTTCTCAGCTCTGCTTGGAGTATTCAGGCTCCAGACTGTCCAAGAGGTTTTAGCTGGACTGTTCTCTGTTGTACAAAACCGAGACAATATTTCTTCATTTCAGACACATCTCTCCTTCCTGCCCATACATACAGTTAAAGCAAACTATCAGATACTAATCGGTACTTTAATCGTCCTCCCCCTTGGACATACAGCCCAGCTGGATTAATTCCTAGAGATTTCTGTTAGACCCGTGGGACTTCTTGCCAAGGCTATTAAGATAAAGATCCAGGTCCAGAAGTCCACACTTCTAACAGCTGATAACCATCCATAAACCCACAACCACTGACACGTAAATATCTAGATTTATTCCAAAGTATGAGAATCATAAGCAGTGTTTGCTGTGGCTCAGCAAGACTCCCTAGCAGACATACTGATCTATACACTGATAAAACAATGAAGAATAGCCCAATTACAGTTCAGGCACTGAAAACGGCCAAATTACTTTCTTGGAGTGTCAAATAGGAGGTCCCAGCTACCTATCACACCCTAATTTTGCAAAACGGATATGATTCAACTGGAGTACTGCAGAGAGAGTAATTATTCCATAACAGGTAATACCACCTAACAAATTTTAGCAACACATGCAAGATGTGATGGGATTCACAGTGTGTGAAGGAAATCAACATTGTTCATGGCAGAAAATAACAACAATTTTCTGGAAACGTGCTCTTTTAAAAAGAGGGCAGCAAAGGACATGTCAGACACACCTCCTCTAATCTACCTTCTCTACCTCAATGCTTATCTTTTGTACAAAGAAAGAGACAATGAAGGGACAACTCACAACTTAGTGAACAACTATTAACTCTCGCCCTACATTCTCCCTATCCATCCAACACACATAACCACCTCTCTAGAGGAAACTCTCCCAAGCACATCAGAAATAAGAAAACACACATCCATCCATCACTACCCAGCAGACCTTCTTCTGATGTACACCAAGCCAGAAGAGCGCAATAAGACACATAAGAAGGGCCTGACGAAAGCAGCCCACATCACCAGGTTTGTCACAGCTACTGCTGTGACTGAACTTAGTAGAGATGTGGGCAGGCAGCGTTTTCCACACCAGGGATGAGGTTTCACACTTACCCAGCTCCCTACAGGGGAGTGCCACGCTCCAGCGGGGTGGCCGGGTAGCTCTGCCATGAGGCATGCCGGGGCATCACAGCACGGTGGCTGCCAGCAGGCTGTGGCTTCAGGGAAACCTAGAACAAGAAAAAAGTGAGTTGAGAGTGAATGTGCCGAAGCCCCTTTTGAAACCGGCACTGATGGCCTCCCACAGACACCCTGCAAACAATACATCAGGGTTAACTAACCAAAACATTGTTTTAAAAATGCAATTAGAGCTGGAAGTATGAGCAAGTGTACAACTATTCACACCAGAAAACATTGCAAGGATCTCAAAACCAAACATTTTTAACCCAGTAGTGATGCCCTGTAGCAGTTGTTAGCAAACAGATGATCTGACTTTTAAAGTATCAGCTGCCCTTTAGTGTTTCATCACAAGACATAGTTGACATATGCCTGAAGAAATTGAGCTCCCAGCATTTGTAATACTATCTTTCAGCTTTATTTCACCAATACCCAATTTCCAAGCTTCATCCACTTGTAAATTACTTTTAGTCATTTCAAATAAAACATTATATCTAGAAGCAAGATAGTTTAAAAGAATAACATTGAGTCATTGAAGAGTAACAGTATGAGTTTAAAGATTAATTATGCAATTAATGTGATTTAGGTTCAAGGTGATAATACCTTGAAATAATGAGCATTACCAGAAGTACACCAAACAATTAATGTTAATCTACCAGAAGGCTGAGATAATTATACGATTTGCCCTTTAACTTGCATCTGATAGCGGTTTAAGTGACATTTCCCAAATTTAAGGCCAACAGTCCATATCCACAGTCTTGTAGTTGATAATCATAGCCTATGCTCTCTAAAAACTTCAAAATAAAAGTACTTTTAAGAACACTGCATAACAGTAGGCAATCTCTGGTCACATCTGAAAACCTTTGGCTGCATTAGTGAGTCTCAAACTACCCAAAGAGAAATCAAAAGGCAGAATCCCAGTGCCTCTGTCTCTTCTTGCTTCAGTTTCCCAGCAAAAGAGCGTGGCACTGGAAAGATGCTTTGGTATTGCCTCCAACATCCACGTCAAGACGCACAAGTGGCATTTTTCAGAACAAGCCCAGACAATCCATTAACAAGAACTGCCGATTCACATCTGGGATTAAGAGGGCTGACATACATGAACATGTACAGGTAAGTAAGCCAGGAGAAGGCAGAGGAGCCAGAGAGAGTTGCTGGGTTTGTCTTCCAAATTGAGAATGGCAACACTGCTTATTTAAACCCGAATACAGTCTACACAATCACAACTGTCATAATCAAAATGGTTTGTATAGACTATACTTGATTAAATTAGGCTAATTTTCACTATCAAGTAGGAAAATATTTACTGGTAAAAAAAAAAAATCATACAAAATATCCTTTATCCAAAGATTGCTGTAGTTTGAGGAGAACACAGTTCATTTTTCATACAAAACAGAAGAAGCTAAATTGCTTGAACACAAAAGATAACTCAAATTCAACTACCAAGTTGTGCCCAGCAACTCTGTAATAATTGCATACAGAACACAAACATGCTTTGTGGAGAACTCATAATATCTAATCAGCTATAATTGTAAATTTTATTTTCCATTTGTAAATTACCAAGGGAGCTAACTAGAGAACAGGGGATGTAAAATAATATTCTAGCTGGGGTTATTTTGCTAACAGATAAGCCTCTACCCACCCCTTCCCTAGGCCTGCAAGGCTCTTCTACTTTTGAACTTATTTTAATTGTTAGCTTCTCTTTGAAGGTATTTCAACTATAATGCGAGCAATGCTCTAATGAATTCTTATCGCTGTGCTCTTTTTCCCAAACAGTTCTTCTACATCATCTATGAATTTAGATGCAGAGATGTAGTTTCTATGCTCATGTGTTGGATTTGTGTGTGTGTGGCAGGGTTTTGGTAGTGGGGGAGGGGTTACAGTGGTGGGTCCTGTGAGACATTTCTCAAAGCTCCCGCAGCTCCAAGTTGGGCCCACCTCTGGCCGAGGCCAAGTCAGTTAGTGACAGTGGCTGCACCACTGTAAAAGGTATATAAGAAGGGAAAACAGTTGTGAGAAGGAGTTGTGAGGGAGATACCTACGCAAACAGTGAAGTCAGTGGAAGAAAGGAGGGGGGAGTTGTGCCAGAGCAGAGGCTCCCCTGCAACCCATGTGAGAGGGCAGGCTGTCCTCCTGAATCCTATGGAGATCCATAGTGGAGAAGATGCCCACCTGCAGCCCATGGAGGACCCCACGTCAGAGCAGGTGAGAGACAGGACTCAGAGAAGCCCACACTGGAGCAGTCTGTTTCTGGGGGGACTGCAGCCCACAGAAGGGACCCACACTGGAGCAGCTCATGAAGAGCTGCAGTCCTTGGGAGGGACCCACATCAGAGAAGACCACGGAGGACTGTTTCCCATGAGAGGGAACCCCACACTGGAGCAGGGGAGGAGTGTGAGGAGTCCTCCCCCTGAGGAGGAAGGAGCAGCAGAAAAAACAGGTGACTAACTGACCATAACCCCTTCCCCCCTGTGTTGCTGGAGGGGAGGAGGTAGAGAAATCAGGAGCAAAACTGAGCCCAGGAAGAAGGGAGGGCTGAGGGGAAGGTGTTTTTGAGATGTGATGTATTTCTCACTGTACTACTCTGGTAAATTAGTGGTATGTTCTCTTTCTTCCCAAGTAAAGTCTGTCTTTTGCCTGTGACCACAAACTGTGAATCATCCCTCCCTGTCCTTGTCTCAATCTCCAAACCTTTTATTTTCTTGTCCTCTTCCCTGAACGGGAAGGTGTGAGAGTGCAACTGTGAGGTGCTAAGTTGCCCTCTGAGTTTAAACCACAACACTTTTTTCCTGAGGAATGTCAATATTCATGTCAAGCAAGATGTTTCTAAACTTAACAGAAAAAAAAATGTAAAAAGCCCCACAAACAAAAAAACCCCAAACATACACCTTCTATGGGTTTGTTGTTTTCTCACATTAACACATTGTGGCACTTACCCAGCTGTCCTGTCTCCACATGCCCAATTCCGGGTCCTGCTAAGCCATGCAGTGCCACCAGCAAGCACAGCTCTCTGGAGCCAGGGGAGGGTGTTTGCAGGGGCCAGCCAGTGGCACGGGCCAGGCAGCACTGTGCCGATGTACTTCACACATCGTCCCTTGGGCAAGTAGATTTGGGAATTCACATTTGTCTCCAAACTTGCCTCTGCTAACCCTCTTTCAGATTCACATGTAGTTACCCCCATCCTGAACTCCCAAAACACCACCAAGAGCTGCACTAGAGACATGATGTACTGGGTGCCTCAGCAGAAAGCAGATGGCAGTCACCTCAGGCTTACAGCACCCAGACACCACAGCGCTTAAGGGGCATTTCTGACATTTTCCCATGTCATGCCTTCCCTATGATGGCATCTGACTACATTTTGCCACCAGTTAAGGTCCCCCTATGACGAAGGCCTCTCCAGAAGGCCACAGGCAGTGAGCAGCATAGGTCTGCCTTTGTCTCCCACTCCAGCAGTGACAGCAGACCTTTCAGTGAAGGAAAACTACTGTCAGCTGCATCTGTAAGATGGACTATCCAAAACTAAATATAATTTAAAGGGGGAAAAATTATAAGAATCTGCCTTATAAACAGATTTATTTATATTTTGAATGAGCTTCTTCAAAGCCAGCAGTCAAGTGAGCCAACACCTCACTTTTATCAGCCCTGCTGCAAGAGCCACGCCAAACTCACTGAAAATGCAAAGGCAAGCAAGGAGAAAGAGCCAGAAATTCCCTCTGTTCTGCAACACTCTGAAAATAATACATAGATGGATATAAGAATTAAGCCATAATTAGCAATCTTGTTGACCAAGGTAGTCATCTTGTGTTCTTTAAAAAAGAAGCAAACATTTCCGGGTTGTAAAAAGGCAATGACAAAAACTCAGTTTTCCAAAAACAGCAGCTAACAATTTTATACAATAAATAATGTTATTTTATAGTAACAAGTACATCAGAAACACAATAAAGTTAACATATTAACACTGACAGAGATTATCTCTGTTCTCCATTAATCTGCATTCTTTACAGATGGTTATTTATGAAAATTAAGCATGAAGCTGAAAGGTTATCTATGGCCATATTAGCGAACATCTGCTTGCGATTCTGATTTCATGTTTGCATGCTATTCTTGGAAAAGCAACCATTTTCAAGAAGTGCCAGATGTGACCAAGTGTTCTTAATAGTAAAATATTCATTTTAGCAAGATAAAAGTTCAGTGAAAAAGCAGGGCCAGGGAAGAAATCATATTCTCTGAATACAGCAACTGCCTTATATTGCTGCTGCTGAATACTCCAGGGGAAAAAGTGTTTCTGAAGAGGAAAAAAAGCAGTTTATTTAGTGTGCCACTACAGATAATTACTCTTCATTTTTAAATATGAACCATTCAAAGGAATAAACATGAACTCAGTTTCAACTTTAAAGCAGAGAAATTATGCATTACATGAACTGAACCATCTATTTACTCTCAGGCAATGGGATTCACATGCTGCCCTTCAATCTCCAGTGGCACGAGCTAAAGCAGCCTTCCACAAACTGACTTGAGGGATCTTGACTTGCTCCCCAAATGACCTCACCAAGATCTCTCACTACCCACAAGAAAGAAACTGTTAACTTTGGGCTGGGAAGGTGTTGCAGGCAGCAGGCTCTCAAGGGAGTATATAGGGTGGAATTAATGTAGACCAAACCAAGGAGGGAGAGGTTATTTCATTCTTAGTCTTGTTCTATTTAACTAAATCCTAAAAATAAAAATTAAAAAATCTGCACCTTCAAAATATTTATTCATTATGTTTGATAGCTACACTCTTTGAATGAATAATACTGATAATTGAAAAGAAATTTGTAGATAAATTGTCAATATATTTCTATTGCAATACAAAATGAACTATAGGGCTACATATTTCATTTTTTTTCCTCTATACACACACATTTATAAGCATTTATATAGATTTGTTTATAAACTGTCACGGAGTCCTTTCTTTGCAGAAACAATGCTTTTGAAATTAAAGAAAAAAGGAGAAGTATAATAATAAAATATTGAAAGATTACAAGTTCAGTCACTAACACTTATTGGCCTGATTTGGGGACTTTATTATAGAGTGTCATTTTAAATGAGGGATCCTGAATAACAAAAGAAAAAAAAAAAAAATCACTCATGTCCACCAATCAACCACCACCACCACACCCCTCCCCAGTAGTTCAGATTAACTCTGCTACGTTTAAGAATTACTCTTGGTGAACTCCTTGTGCAAAACTAAGCGCTGCACTTCATTGACATCCCTAATAAATTTTCAGAGGAACACAATACCTTGTAAAGATTCAACTTTGGGAAAGCTCAGCTTTCCCAAATACCATATGACAAGACAATGTTGCACTGCCAAACTTATATTCAGACTGAAGTTCTTTAAGGTTTTGTTTATTGTTTTGTATTGTTTGTTATTGTTTGCTGGGTTTTGTTTGTTTTTTAAATTAGCTCAAATTTAATTTAATCCCAGACTGGCTAAATGGCAATGCTCATAGCATTTAAAGTAAAACTACAGATGATAATCAAAGAACTCCATTATTAGTTGATGCTGCTCATACATCCTTTTATGTGAGGAGCATTGATTACCACAAATCCCAAGTATTAAAAAGTCATGAATTATCTCCTTACCTACAGAAAAAATGAGTTTGATCAGGAAATTTTCTTAAAATATCATCTTTCATCCTTTTAAAGTTCTAATGGTTTGGGATATTCACTGAATACATGGCTCATATTTTGGAAGATTTCTCCATTGGACAAAAATATTTCTTAATTCAAATTCTCATATGACATGGCTCCTTGTGCTGGAGCTTCAAGACTACAAATTATATACCTCATAATGAAACTGAGTTAAATTCTGTATTCAAATCTCCACTATAATTTTTATAATTAAACTCTTAATGTAGAAAATAAAATATGGCCACATTTTTCAATGTATAATATATACTTTCTATTAGTCTTCCCTACTTGACACACCAGCCTTTAGGTAGAAGACAGGTAGAAACAATAGTTGTTTAGATTGTAGAACTTCCTGATATAAACAACAAATAGATGGACAGAAAACAGAAAATTCATTTCAAATAAGAGAATTTGGAAACTAACACGTGCTCGAGATGGTGAGATTTTAGTATATCAGAAAGACAAAAGACAAATCCAGGTATTTTTAAATTATTATTAATTTTGTATTAAAAACACTAACATATTTCAGAATTCTGTTTTTAAGAAAAGGCAGGAACCAGCTCCTTCAAGACACTCCTTTCCCAGTGACCAGGCAGCACAGTATGTGTTCCTAAATGACATGGTGTAGAAAGCAAAGAAAGGAGATGAACAACACAAGTTCAAATAGCTGAAGACTAATTTAATGGTGAATAAGGATGATATCAAATTAAATTAAATTCTAAGTGTTAGAGCTTCTTTGTGCACCTCAGAAAGCATGAGCTACCGCATTCTTTCATGGCTCAGCAATGCTTTCACATGTTTCCCTTTTCACTCTTGCCCCATTAGTTCATGTGCATTTTTAAGACTTAGATTAAGGCTCCTAGAAGGGAACATGCCATCTGCCATGCAAAGCCCTGGAAGACACAAGGATCTGACCGTGGTGGCCAGGCATAGAGTCCAGCAGATCCCCACCAAGGTGAAAGGCCAGAGTGCCTTTCAAGCCCCCATATGTCCCAGACATCAACTCCTGCCCTGTTCTTCACAGTACTGGAACAGGATTTTGGTCTGTGCCCGCTGCAGGCTTTTCTTTTAATATTTGGGACCCAGAGAAGATTCCTCACCACGACCACAATAAACAGGAGAAAAGGAAAAAAAAAAAGGTGTATTTTTAAAAAGTGTATTTTCCCCTCTTTGTTTCCTCTTCGCTGAAGCATAAGAATTCACACCAAGGCAAACAACACAAAAATCTGCCACTACACATACAAGAGGCAGGTCTGAGAGAAGGGGACTATGCTGAGGGGAGAGTTATACTGCATTAAGCTATACAAAATGTAACTAATATACACAATGTAAATAGGGAAGAGCCCGTTTCCCCTCCATGGGTCAAAGCAGAGATTGTGCCTGCAGCCACAGAACAAAATGCAGAGCACACCCTAAACTACCTATGCAGGAAGGCAATGGCTCGAGGACTCTTCCTGGGACAAAAAGAAGCAATATGACGGGGAAATGCAAAAACAGACACTGTAGTGACAAGCAAAGCGAGAGGAATAGAAACACCAGAAATCATCTATTTAATGCAAAACCAGAAGTAGATCTGAAATCCTTCCAAGTCTCTTCATCAATGATGCACGCTTCTGTAAAGTAGCTCTTAACATACTTTCCGGTTGAAATTAATACCTCCAAATGGAAGAATAGAGCAGAGCAGCTTATGGTTTGGATATATGAAAGCATCCAAATACTGTTCCTTATGTACCTCTGCACCCTTGACATTATTCCAGGTGTAAGCCAAGGGGCCTAACACTCCAGACATATGCACAAGTCACATATGCACACACATGTGGTATGTTAGCTGCTGTGCACAAGAACACCTGCATTTAGCTATCGTGCCTTGAAATCAGAAATCAAAAAATTCTCTCAAAGGAGAGAACTTTGCTGGAAACAGGTAAGCTATAAAGCTATTATAAATTCATATGGTTTAGGTCTCTGCTAGTCTTTAAAATTCTTTGGAATAAAGAATACCTTTACTGAATTCCTCTCGCATAAGAGCTAGACAAAAAGTTAAACACATGCAAAAATGGGGGTTCCTATTGGTGGGGTGGGCAACAGAACCCCACTCAGGATTGTCTCTAACATAATCCACCAAAGGAGGGAAAGGATAAATGAGATTTGTGTTTTAAATATTTACATCACTGTACTTCATATCTTTGAATCTTAATAATTTTCAGCTTACTTGGTGCCCTTTACAGATATTTGCTCAGAACTTTTAAAATGTCAGCCATAAAAATAAAGCTAGTAAGAAAAAGTAAAACTTTATCATTCATTGAAAGTTGCCAGCAACTCTAGAAGGCTGCTACATGCCGGCAGCCTGCGTAATAAAGAGATTCTTGTTCATGCCCTGCACACAACGCCCCACATAACCTTTAAAACTCTGTTGGATACATAAAATAGCATTGATCCCAGAGCCTCGAGAAACAAGGCTCAGCGAATAAGAGCACTAAGCCACAGATGTCCTGCCAAGGACAAATCCTGCCTTGTGCGCTCAGCCAAGGGCAGCGGGTGAGGGGCACAGCCAGGGCCGGGAGGTGCCACCGGGCAGAGCAGCCCCCGTGACCCAGTGCTGAGCCATGCAGTGCTGCTCCCTCCTGCAACCGGGGAGGACTTCAGCAGAAGCCTGATCCACTCCCATCCCTCCTTCACCTTAGCGCATGAATCCCGAGTTTAAGAAGGGGCAGCAGATGCTGAACTCCGCCCTGTGCCACAGATCTCAAACCCCAACACCCGTTTAACCTCACCCTCCCAGCAGAAGCAAGCCATTTCTCATCTCAATCCTCCCACAAACACAAGTGGGATTTGCTCCTTCATAGGCAAAAAGAGTTTAAAACAGTTAATTGCTGTGCCGGATACTAGCAAATGGTCTAATTTATTGTGAATGACAGAAAGCATTCAGAGGTCTGGTCTTTATTGAGCAATCCCGAGACCAAGCTCTGCGCCAGAGACCATAAAGAGAATCCCATAAAAGAATTGGTTAGAAGACTTGCATTATGAAACTATGAAAGTACAGTAATAGGTTCTTAATATCTACCCATGGAGACACTTGCTTTAAAAAGAAAATTTGTAACATTTAGCATAAATGAGACAGCACCTTGAAACCAGTAAAAAATAAAAGTTAACCTACCAGTAAAGCTGCACCTACAAGTAACCAAGGAAGGCACAGTAACCTTTGTCAGGTAGACACAGAAGAAACATTTCTCATATGTTTTAACTTAAAAAATGTATCCCTAACAAAGTCAAAACTGAATTAACATGCTCACTGCATTATTTGGAAACTTTCAGATGTCATACTGCAATTTTAATAACATCAGAAAGCAATAAACGGTCATGGATTGCTAGACGCTGAAACAATACAATTCCAGTCAAACAATTCCAGTGCAGGCTGGTGCTCTGTTAACATTAAAGCAAACATCAAAAGAAGAATCTCTCACACTTAGACTCATCTGCCTCCAAGCTTTTGCCCTCAAGTTTTCCCCTCACTGAGGTCCATCCATTAGACCTCAGACACGAGGCTGTATGCAACCCCCGCCTTTTCAACAGCTGTGCTGTTTAGCTGCTTCGAGGATAGTTAATGATGCTTATTAGCATGCTGACAGTTGATGTATCCATCATTAATACCGTTAGTGAATACAGCAGCAGTTAGAAACTTCACAGTAACACAGATAAAGCCTGAGAGACTACATCTGCAGACAGCGAACTCTAGCTCAGTGGCATTACCACTCATCGGTCCATTTTCTCATCATTGCCATCACACTAAAAAAGGAAATAGCATTATGCTTTCCTGCCCTCATGAATGTTGGAGTTTGTTCATCCAGCTGCAGAGTTTCAACATAAGACACATAAACAGCCCTCAGCAACTTAAGATAGTAGGGTACAGGAGATATGGGTTAAAACCCACCCAGGCTGTGGAATTGCTGAATGAATGTCTTTCCCATTTTTCAAGCTACATGGTGCTGGAAGTACTAAGGGCTTGAAGAGAAGTAATTCCTTAAATCACCACTCACATGACACCTGCAACAGAACAACCTCTAGTTTGAAGGCAGCAACATACAAGGTCACTTGAACAACTACTGAAAGTGCTTCCACCTAACCTCCTTGTCTTTGACCTAAAATGACCTGAAATATTCATAATCAGGTCCCAAGTTTCAGAGGAGAAGAGGTAAGTCAACAACTAAACGTTCTTTTTTATAGCTGCCCAATACAAAGTGACAAAGCTTCTGGAACTAGATCCTGGTCTCAGCCTCACATACTGCTTTGCAAATGACAGACTTTGGACTTCTTGCTCACCCAATACTTGGCACTGCCTCAGATGCCTCAGCTCCATGGAGACAGGATATCAAACATAACCCATGTATGGCATCTCCTCGCTCTCTGCGCCTCCTGTCCCAGGAAGTGGATTTTAGCTTGGATTCTGAGCACCCAATTTCTCTGCATGCAAAAGAAACAGCCCAAGCACATAGGTGAAACACCTAAGTCAGGGAACTGACCCTCTTCTAAAATCAAACTGTAAAACCTCCTGTTAGGCAACACAAACAACGAAAGCAAGATCTAAAACAGAAGCACACACCAACCCTACAGGCTGGAGAAACCCATAATGCTGTTTACGCTGCGAGGAGAGTCAAGCAGCAGCACAGGTTGACCTAAGAGGTTATGCAGGCTCCACCCCTGGAGGTTTTCAAGACATGACTGGATCAAGCCCTGAGAAAGCTGGCCAGATACCACAGCTGCCCTTGCTGTGAGCAGGAGGCTGCTCTAGAGATGTTAGGTCCCTTTCCAGCCTGATTTATCCCATGAGTCCTTACAATATATGCCAAAACATGTCATGTAATTGGACCTTGATGTTATTCTAGCCTCTGGAAAGTACCATTATGGAGTTAAACACAGGTTAGTAAAAACTGACTCCACGAATAAGACTTTGTATTTTACCATTTTTAAAGTTCCAATATGACACAAAATATTCTTTATTATTGGGAGGAGGTAATGCAAATAATTTTGAGAAGACTGTCAGCTAGATATCACTGCTCTCCAATAAGATTTCTAAAGCAAGATGCTTGAAAAGCAATTTATGTATAAAATACAATGTCTTCATCCAACTTGCCTAACCCCAAAATAAAATAATGAACTGTTCCTACTGGAAACTAACCAGATAGTAGACCACAACTCTTTTCTTTTTAAGAACAGAAAAAATTTTTGTTTGCAAAGAATCATGAAACTATGAGTTAGATTTTATGATTTTGTGATAAACATTAACTTTGCTAAATAAAAAAAGACTGCATTCATTTAAAGTTCTGTATCAGGGAAACAATGTTGCCTTTTTATGGCTATCTATTACATACTATCTGAATTTCAATAATCAATTGTAATTCAGCACCATATCATCTATTTATATCCGCTGTTCTCAGCCAACTGCAGATTACTGCATGGTCTTGAAATGTTTGGCCAGGATTTCAGCATAGTTGGCAAATGCAAGCTGGCAAGCTTTTAGCCAATTAAAGTCTTTATAATGACTATACCACCACATATGAGACTGCTAGAAATGGGATTGGATGAAGTACAAAAATCTCACAGTCATGCTTATAATACGTGACTCCTTCATATTTCCCTTCCATTGTGTTTCACCGATATTGCAGTAGCATACTACAACTATCCCATCAGTCTTTAAACTGAAGACGTTTAAGTATTAGCTCCATGTTCCAATTATGTTAAAAGAGGATTATCCATACTGAAATAGGGTTTATTAGAATAAATGCTACAACAGAAAGAATCTCCTCACTAAATGCATAATACATGTTCAGCCAAAGTACTAATTGCATGCTCCATGACTGAGTAACAAATACGTATAATCCATCCTTATGGATTTCAAGATTAAGACAAATAATTCTACAAAACTTTTTTCTAGCAAACATTTCCAAGTAACCTCCACACAAAGTCATAGCAATAAAAGGTAGAAAATATTTCCTAATCACAGAATTTAGACTTTTGCCAGACAGAATACAGTTTCCAAAGTAGGACTCATTGTTACTAAAGAAATACTCAGTATTAACTATCTTGACAGTCCATGTTCTGTTTTATGTGACCCCAAGAGAACTCTGTAGCTTTTCCCTATGGGCATCCCAATATCCAACAACAACATAATGCTGAACTCTGACATGCTTGTAGAGGGTCTTCTGTTATTCTGTTATCCAATACTGCAAGAAAAAGATTTAAACAGGAAATAGTAAGCCAATGATAAGAAGTTAATACTTCTACATTGCACTTTTAGGAAGCTTCCTAGGTTGAAAAGCTATACATAATACTAAAACTATTAGTAAATGCCTCATTCTAAGCAGTCTTGCATACTATGCTGTACGTTATACCTGAGTTATGCAGCAAGACTAGATTTACACAATATAATTTCAATGAATCCTAAGGAAAGTACAGAAAAAGGTAGCAACATTAGTCATGCATTAACACATTTCACAGCCTGTGACCTTTTTTTTAAACTCTAAGAACACATCACAAACTGCAAATTAATAAATAAATCTCTATTTTGTTTGTTCCCCAGAAAACCTCCTCCAAAACGTGGGAGTCGAGCTAGAGAGAGGTCTGCTTGAACTGCATCTCCAGACATGAGAACAGAGAGAAGTAGCACACACCAGCATCAGCTGTGTCAGTCCTAACATCAGACCTGGAGAGAAAAGGCACAGGAAGGATGCATGTGTGTTGGGATGCACATTGTCCAGAACTCCTAAATCTGACAAGACTAAAGTTGCATTCTTCCAGAGTTAAGGGGTCCTTTAGCTACTAGTGCAAGCAGTTGCACTACTGCTCCATAGCTGTAAAGGAAATGAGCATGAGCACAAGAAACACCGAAACCCTCTTTTGGGATACAGATCACAAGAAACCTGAATGAAAGAGAAGAACCAGGTAAGCAAGCTGTAGAGTAAAATGCCATCTTTCGCGAGTTTGATCAGCACAAACATATATATATATATATATATATATAAGCAATAAGCAAATCCCAGAAAAAAAAAATTGTGGTGGTTTTGGTTTGTTTTAAGATGTATCCTTCATCGAATACTCATCCTCAGTCACAAAGCTTTTAAGGACTCCTCTAAAATTCCACCTCAAAGAAACATAGGGTGCCCAGAGAGGCTCACAGGGTCTCCTCTGAGATGCTCAAAAGGCACCTGGAAAACCAGCTCAAGGTGAGCCTGCTTGAACTGGGAGGTTGAACAGGATGACCTTCAGAGATCCCTGACAGCCTCAACCATTCTGCAACGCTCTCAACCAAACTCCTACTGAATTCTACAAAGGCACCATTTCATGTCTCACCATGCTCAAAGAAGGGACAGAGAAAAGTAACAGCTTCCCCTGCATCACATAAAATCTACAAACTTATTTTAGTCTATATTGCATAAAAAGAAAAAGAAAACCTCACACATACAAATTGCATTTTAAAAAGGGGCAGCTTGGGGCATAAAATAAAAAGATGCAGAATACTACAGGAGGAAGAAAGAGATACAAGGAAAGGAACTATATAGTAACAAATACAAAAGCTACACTGTGTTTAAAAAACCAAAACAAAGAAAAAAAAAACAAAAAACAAAAAACCAAACACAAAGCACCCACGGTCCACAAGATTTTACATACTTACCATTAAACTGAACAAACTCAAACACTGTATCAAGTGATTTAGAGATACTCCAATGAGTCAATGAAGGGTTTCCTGAGGGGTTTTCAATTGGGAGCTAAAAGGGGATTTGTTCCCCTTCCCCCACTCAAGTAAATTGGAACAAAAAGGATAACAACCCTTTTTATTACAATAGACAATTTTATTATCCCCTTAATAAAAAAAATACAACTTTTACCATCAAGGAATATTTTTGGATTGACCACTGCACTGTCCAAATCCATTCTGTCCCTGCGACAGAACCTGTTTCTTCTCCTGGCATGACCCACCACACTGGCACAAATAATGTTATTACCCCAAGATCTGGCAGTATACCTCAGCGTTAGTAACAAATATCTCTGTGTTTTCCTTGATTTTTGTACACATGTTTAGAGTTATTTCATTTCATGCTGGCTTGGAAAACTACTGTTCCATTATTTAATGAATTCTGAGTCATTCAAGAATATAGCCACTTCCAGCTTATACTAGATGAAAAATGGAAGAAACACTACTATACAACTGTGTCAAGAGGAAAAAAAAATAGGAGCAGTCTTGCATATATAAACTATTGAAATGCTGGGGTTTCAACCCCAAGCCCAAATGAAGGTTGCCATATGGGTGATTCCCACAGCCCTTCACAAAACGGGGGTGAGTTTGCCTTTAGGCTTCCCTCCAGGGTGCAGCCGGCCTGGCAGGGAGAGCCATTGGGTAAATGAGCCCCAGGTGTCCCACATTCAGTAAGCAAAGGTCAGGTGTCCCACTTAGGGATAAAAGCTGGGACCACTTGCAGGAAGGGGCAGTGTCTGTGAGGTGGATGCACTGTGCAGAGTTCTCTGTTGGGGAAGGAGCTCCTGTCTCCCTGGGACTGGGCTCCAGTCAGGTCTGGCTTTTGTAAATGTGGGCTGTGGAGAGATTCAGTATGTGGCTTCCTTGGTTTTATGTGTTTGGTTTGTTGACTTGGTTGTTTCCTGTCCCTTCTATGGGAGACTGCATGTCACCATTTATTCCACCCATTGTTGGTTGTGTGGTGTTGTTGGGGTCGGTGGGATTGATGTTGATTATGTATAATCTGACTTGTTTGTACCCCCAGTGCTCACCCATGTGCTGACCCTTTGGTATCAAATACAATTTGGTTATTGGTTCACCTTTATGCTGGCTGTGTCCTTTATGCTAGGCCTAATAATTGGCAAAACAACTATGTATATATTTTTCCAGGCATCTTTAGTGAATCCAAGTCTACAAATACAAATATAGAGAGACTTACTTGTCTTAATGTCAAGCATTATGTGCAAGTCTTCACTAGATCAAGATCAAGGACCTCATCTTTTTCAGTCAGAAGGATTTAGATGTTTGGTATGACAGAAGAATATCCCTTTGTACAACACATTCAAGGAAAAGCAATTAATTTTTCTGCAGAATTAAAGAATCAGTGATGCCTAGCTGGAAAGCACTGTTTTGGAAGGGGCCCAAAGGCCCAACTAATTGCAATGGACTGGAAAGACCACCCCCAGGTCAGCAATTTACATTCCAGGCAGGCTATTTATAAGGGAAAGCAGTTAACACCAACCACACTTTGAATGGTCAAGTTGCCAGTTTCAGGTACCATTGCTGGGGTACAAATACATACAGACACCATGCCAAACCAGTCACATGGACTACTTTAGCAGAAGAGCCCAGGACTGAGGTAGTGCACATAATTAGTTAATCAGTTAACCAGAAGCAGACTAAGATAACTAAGCTGGGTCTGCAATACAATTCTTCTCTACGTGCTTGAGATTCTGCCCAACACAAGTGTCAAATGCAGAATCCAGCATAAGGAATGGTAAGTAAAAATAACTTTTCCTCCTCCATCAGATTGTTAACTCATTACAATATAAGTGATGGGTCAAACAGAAAAAGAAAGTCCACATTTTTCCTCTTTCCCTGCCATAACATTAGTGTCATCCCACTTTCCCAGTTATTTCTTCATTTCCCTCTGTCTCTGCTTCTTACTTCAATGCGTTGCCATTTTTCTTAGTCCCATATTTGCCACCCTTAGTCTATTTTCTCCTCATTTCTTTCTTCACTGCTTCTAACTTCTAATAGTCCTCTGCAAACACTAACTGATTAATCAAGATAATTATAAGCAAATCTTACATTTAAGACTTCTGTATCTATAAAACAACCTTTAAGTATCTAGATTCTCAGTACATGCATAAATTTTTTCTGTAAGTATGTAAAAACCCCAAGCATAACAGGAATGCAATTGAACATCAAAAAAAGTGAAAATTCAACCATGGCTGAGAGTTAGAACAGGAACTAAAACTAAACATCCTCCTTTTCAGCTCTAAGTGAAAGACAAGCTTCAAAATCATTAACTGTCTCCCTCTGCTTACAGCAAGAGGTCACAGCAAATGTCAAACACAAGAGAGCCGTTCAATTAAGGACAACCTTACAAAATTCAAACTATTACTAACAGCAGCCTAGACGTCATCCTCGCCCCAACAAAACCACTGCCCAGACAGCAGCTATTACACAAGACTCCTCGCTAGAGAGCTGCCAAGCTTTAACCTTCAATGAAGAGAAATGAATTTATTCTCTCAAGAAACAATTCTACCATACCAGAGTATTAGCTTCCTTAGGAGTATGTCAAAAAAAAAAAAAAAAGGCAAGCTAACTTTTCCCAGCTCTTCCTATAACCTAAATCAAAAGCTGCACATATGGAATAACAGCATAGTAATTTATCACAAAGCAATAAACAGGAGTTTATTGAATATTGCTATTTCAAATAGCAGAAGTAGGTAAACAGCATGTTAGCTATTCAGAATATCTATCTGTTTAAAATAAATCCAAGAACACACAACAAAACCAAGCAACCAAACAAAAAACTAGCGCAAAACCCACGATGAACAGAAATACAAAGGCAATGCTTTTATGCAGGGGGAGGGAGCATATTCCAGAAAAAAAAAAAAGTAACTAAATGCAGTTTTCTTCAATGGCAGTTTTATTGTTATACATTGAATGCTTTAAGAACCATAGCTGGTCTAAACTATAGAAAACTGTCAAAACAGTTTTAGAAAAATTCATCTGCTATACAGGAAAAAACAATATATAGTTCCAGGCACAAAAGTATTAAAAATACTCAGTACGAAACCTCCTCCTCTAATTTTGCAGTGATCTGCGAATAAAAGTTTTCTAAAACCCACAAGCCTGAACTATGACATTACATAAATCTTTGGGCCTATGCACATCAGTCAGAGCTGCAGGTACCCACAGGATGAAGTCAGAGCAAGTTTCTGGCTGCAGAAAGAGTTGTGCACTATTGGCGTTGCACCCTGGACACGGTACATACAAGACCAGCCATGTGCACAGAGCTTCCTGCATGTATCAGTTTGGGTGTTATAAAAGGAATTTGAGATTAGGTTGTATTTCTTGGTAACCATACAGTTGAGGATAAAAAAAGTTGTTGGTCATAGATCTTTTAGCTTGGTCACTGTATAAAAACGTCATTCATAGAGAGCTAGACGATATGGATTTCTACGCACTGCATACTTACTGCACTTTGCTTCACCCAGTTCACAAGGGCAAAAGAAAAAAAAAAAGGTTTTGATTTCCATCTCTAACTTGCAGAAAGTCGGTTCAGTAAAAGTCTACAAGATTACATCTTAATGTTTGGTATTATGTAATACTTTGTCTAATAGTCTATGCTTTCACAATAAGAAAAAACTACTGTCCCTGCAGCCTTTCTGAGCAACCCGAGACATGCAAACCATCCGCTGGTGATTTCCCTGGGCAGTACACAAGGCTCATCTGCAAGGCTCCAAACAAGTATTTTAAAGGTATCAGGACAGAGAAAGAAGAAGATTTAAATTAAGAATGCCTGATTTTAAACAGCAGCACAAAAATAAAGCACTAAACACATTTAAATATTCTGAGAAATTTACATCACCAAGCTCCCCAACACTGCATGCAGGGGCTGAACTTTGGCAGACCCAAACAACCCAAATTCTGCTATTCTTTAAGTTAACAATAGTTTTGCTTTAACTCCAGAAGCAGGAGAGAAAGTTGGCCCTCAGCTGACAGCAGATCACACCTCAGGGCACACACAGGGGCAAAGACACACCCACTGAGCATCTTCCACCCTCACGCAGTTCCCTGCGAGCAGGGCAGCGAGTCCAGGCTTGGGGACCCTGCACTCGAGGTGCCCACGCTTTCGTCCTCACGGCTCAAAGGAAAAGCTTCCACCTCAAATTCTTAAAAGACTGAGGTTTTTTTTTCCTCCAAAGAGCACAGTAGTTCTGCTGCGGAAAGCTGCTGACTACAGTTAACACATACAATACGCACACTCCCCCTTTCCCTTCATATTTTTTGGGGGGGAAATAATTTCTGTGGTACTCTACGCTTACCAAGAAGTAACTTCTAAGTTTGACATATTCGTAAGTTTACTCACGAGCAGCAGACACGCCGGGGCACGCACAGGCACAGCTGGACCCGCCGAAGGATGCGGCGCTGCCCGACCCCCGCGGGCCGCCCGCC
>NW_020799095.1:33936454-33949662 GCF_003259725.1 Athene cunicularia | reverse complement strand
GGGCGCGGTGGCAGCGCGGCCCCGCTGCGCGCCCCCCACCTCCCCCCCGGGTGCTCTCCCCGAGGCGGCTGCTTGCCTGCAGCTGCTGGATAGGGATTGCCCCCGTGCTGTCAGTCACCTCCCCAGAGAGGGGCTATAAATATTTATTAAGCATCCTAATAGCTGCATCAAGCTAAGCAGAGAGCTTTATTCGTGTCGCTCCGGTGACTCAGACCTCCAAAACCAGTCCTACACGTGCTTAATTTTAACTCGCTCACCCACTGCCCCGGCTGACCCCGCACGGGGGAAAGGGCCTCCTGCCCCAGACAGGTGGAGAGGTTTGGTAACAGCTCATCAGCATGTGCCCCAGCACCTGAAACCTTCCTCGCTCCCTTTTTAAGGGCAGCCAAACGTTTGCTGGCTTGAGCGATTTCCTTCAGAATACAACCATCAGTGGGCAGGCGACCATTTTCCTTTGTGGGAGCTTCACATTAGTAGATGAATTTGGACAAAGTGGGCTTTTATGTTCTAATCGAGCTGGGAAAAATATCCTAAGCAAGAATCTGATAGCACGGGGAGCCCTGAAATAAGCAGCTAATCTTCCATGCAGTTAACTCTCTAATCCCTCTAGAAAATGGGGATCAGAAATGATAGAAACTTTCTACAACTACATACATGTTAAAAACAACCAACCACCAAAAAACTCCAAACCAGGGTCTTTCAAAGCAGAAAAAAAAAATGTGTATGTATTAAATATCCTAAATTCATGGTTTGGTTGCTTCCCTCCCCCCCCTTACAAAGATGACTCTCAATGCTGGGTGGCATGCAACCACACTGATAGGAGCTCCCCAAGCTTTCAATACCTCTTGCCACAGCTGCCATCTTTGTAAATTTTGCTTACCTGAGAAATTTTAGAGTTAAGAGCAAGAAAGATCAAGACGGGCAGCATTTAAAAACCCTGATTACAAAGGCACAGCTTGCCTTGGTTTATTTTGATGGAGGGTGTTGGTTTTATTTTGCAGGTGATCTTTAAAATAGAATCAGCTAGTAACACAATTTTAGTTTCTGCTTTTCTGTACCTCCTGTTCGCAACCAGCTGACACTTCTGTTTGGAAAGTGGATAGTCTGAACTTGACCTTTCTATCATGAAGCATGTAGTTTTGTCTGCATAGCATGCTGGGCAAAAACCATCAGCTATGAAGCTGAATAATCCCAATTACACATGAGCTAGAGCTGCAACAAAACATTAATGTATATTCTTCCAAACTTCATGCTTGTTAATATAAGTAAATAACTAATTGGCAGTTAGCCCATCTCTCTGAGATTTTAGAGCAGATCCTTTAGAGGCAGATCCTATTACCAGGACTTTGTTTTTGCTAAGTACGATACACTGCGTTTATGCCTATGATAAGAGGTAGTATTTATTTTTGTATTATAGCAATTCACAGGGGCTGCAGTTAAACTGAGACGTGGTTGGGCTTTCCACTGATCATACACACGGAGTGAGAATGTCGGTCTTAGAGATTTAAAGTCCAGATTAAGCAGATAAAACAGGCAAGAGATGGCAGGGGAAACAGAAACACAGAAAGGTAAAATAATTTGCCCAAGACCACGCAGGTCTGTAACAACGCTGGCTGCAGGCAGAGCCAGTGTCTCTGATTCAGCAACCAGTACAACAGTTCCAGCAATGCCAAGTGCTGCCTTAGATAATGAACTGAGCACAGTCCTGAAAATCAAATGTACAAACTGTGGTTTTAGTAAGACTGTTTGTTGTTATGGTGCATTAATTTATTGAAGTTTTGTTCTTCTCCTCAACAGTGCTAAGCACTAGCAGCAAGAGGTGTTCAGTCCAAATTCATGCTGGTGTCCTGAAGCTAGGCTATTTCAATGGAGTTTTGCTCTTTCTTGCGAAATCTGCCCATTTCTTGCTAAATTGCAAAATTAATTAATTTAGATTGGGTTTCCCAAGTATTAGTGCAAATTACTGCCTCTCCACTGAAGACACTTGTGAAAGGAATAACTTTTGAATGACATTTGACTTTACATGCCAGAATTAAAGTACTTTATGCCCTATATGCCCTTATGTAAAATACAATACCTACAATAATAGTAGTTTAGTACATGATCATAATGTTAACTACATTTTTCCAGCTTTGAATTTTTCACTTAAAGTAATCCTAAGGACTTGTTTGTTATCATTATTATGAGGGTGGTGAGGCCCTGGCACAGGTTGCCCAGAGAAGCTGTGGCTGCCCCCTCCCTGGCAGTGTTCAAGGCCAGGTTGGACGGGGCTTTGAGCAACCTGGGCTAGTGGAAGGTGTCCCTGCCCATGGCAGGGGGGGTGGAACTGGATGACCTTTAAGGTCCCTTCCAACCCAAACCATTCTATGGATTCTAATACTTGTAATGCCTCTTGGGCCGTAGGTTCCTACAGTAGAGTGTGCTTTTGTACAGCTAATAAGATGGTGATTACTCCTAACTGGGCTAACCTTAAAGGAAACTTCTGTAATGAATACAATCATAATATTAACAGTATCATTATAATAAACCAGGAAAAAAAAAAAAAAGCGCACCATTGCATTTAGCAATGTTTGATACGGTTTAATTCAAAAACAGCTGAAATTATCTACCTCAGCATTTTCAAAGGAAGCTATTCAGCCCAGCTGAGATGAAATTTGTATCATTTCTTTCCAGAAAGGGAAGAAAGAGGCTATGAGGGACTGAAAGGAAGATGCTGCCCTGCAAGCACCCATCTATACACTGCTATGTGCTGCATGAAATGGTCCTGCTGTAAAGATACTGCTTTGCAGCACCCACAGAGGTCCTGGGTGATTTCTGCTCTCACAGACCCCAGCAGAGTCAAAGTCTCCTGCTGTCTCACAGGATGCTCCCCAAGCCTTGCCGAACAGGGAGACTGAAGGTCCCATTCCTACACAGTGATCTGTACATCTTATAGGAAAATCCCACTAATGTCCATCAGATTTAGTAGACGACCAAGACCCCCTGTCTGCTGGTCTAACAGCAGGTTACCAAAGTCTTGTAAACATGTACTTGGTGACAACTTATTTACACCAGTGGAAACTGCACTGATTAAACCCTTGTCTGGGGTTAATTCAAACCCATTATTAATCAATTGAAGATGACCTTAAGAAAACATATGTCCAGTCTTCACTTAATTCTTGTGAATTAATAGCTTACACTAAAATACTGCATTTCCGTCTGCTGACAAGTACTATTTTTTCATGTATTCCTATTGAAGTAAACAATAATTTTCCCTGCAGGCAGAATAATGGTCTTAGAGATGCTACGAGTACCATCTTCCCCATTCAGTGAGATTTTTCAAAAGAAATCCCTTTTCAACATTGTATTCATATAAAGTTAATTATTTGATATCTGTTAGATGTTATATACAGCTTCTGTAATTGTTACAAACAGCAAGGTACTGATATGCAGCCATTCACAAGTGGAAAGCAGTAAGCAAAATGTTGAGTCAGTTGGAGATATTCCATTCTAAGATGAAGATTTACTTTTTTAAAAATATTTGGTATTGTGATAGGGTTCTTGTGAGGGTATATTGTGCTTCACTAAGTATTCCATTTACAAGAAAGTTCTCATTCCTGATTGCACCATAAGAAATGAAGGGAATTTTTGTAGATGTGATATCTATAAAAATTCTGCATTCATTGATTTTATTCTATTGACTTCCTGAGACAAATATGAGCTTGCTTTAAGTTACCATTACATCTAAAACTCTTCAGCCTGAATGCCTGTATATAATCCCTTTTGTTTTCCCAGAGTCAAGCAGAGATGGGGAGTGTTAAAAGAAAACAAACCAAAATCTTTCCCAAAGTTTTATCACCTTACAAAAAGGAAGAAAAGTCTGACACAGTATTTTCATTCCTTCTTTCATTTGTGCCCCATCTTCTACAAAGGAATATCTAACTTTATGAATGGGGAGCATTCCCATCACTTGATCTCTGGGTCTGTGCAGTGACTTCCACACTGGGCAATGAGGTATGTCAGGATACCTGAACTGATTAAATGCAGGATTGCACTGCTGCAGAATTACTTAGCGAAGGTGCAGTTCCCAGAAAGCACCATTCACACAACACAGAGACACTGCAACAGAACCAAGCCCCTGAGGAAGCTGCAAACTTGCAGTTCGGCTTCAGAGCCAAATTCATCCCCCTTGCAGCACAACCTGGCATCCACGTCAATGAGGAATTCATTTAGTCTTTCACATTTTCTGTGGCTATAGCATGCACTTGTTTTAATTTCTTTCTTATGGAATTATCTTCAGACTTTATTTATATTTTTCCTTGTTTTAAAACAGATCTCCAAGCAGGAAGCTCTGTAGAAAAAAAAATGCCCTTCAGAAGTTTCTGCATTTAAAAAGAAAGGAATACTGCAAGACAGTCTTATCCTGGCAACATTCTCCCCTTTCTTGGAACACACAATCCTCCTTGAAGCTACAAGCAGCAGGGAAAAAGAGGTTTTTAGAAAAAATAAAATACACACAAAACATTTATGTTTATCAAAGAATATCACGGGGTTTTGTAATAGTATGTACCAGAGCACTCAGCCAATTTCAATAATGTTTTAAAGCAAGAGAGGTCTCAGAAATAATTAAATTCCTATGAAAATCAACTGCTTGAGTGTCCACACCCGGGACAAGACAGATGGGATCCAGCTAGTTTGTCTCCAGTGCAGCAGCTTTTCCCGTGGCAGCTTTTCCCTGAGCTACAAGGTATTACAGAGCACCGTCATTTTCCAGGGCAGCATTGCGAACTGCTAGAAAACACAAGGCCAACTCTGTGGCAAGTGCCCAGACCTGGGTTTGTAAACAAAGGGTCTCACACATCAGCTGAGGGGACACAGGTAGAGTCCAGGCTGATGGGTCAGGGGAGCATCAATATCTCTGATGTGGTTGTTTGCCACAGACTCCTGGTTCTTTCCTGTGAACCTAATCTCAAATCTGCATTTTTCTCTGCTTCTACTGGAAAAAGCCCCTTACTAAATATTTAATTCCAACACCAAACAGCCCTTTTGGATCACTCAAAAACCCTAAACTTCTTTTTGCCTTCGCCCACCCCAAGTATTCCCTTGGCTTTGTTTGAGCCAAAAGAGAACCAACTGACTCTTCTGCCCATTTTGGCACTGAAGTGGGGCAAGGCAATTTTCTGCCCTTCCTAGAAATTCAGTTTCACTCACATTACAGTTTAATTTACTTGCATGTTTTCTATGCATTGCTGAAGAAGACGAGGTTGCTGATGCTACATGACCTTGGAATCATTTAGTTTTGAATAGAATATATTGAAGAATATATTAGAAAATAAAAGCTCACGTTAAAAAAAAAGTTTTATTTGAACTCTGTACTGGACTGTGCCCACTGGAATTACATTAAAATGTCAAAAGTCAAAACATTTCAGTAAAATGGAAAGGAACAATGACACATCAGCATTAATGGGAAGGCAACCCAGATATCCTCAATCCTTTTCCCAGCTAGGTCAGGCATTCTGCTGCTGGCTTCAATCGAAGTTTATGTGTAACTGAGAGGAGAAAAGTAATGAGACGAATACTTTGGACAATCAACCAAAATTTTTTGCGGGATGTTGAAACCTCCTCGTTGTCAGTCTTCCTGGGGAAAGTCAGAGGAGGGGGACAAAGACTTTATCCTTGTCTTCACCAGCAACTGTTGGCTTGTAGACTTGTTAGATGATGCTGAAGCATTGCCAGCCATGGTTTTGCAGTAGCAATGGGCCAGGAACTGTTCTGCAGTGTAGGCAAGATGCCAAAGTGAAAGGAAAGTGTGTGTGAACATGTTTGGTTTACATGTGTGTCGTTTATATGCTTGTTGCCAAGGGTGGAAGGGCAGCTAAACCGCTCGATATAAAACAAGGTTATGAAGAGCAGTGAAAGAAAAAAGCAAGTTCATTCCCTCCTCACCTCTACAATAAGAATTAAGAAAAGTTCCAGAGCTAGCTAACATGTGAATCAATACTTATGCTGTCAGATTTCCTGTGGAAAAAGGGCCATGTCTTTTAGTCATGGGTTTTTAACCATGGGTGACTTTGGATAGGAAGCTAAAATCACTTTTAACTACTTTATTTGTAATGGGTTGATTTTAGAATTGCTAAGTAAAACTGTAGACTGTTCTTAACACATTTTGAAGCCTATTAGAGCCTGAGTTGTAATAATGACCCTATAGGGATGCCACAAGGACCTCACAGGGAACTATGCCTCTGATAGAAAAACTTCTGACTGCACATGGAACTATTTCCTTGCAAAAAGAAACTAAAATGACCAGAAGTCTCCAGTTTGGAAAAGAGACAACTGGGAGGATATAACCAAGGTATTAAAATCATGGATAATATGGAGATGGAAAATAAGAAATTATTATTTGTTCTCCCTCATACAGGATCTATACTTCACTAGTTGAAATTACCCAACTTCAAGTTTAAAATAAAGAAATGGAAGCTCTCAGTAAGATGTCTGACTCAGCCTAGAATACAAATGTTTTCAAAAATCAATTAGTTTCTTACAACCAGTGTCCAAGGAGGTCTGTTGAATACAATGCTGTGGATGCAATGTTTAGCATAGAAGTACCTAAACAGACAGAAAATTATTGCATTTTTGCCTATACTTATTTTCTTCATAGTGATCCGCCACTGGTAGCTGTTAGAGACAGTATATTGAGTGAGGTGGACCTTTGCTCTCATCCAGTGTGATTGCTCTTACCTTATGACTAAGCAGTTCCTATCAAAACAGAAGCATCTGTGATAAAATGCTAAAACTGGTGTTGGCTTTTTTTGACTTATGGAAACCTATGACAGACACATCACATAAAATGATGGGCTTATACATTCATTTCTGGATTTATAGAGTATTCTGGTTTATATTTCAAGTAACTGAGCTAATGCTCTGTGCAACAAACATCTGAAGATGGATAGTCATCATGAAAACATGAAATCAACACTTAGAGCTGCTAAAAAATAAACTCCTGTAAAACTGGCTACAGGTACAAGCTTCATTTTATACATTCAATGATGAACTACTGATCAACATTTCAGAATAGTTTATGAATACTGAAAATACCTGCTTGGTTTATAGAGAACATTATTTCCAAAAGGCTAAAGAGAACATGAAGTATGTCAATAATGCATCTGTGATTACTATAGGGAAGTACTAAAACTATGTTTCTACATAATTCACGCACAAAGCCATGATGACATGCTGTCTTTTGAATGGTGGCAGTGATGACATGATTCAAAGCTAAAAAAATGCAGTTTAGATATCCATAACAAATAGTAACATGTTGAAGTATCTCAGAAGCTTCTGAGCAGAAAATGTTTCTTAAATTGCATTCATACCTGGAGCTAAAGGAAAAACACTGCATAGGCAAGGCTTGCACTCTAATATCGATACTGTGTTTTGTATTGGTCTGCAGTTTATACTGATTCTTAGATTCTTTGATTCACAGAAATCCGTAAATGCAGCATTTAGTGATGCGTGGAGAACTGCACAGGCATGTTTGGCTACCATCCTTGCCCAACAACACACCATTTGAAATCAGAAGGCAGCCAATAAGCCAGTTGTAAACCTGCAACAAAGGCCACGTTTTCCATTTAGAATATCCACTGTAAAACTTACTGGATGAAGAAATTTTGTTAAGACCCAGATAAAATTCTTTCCCCACCTAAAAGCTGCAGCAGCACACTGTGGCAGAGGAAACAGAAAGAAACCTTTCCCGCCTCCAGTAGTTTCATGTGCCCAGCTACCTTGCCATGGCTCCTACATCACCTGGCAAACCAAATAATTTTGCCAAGACTGGAAAAGCTTTTGCCATCTGGGATAGCCCCCTGTGCACATGTGGTTTGGTGGAAATGCTGCGTACATGCCATGCTCTGTTTTAACTGTAGAGGTTACTAGGTTTATCAAGGCAAACTCTGCTGACACACAGGCTGTTTTTTTCTGTCCTTCAAGGCTCACCTTATTTGTTTTGCCATACAGCGATTGCTATGGATAAATAAATAATACTGTGACCTAGATAGGTATCCTTTAAGCACCAATAATCTCAACCCTGCTGAAATCACAATGGTGAATCTGAGTGCTGGTACTACTGAACTGTTGTGCAGGCTTCCCAGAGGTAGCTAGTGCAGACCCAGGTTTTGGCCACACCACATCATTGTATTTATTTATTTATTTTCACAGGAGAGCAGACTAAGATAGAAAATCTAAGAGGAAGATAGAGGCATTTGAAAAAAAGTAAACAGTGTTTTTAGTAAACAGGAAAGTGCTGTAACTCAGTGGTTTTAAGATAACTGACTTGTAATTTCAATATTCCATTAGCAAGAAGTTTTTAGAAGCATGTTTTTACTCTTAGGTCTGTAGAGTTATTAGAATATACCAGAATTGTATATGAAAGAGTGCTGCACACAAAGAAATAAGAACAGCTAATGCAAAATATTGAATTAATATTTTATTGCAGGCAAATGAGACATTTGCCATCTGGTCAAGCACCCTTCTCAGTCTAAGAATTTGGTGTTGCCTTTCATATAACTGTTGAAGGGGATGACTTCAGCTGTATAGTCTTTGTTTTTAGATGCCAACATGCTGGCTGGCTGCCTAAAGAAGAAAACAAACTAATCTGAGGTCAAATAAAAAAAATCAGTGAAGAAAAGATATGCAAACATGTTTTCTAAACTGTCTGCTTTACTTCAAGATTACAGACAGCCTTCACTATTTTGATTATGCTCAAGGACTTGAAAAGCATGAAGCAAAGAGTATGGTGTACCACATAAAATGAAGAGCAAAGGCACATCAATTGCTTGTGTCCTCCGGGTGCGGGATGAAATTCACTGTTACGTGCATCAATCATCCTTTGCTGCAGGGCCTTCCAAGGGGTACTACATAGCTTAATACAAAGGAGAGAGACATAACTATTTGTCTACTTGTTTATGTTCTGTTGGCTTGTGGAGTGTCTTGCAAAGGATAAAATTCACTGCACTGTCCCACTGTTTTGATTGGAAACTCACCTTGCTGTTGTCTATGGTAGCAGTCTGCTATTTAAAATCCTCTCCAGACACAGGCTGATATTCATTGCTATACCACGCATTGCAAATTCAGTCAAACATCCTTATGGGACTACTAAAAACCATGCAAATACTGTATTTCTTCCACATTTTGGAACCTGCTAAATTACTTGGATGCTATCACAGTGTCTTTTCTCCTAAAAATATTTATTCTACTATTGCAAGGAAGAAAAAACATTACACAACAGGAGGTGCCGTTCTTACAGAAAACCCCCAAAACCAATCTGTCCAAATCCCATTGCTTATCCTCTACCTAGTCTGAGGAGAACTGCCAGTAAGGCAAACATTTGTTCCAAGCATGGAGTCCCTCCAGACTCAGGTCCGTAGGTCATTACTCATGTCATGGCTAAGCAGGACTTTCTGAGAAGGAACTTTTATAAATACGGACAGCTTTTGTTAAAGGTACGAGGCAGGTAAGATACAGGAAAGCAATGGCTGCATATAGGTGATAATTGCTGTTAAAAAGATCTGTGCTTAACAGATATCACTGGTGTAAAAGCTTTGGTGCCAAAGCTGTAATTGCTACAGTCCATAGAATACCTTCAGTTTTTCGTTACCGTCATCACACATTTTGATGGAAACTAAAGCCTGGGCCATCCTTGTATCATTGGGGAGCCATGGGTCCAGGAAGGTTCATACTCTATGGGACACACGATAAAGTGAAATCTATCCTGAACTTTCTCCATCCCTGCACATGGGACAGAAACAGCACAAGCAAGAGGAAAAATGATCCTTTAGCTTACGAGTGTTCAAATGGAGGAGAAGCCCCAGCGTGTGAGCCTTCTTCCCTGCTGAGCAGTCTGTTTCAGCCAGGCTTACCTGGGTCTGGTGTGTGATTCTGTTGCAGCTGTAAGGCTGCCAAATAGCCTGCAGGAAGACCTATAACTGAATATCCAATATTCAAAGGTTTTTGCTTCCTTTATCTGTACAATAGGAGCAAAACAACAAGAAATTGAAAACTTGTGCATCTCTACTGCACTTACCTCTGAAAATCAACACCCATTTTTAAGTCCCTTTTGTCCCAACATGAAGCACAGAAAGCGACCAATTCTTTACACTTATGGAATATTTTTGGAAATTATACACATGTGAAAGCTTTGCTTTCATTTTAACTTGATGACACAAGTTGCTATATTTTGCCAATTTCTGCCCTTTTTACTCACTTATTCTCTGTCCTTACTTGGTAACTTGTCTCTGTTTAACTTTTATTAATACAGCACGGGCTTAGCTTTTTTCTGTTCTGTGGTTTAATATAACAGAAAAAACAGGAAAAATAAATATGACTCTACTGTAAACTTCATGTCTGTTCAGCTTTCCTTATTAAGCCTCCACCTAGTTTCTCCAGTTATTATACCATTAGATTCATACATATTTTAAAAAATGTAGTTTAAAGCTCTTATAGAAATTGTTTAGCCAAAGTTCATTTTAGGAGAATATTCAGCAATACTTGGAGATGTTGGAAATGGAACTTGAGTCTATGACATTAAAAATAAGGAATATTTATTCCAACCTAGAGTTCATTAAAAATGCACAAGTTTTTGTTAATTTTTTTTTTTCATGTAGTTGTTGCTGTCTATACAGGTGTCTAAATGTTGGTTGTTCTGTTAGGGCAGTAAGGCCAATCATTATTTGACACCAGATCTTCTAGGCTCCTGTAAGTACCTGAAACGCCATTTGTTATTTGACTGCCTCTGGTTTAAATCCTGATGATTTTTCCATGATACCAGCCAACGTTATGCATGTTGGTATTGTTCCTATGGTGGGCAACATCCCTAACATGACAGATTAATAGTTTATTTCACAGGTTTTGCAAAACAATTTTCAGACAGTAAAGCCTTACTGACCCTACTGACTTGGAATGTATTTGAGCCAATTATGTAAAAGCTGAATGTCTTCGCCAACTCCATTACCCATCCAGCTCTTTCTGTAATCACATTATCCAATTTTATACAGTTTCTGCACTGGCCACTTTTGGATTTGAGTTCACAGAGTGAAATTCAGGGATTTTCTTCTCTTTCTAGCCATATAAAAATGTTAATCTTGAAAATGTATCATACAATGAGTAAAAATATTTATACAACAATTGTGCCAAGATGAATACCACCCCTGAGATTCGCTGGTGTTTATTAATAATAGGCTAGTTTCAAGCACTGAATATATTTTCGGGTGACATAAAGTGCTTTAGCAGGAGGCTGCTGCTGTGCAGAGCAGCCTACGCCTGGCAGCCTGTCATCAGAGAAGGTGAAAAAATGGATCGGGCTGGTTAGATAAGGCACCTCTCCACAACCATCAGGAGACGCACTAATTCAGTGTTCCCAGTTTATTTACAGATTCTGTTAGCTTAGTCCATTATTTCCAATGTGAGTTATCAATTTGACTGAATTTGTAGATAATGAAGCCTCATTTTCTGAAGTGCCAGGCACCCAAAGCATTACTTGAAATCAATGGATTATGGGACTGTGCTTAGTACCTCTGAAAATTAAGTCCAAAATTAATTGCAGATGTAAAACCAGTGGCAAAAAATTAGTTTGAGCATGCTTCCAATGAAGCCAACGACTATGGTTTTATTGATGTTATTGGATATGAATCAAGCTCCCTATCAGGAGTATATCCAGCAATTTCCCTCTTATTTAAAGATGCCCTGTAATACATTCTTATACCTTACCATGTAGTGCCTCTATCAAGGGCACTTTTTGAAATTTTCTATATTAAAACGTGTGTATACCAAACTGTTTCTACTTACTTTTGCAAATAGATTACAACACTGTACATTTTTTAATAAACAGCTGTTGAATATTATTAGCATGCAGAATTGTTGCTTTGAGATCCACTCTGCTGATACTAAAAAATAGGAGGAGTATGTTAACAAGGTAAATTGCAAAGTCTTAAAGAACTATAAAAAATGTTGAGAAGCAAGAAGTGTAGGATACATTGGCAGCATTTTAAATGAAATCTACCACAAGACATCAGTGTATTTCAGTTGCTGCCTTAGCCCTTATTCACCTCCCTGCAACAGCCCCAGCAGGAAAAGATGATATATGTTTCAAAGGGATCTAAAGGGATTTCTTACATTCCTCCTAAGCCACAGTCTTTAAGAGCAAAGCATGGAATTTAACCCTTGGATTTGGAAAGGACATATTTCTAGTAGTGTTCTAGACATTCATATTTACGTGCAAAAAGTACTTTAAGGTCCAGTTGAGTTGTGATAATGAAAATGTCTGAAATTTCTGTTTCATATATTCAGAAATTCAAAATGCATCAAGGAATACAAGGTTTTAGCAATTAGTTTGGGGCTGTAAACTAATCACATCAAATCTTTATCTAATTCCTTGTTAGAGAGAAGTAGGCTGCCCTTTATGTCTGGGCAGAGCTGGACAGACACTGTGATTGTTCAAGAGGAACTTGGGCTCTCAGGTGAAATACAGCAAATAGCCCCATTTTCAGAGAATCTCTGAAGCTCCTGTTAGACTTGGTTATCCAGCCCTCCTAAAAATAGGACCAGTGGGAAACTACTAGTGAGGGATTGTGCTCCTGCATTTTGTCATGTCCTGAGCAAAAGCCAATTTGTCCTGGTCCTTAAAGTGCTTATTGCAGCACATCACAACAGTGTAAGGTGCTTATTTATGGCTTGGGTCTGGTCTGAACAAGGAGAAAAACGGTAGCTGTCCTCCTTAGCTCTGAGGTGATGTGTTGTTAAAGTGCTGAGAAAGTGTTACGCATTCACAGCTTGTCTGCTGGGTAGTTTCCACAGGAAGCTCACACACAGTTGTTTAGGCACAGTGAGAAATTTCATAGGATATTATCTATTTGTATGACCCAGCGCATCACTTCTGCAGCCCACCCTGCAGACACATTCCATGCTGCCCAGGATAGGCACGCCCGAACTCTCCTCCTCCCTCCAGAGCACCACAGAAACCACCAAGAGCAAGTACTGCTCCCAAATGTGTCTTTTGGTCCCTTCTGAGGGCCCTGTGAACTGCTTCTCCTTCTTTTTGCCCCTACCCCCCAAAAAAAAGACCCCAAAAGTCCCCAAACCCCTCTAAAAAACCCACCTCCCCCCCAAAAAAAACCAAACCAAAACCCCAGCTTTCCCATGCCAAAAAAAAAAAAAAAAAAAAAAAAAAAAAAAAAAAAAAA
>NW_020799095.1:33866164-33936404 GCF_003259725.1 Athene cunicularia | reverse complement strand
CAACTGGAGTGTAAGGTACATTTTAGAAATATCTATCCTGACATTGCTGGAGTAAGATGATCAGCAGCCCTGTTTCTGGCAAATTCTTTGCAGGGTTTCAATGAGAATAACCATGCAAGCCCATGTCTTTTTGTTCTGAAGACAGCGTATCTATTTACTGCAGCTGAAAACTCTTAGAGGCATCTTGCCTGTCTGCCTCCTGGGTTTTGTTACTGATATCTCAATGCCCATTCTCACATAGTCTTGCTTCATCATTTGCTGACTTAATACCCAGCATTTCAATAAAAACGATCCCCTGCCACAGAATTATACCATAGAATATGCTTCAAGATTAAAGAGCTCTAGCTCTAAAATCATATTTCCCAGCTTTTTGTAGTTCATGATATAAAATCAGATTCTTAAAAGAGCTCCCCGTCTACCTCATCTTTCTTCTTCATTCAAATCCCCCCTCCCCAGACTCTTATATGTTTCATGTAAGACAGAATAATTAACAGTAGTTTACAATTTGCTGTATGACTTTGTGCCACTTCATGTAAAACTGACTAACTCCCTTCTATGAGACTGGTTTACCTGAAACTCGTAGAGGAAGAACATGAAATGCTAAAAAACCCAATGCTCAAGATCAAATAATGCAGCTCTACTTTCAGTGGCCATCCCATGTAGACTGTTTACAGACAAACTTGTTGGTTATATAATCTGTCAACAAGATGTTTGCCTTTTCCCATAAATTTAATTAGGTTTTGATAGATTCATCAGTTTTCATCAAATTGGTTTTGGTGGATTCTAATTGGTTCCTGCTGTGGCTTGGCAGCCACATAACTGATCATATGCCTATTTAATCCACTCATGGGATATTTAACAAATTGTTAGCTATTTCACTGTGCACTGAAGTGTAGCTCTACCAATTCTTTTTTCCTGTCATGCTACTGGGGCTATTATGACAGTCCATTATGTGATTTATTTTGTGAAATAAATGTGAAGTGTTGCAAAAACAACAATACATCATAATCTTCACCCAAAATATAATAAGGTCAAGAGACATGGTTTTTTTGTACATGCAAAACACTAATACTTTTCTTTCCAATCTGTGGACAGTAGTTTGCCTTTTCTGACATTAATGTACTAAGTAAGACATATTGCAGTGAAATAGTTACGTGATAATTCATTTCATCCTTCTAAAATAAGTACTTAATTGGTTAAGAGAAAAAGTAATAGGCCTATTTATCTGATGTTTAGGCTTGTCTACCTGGGGAAATAGCCTGGAATAGTTATTGCATACTAACTCTTCAGGCAGACATTCTTAATCCATAGTGAAAGTGTCTCTGTGTGTTTAGCTTAATCCACACTGGGAAGGAGTACAGACTGGATGTTGCACTTTCAATTCACCCCCTAAATTTATTCTGCAGTAACTCCACACATAGACAAATTCTTAATGAAAGCAATTTAAGGAGTTCGGCAAAAGAGCTATAAAGCTTAGTTCTTTTTTTAAACAGTAAAATGCTCACTCTCCCTCCCATGATGCAGCTTGCTGGGTAGGACTAGAGGAGATACCTTGGAACATGGAAATATGTTTCAAATAGGAGTACCTGAAGTACAGGTCCATATGATCTCTCTTTTCCCCCAGCTGTCCAAATCATTTAGCTTAGGTGGTGCTGATCCTTCTCTTTTCTAGGGGTTTTTTTGTTTGGGTTTTTTGGTGGTGGTTTTTTTTTTTGGTTGGTTGGTTGGTTGGTTGGTTGGTTGGCTGGTTGGTTGGTTTTTAAGTTTTTTATGAGATGTAGAGAAGAGTACACATGATGCTCTGGAATGTATAGTACTTGTTTTTCCTAGTGGAATGGTAGCTGCTTGGGTGCTCGATCTGCAGAACAGTCCTGCAACACTTCAGCTCTCTACTGGAGAGGTGGCATTCATTCTTCCTTCTCCTGGCACAGAGAGGCTGAACCAGTGAAGACAATGGTTTCTGGTCAGACCTGTCAGTGTGAAATGTTGTTTCTTTCTCTCTAAACTAAATATCATGGTAATGATGCCTATAAAATGATGTGAAATTTTAAAAGACAAGCATGATAAATATGAAAACATAATAAATAGCCGTCTCAGTAGAAATACTAAGTTTTCTCAAAATCTGGTAATTCCAGTGTGCCACAATTCACATAATAACAGGCTTTAAAAATCCATAACTCCCTTATCAGAAAACAAGACAAAGCGGAGCTGCCAATATACCAGTTCAGCAAACTACCTAAAGTATCACTAAACTTTGTCATAAATCACATGTTGTGGCAGCTTCTGCATATCCACATTTTCTTAACAGACTGTAGTAGGTGAACACACAAGTGCAGAAAAGCACTGTCAAACCAAACCGTTAGGGGTGACAGACCCCAGCAGATTAAGTCATGATGGCGAGGTCAGCTGGATGTGAAACTTGGCTAATGATGTCATGCCCTTGTCAGCTTGCATTGGCTAAACATGTTAAGGTTTACCAGCAAGCTCTATGGCTTAGTGAGCGCTTCTAAAGGAAATTTCAACCTGAAATAGGTCAACATGAGCAGAATACAAATGTCTATGCCACGAAGACTCTTGGTGAAAGCCTGGCACTGCTGGAGCTAACAGGAGCTTGGCAGTGACCTCCATGAGGCCAGGATTTTGCCCTTTGGCTTTTGTAGATATGGTATTCAATTAAATCCTTTCTCTTATATTCTGTAGGTTGGTTTTCATCATATGTCGTAAGCCATTTGTAGATCATAAACTGTGTAGCACTACAAATCATTAAAGATTTGTACAGATCCCAGGTTAGCAGGACCTGTGTCCTTTTGGAGCAGAGCAAAGCAGTGAAAGAAATTTCATCCACAGTGCAAGAATGATCATGCTGCAGGAATTAGCTAACCTTAATCATCTGAAAATGCCTGCATGGGATGCTCTTTGCAGACAAGCAGAGCAGCATGGGTAAGTCTGGAGGGAACAGCAACCAGCTTCCCCCTGTCAGAAAACATTACAATGAGCAGGGGCTCAGCAGGAGGAGATGTCTCCAAGCCAAGAGCAAGCCACTCTGACAGTTGGGCTCAAGAAGCCAGCCAAAGATTTCCAAAGGGGAAAGGGGCACTAAGAGAGGAACTGGAAAACAAGCCAGGATGAAAGTGGGCTGCATCTCTCTGAGAGACAGAGATCAGCAGTGCGTCTCATGCTTCAGATAAGCAACTGACCTTGAAATTCTGTCTGCTTTGCAGAGGTAGTGATTGTGTTTTATACCAGTTTGGTTTGCTTTTGAATCAACACTCAATGAATAAGCGCTAAAGCTAGTTCCTTCAAACAGATTTTTTTTGTTGTGGGTTTTTTTTTACTGCTAGGCATAGGCATTGCTAGGCTTACTGAGCAAAGCAAAAATATTCCTCCATAGCCAGAGTTACAAAGGCAAAGGAGCAAACATGCTCACCCCTAAGAGACAATCAGAAGAGATTCTCAGAACATACAAAACAACGTTTGAAATGTGTTACAGGCAGTATCTCCCCCCGTCATTTCACAGAAGCACAGGTCTCCGGAGCTCTGCTTAGCACATCTAAGGGCAGTAGAAGGGAAATAGTAAAGGCAGTATATTTAATCCTTCTTCAGTGTGTTCTGTTGTCACACATTTCAAAGCACACTCCTAAACTTCTCCAAATTTATTTTTAGAAACATCTTGACTCAGGAACCTTGAATTTCACCAGAATCCCAATGGCCAGTAGCTATGAAAAAATTAGAAATCTCATTCTGACACTCAGATCCATGCTTAGCTTCCAACACAGTTTTTTGGGGGGTTTTCATTGCAAATAGACAATTGTTTAACTGCAAGCATGGGTAAGTATTTAAATTGTACTTCATTATTTACATAAGATGTATTTGCTTTATTAAAAAAAAAAAAAAGTTTATTGTTTTCTCCTAATTAAGTAAATAAAACCAGATGGGGGAAGATGGAATTTACTAATTCTAAAAGTATAGCGGCCAAAGTCTTAGATTTAGGCAACTAAAATTAAAGAATTATTGTGAAATTTTTAGAAGTGCCCAATGGGCTAAATGCCTTCTGTTAATGTCAAAGATGGTTTTCCTGTCAAACTGCCAAAAGAATGGCAATCTGAAAGATAAGAAATAGAGTATTATTACTGTCAATGACAGAAAATGTTAATGCAGGTGATATTATAGTGAATGAAATCAGACACAGGCAAGTAGCTAAGAACAAGCAGGTTGCAAAGAAGGAAAATCATATATTGAACAGAAATGTATGTCATTAAGAATCCTAGAAGTGCACAATATCTCTAATAATAGTCACTTAAGAGACACTTCATGAAATATAGTGACCTCAAAAGATAGAATTAGATAGGAGTAATAATTCTCTAGTGAGGAGGCAGATGCTGTCAGCTAGAAAAAAATCAGGAGTGAAAAAGGAGTGCAACAGGAGTGAAAAGTAACGAGGTTGTGTGTTATTGCCACAGTTTTTGGGGCTGGCCATGGACAGGCCCATGAGACAGCCCTGGGCTAAAGACACTGTGAAGTTCCTGGGACTGAAATGTGAAGTTCCTTCACTGAAACGAGAACACCTGTGTTTTGCCACTGACTTAACCCTCTTCTCAGCTTCTGTGCACATACAGATAAATCTCCAAAGCCAGGAGTAACAAGGAGGAAAATGTTTCTACAAGAAGAACAACTTTGGCAAAATTTTAATGATTGTGAACAACCAAAAGCAACTAGGAAAATCTGGGAAATTTACTTACATTGTGAACAACAAGAAAGAAGCAGAAATAAAGCTATGAACAGGGAAACTGTCTGGGAATATGAACATTTCAGGTAAGGTAGAAAGCAACACAGAAACCTTCTGTCAACACGTACAGAGGATTATTGCCATCAGCAGGCAGAACAGAAGTGTGCCCAACCACAACATGGTCCTCAGACAGAGCAAGGGCCAAGAAATTCTTCTAATTCACAATGTCCTCTATATCAAAAGTTGAGCGGAGTGGCAAAGTTACAAACACGGAAATACATAAACAAATGAGATACTAATGACCAGAAATAGTCATACTGACCAGGGACTGGGCAAGTACCAAACTGGAAGTGCATAAGGTTCAACAGCTAATATCAGCCAGAAGCTAATACAGGGGTGAAAAATGGTCTGTGGAAAAACAACAGAGCAACAAGCTGGCATAAGCATAAAGTGGGCTGAAAATGAGCTGGACCATAAGCAGATGAACAGAAAGGCATTTGAATAGTTTTATTTAGCTAAAGAAAGGGAGCACTAAAGTACTACTTCTGTGCATTTTAAATTGAAATCCACTTTCCATCCAGAAACAACTTGGCACAATCACAAGGAAAAAGGTATCTAGTTATTTAGCATATACTAATGTGTTAGAGAAAATGTAAAATGTTGCTGCAGAAAAAAAGCAGGTTATGGTATGTAACTGCTGTAATAAATATGTATGTAGGGCCAAAAGAGTAACAAATTTGGCATAAAAGTATATTCAGTTGCAAATCCGTATATGTGTGTGATTATGAAAATCAATAAGAATTTTCCTTTCTTCACTGAAGTACAAATACAAAAAAAAGATTAAAATGAATGCCTTAATCAAAGTTCCCTTGTTCCTGGTTTCAGGCCAGTAAAAAAGAGTTTGAAGAACAGTTTTCAGAAGGCGTAAAACCCTCATAATTAATCATTTCTTCAAACACGTCAGGACCAAGAAGCTGTAGAGTTTGTAGGCCCATTAATTGATCAAAGTACAAAAGTAGCTCTCAGAGAAGATAAAGCAGAGGATGAAAATTAAATTATTTTTTTCAGCTTGAAGGAGTTTAGGGAAATTTCTGGGCTGGAACCCTTCTTCATACATCAGAGGGGATATGTCAAAAGAACTATTTCTTAGTGAATTCATTAGAAGAATCTATAGAAGAAATTGTCAAAATTAAGGTAACAAATTGACAGGCCCAGCTGATTGAAAAGCTGACCTACTAAAGGAAGCTGCCAGGCGTTTAGAACGACCATTGCACAGCAGGAATGGAGGATGGCAAACACGATGACAAATTTTTAACAGTTGCAAGGTGTTTCTGGAGATCTACAATCTAGGAGCTGTAGCACCTATTAGTTTGACGACTGTATCATGAAAATTGGTGGGAACTAAATCAGCAGATATTGAGAAAACATAGCACCCTGGAGAAGCACCTTTCAGAAAGGGGAGTCATGCCTTACAAACCAGGCAGAGTTCTTTGGAGGCATCCAGGAAGACACACAGTTAAGAACATGGGCACAGAAAAGTGAAAGAATGACTGTGCTAGGTTTGCTAAGACTCCTGTCTCCAGAAGTGAATGCCTGGGAAAGAGAAGATGACCAGGGTGGATGTACATGGTGCTCCTGAGGAGTACTCTTAGGGCTTCCAATCATTTTGACTTTTACAGGCTCCGTAGGCAGCCTATGCATTTAGTAACCTTCATTGGATTTGTCGTCTGTGAACTAGCCCAGTCTGCCCCTTGAATCCACAAATACTATCCACATTATGTGTGGCAATGAATTCTGAAACTTAACTACACATTGCATGAAGAATCACCTTGCTTTTTTTGTTCTAAGTATGCCTTCTAGTAGAGTCCTTCAATGTCCCCTAGTTCGTATGCAAGAAGAGACAGTGAACCAACAATTCCCACTCCATCCTGCATATAATAATTGTGATTTAACCTTCTGGGATTCCTGAAAAGCATTTCATTACTTCCTTCACCAAAAACTTAAAAAATCTGTGTGAACATAGGATAAAAAAGGAACTCTTTCAGGAATAAATAAAGAGCTAATGTTTAGGAAATGAAGGGTAGGAATAAGCAACCAATTTTCTCAGTGCAGGGAAGGTACTGGTAGAGTCTTGATGGGGTATGTGGTAGGTCTGCCCTGTTCAACACACTTCTAAATTAACTGGGAAAGGAGGTGAATAGTAAGATGTCAATGTTTTCTGTTGATAAGAATGTATTCAGTGTAATCATTTAAAAAAAAAAAAAAAAGAGAGAGAGAGAGAGAGAGAACTGCAGGAAGGAGACTGACTGAGTGATTAGGTAGCAGATGAAATTCAAAGTAGATAAATGTAAAATACCATGCATGAGAAAAACAATCCTAACTTTACATACACAGTGGCAGTCTTTGAATTAGCATTATCATTCAGAAATAAGATCTTGAAAATATGACAGTCTACAAAAGTGTTAGCTCATTGGTCAGGAGTAGTTAAAGAAAGAAATTGAACATCAGAAATTACTAGGAAAGGGAAAGAGAAGAAGGAAGAGAATGTCATCCCACACCTTGAATACTCCTGGCAGTTCTGGTCCACCCACTTCCAGAGTTTATAGCAGGGCTGAAAAAAGAGTTCAGAGATGGAGTATCAGGATGACAAGGGAATCAAATGGCTTCTGCATCAGAAGTGATTAGGCTTTTTCAGTCTGAAAAGAGATGACTTTATAAGGCTATAAGAAAGGTCTATGAAACCACAAGTGTATAGGGAAGATAAATAGGGACTTTATGTTCATTGTGTTTTCTAATGCAAGAACCAGAAATTATCCAAGGAAGCTGGAAGATGGCAAATTCAAAACAAACAGAAAAAATAAAACACACAGTCAGCTGTGAAAAGTCTTTCCATAAGCTTTCACCACAGTTTAGCCTGGCTTCAGAAAGTGATTAGTCAAATTAAGGTAAGAAAAAAAAAATCCATCCAGCTCTATTAAATATGAAGACAAAACGTGTAGCCCAGGAACCATGGGTCACCAGAAGCTGAGACATTATGCTGGAAAAGGGTTTTATGGCTTCGCTGGCTTTGTACTCATCCCAATGCATCAACAGTTGGTTGATATCAGAGAAGATAATGGATTGAATGAATATTTTGGCTGCACAGGCTTAGACTTTCTCATGTGCTTAATCAATATACTCCAGCTTCTAAGACTGACAGCTAATAAAATACTTTTTTAAAATTCTAATAAAGTAAATCTATTTGGTATGGGGCACACTAACAGACAATGAGCACAGAGCCCCATTGGACTGTGAAAATTACAATATTTTTTCAGTGGCACTTTAAAGATTCACACTTGAAAGCTGCAAGATCAGCTGTGACAGAAATGTGATCAAACTGACACAGGAGCAGTGCTTCAATGGGAGGTCTAAACATAGCATGTCTTCAAGTCTTCATGGCAGCTGAAAATGGCCAGTTGTGTTGACCCTGACATACTAATTTAGGTGCAAAGGCTGTTCATCTCAGTCACAGTACTCCTCATTTTTAACTACATCAAATACCAGGATGGTAGTTTAAGTCTTGGTTTGTCACTTTGCAGTAAGCACAAACAGCCAGTATAGAGCTCAGAGTCTAAACCTCGCTTTGCTCCCACTGACTTTAATAATACTGGGTGGCACTATTTGGTGGCAGCTGATGCCAGTGAGTCCGTGGTCCTTTTCTGGAGCCCCAACTGGGAGAAACAATCAAAGTGTTTGTCAATGGGCATATCAATGGCAGAGATACAGCAAGCCTGAGGACAAGCCTGAGATTTTGTAGTGGTCTCATAGTAACATGCATGACTGATAGACACATTTGGCCACCAGTCTCTGTCATGTACAGCTGCAGAAAACCATTCTCAGCTCTTTGAAAAATAGTTTCAAGATCTTGATGTTAAATAGACCAGGCTAACTGGAACTTGGCAAAAAACTACATACATGTTGTCTTGGAGGTTGATAAAGACAGGATAATCCAGAGGGGTTTAAAAAAAAAAACAACAAAACAAAACAAAAAAACCCCAGACCTTAGAAATGCCACTACCACTTACTGGTAGTGGTAGACTTTCTCAGTGTCTTCCCACAGAGGAAATTAAGAGTTACAAAATTATGTCCCTGGCTTTGCTTTGCTTCCGTTGCTTCCTGCATGGTCTGTGATGGAGCAGGAGCTGCTCTTCGTATGAATGGGCAAGTGGGGACTGTCTGGGAGGTGTCCAGTGTCACAAGATCATGACCGCTGTGTACACGGGAGTCTGACACAGTCACACATGTGCACACACACACCCATCCCCAAGCAAGGAGGGAACCAGCAACCAGGCTGCTACCCAGTCTGTTCCTATAGGGGCAGAGGGCACCTCTCCATCACCTGACCTCCAATCTGGAAAACTCTTGAGGGTGGGCAGAGTCTCTGTATCTATTTACCTGGTGCCTAGAGCACCTTCTTAACCCTAACTGCACAGGGGAGGTGTACGGCCCATTAGATTGTGATCAGCCAGATTCCAAACAGAATTTAAAGCACAGACCTGCTTAAGCAGTATGTACCAAGTCATCCTACCTCCCTCCTCTGGGCAGGTTTCACAATCCAAGGACCATCCTCATCACAAAGACAGCATTGTTTCAAGTTTTCAGGGATACAGTGGCCCAGCAGCTCCAATTCCCTTCAGTTACATTTATCAGTGTTAGGCACTCTGAAAATGAGAGCCTTAAGTGCTTGATTTTGGATAGTTTTATTTGAGATGCGGCTAAAAATGCTCAATCTGTTTATTCCATCAGTGGGAAAAGACACTGGAGTGTTGGAAATGGAGACTTTGCTAGATCTTCTTACTAGCATTTTAGCAAACTTCCCAAACAGGAATTTAAGAATTCAAACAACTAGTGGTTCAGAACTGGCAGCACACAAAGTCTCACAGAAAAATTAAATAATATAAGAAATCTCCATGTGTCCTTTGCCAGATAATTGAAAAAACATCCTGCAAATTGTTCTGACATGTTTTTGAACTTGCATTTTACTCTGAATTGATGTTAAACTGTGACCCTTTCCTGGGCCATTTGCAAATAGGAAGATTGTCACATTAAATCATTATAAAATATAGCCACATTTACATTCCAATTTTAGTCTGCATTTCTCTAGTGAGGCAGACAAAATAAGAGTTTTCTTTAATTGAAGTGACTCCCCAGAATGTTAATGAACACTTGATTGAGTTTGGACATTTTCATAATTCTGATGTTCTTACTTTGCTGACAAAAAGTCAAGGAGACAGTTGACCTCCTCTAATACCATCCTGTTCAATGGAAGAAAACACACAGGGAATTATACTCCCTGTTATAAAATTTTAGAGATCGTTTCACGGAATCATAGAATGCCAGGTAGGAAGGCACTACAAGGATCATCTGGTCCAACATTTCTTGCCAAAACCACAATCTAGACAAGATGACCCAGCACCCCGTCCATCTGAATCTTAAACATGTTGGGGAATCCATCACTTCCATGGGGAGATTATTCCAGAGGCTGATTGATTGTTCTCATTGTGAAAAATTTTCCTCTTGTGTCCAATCGGAATCTCCCTAGGAATAACTTGTATCTATTACCCCATATCTTTTCCATGTGAGTCTTTCTGAAAAAGGAGTCTCCATCTTCCTTTTATAGCCACCCTTTAAATACTGGAATATGGGGATGAGGCACCCCCAAAACCTTCTTTCCTCAAGGCTGAACAAACCCAATTCTCTCAGCCTTTCCTCATATGACAGGCTTCCCAGTCCTTTGATCATCTTTGTGGCCCTTCTCTGGACCCTCTGCAGCCTGCCCACATTTTTTTTTGTATAGCAGGGACCAAAACTGAACACAGTCTTCCAGGTGTGGCCTGACAAATGCTGAGTAGAGTGGGATAATGACTTCTTTATCTCAGCTGGTGATGCCCTTGTTGATGCAACCCAGCATCCTGTTGGTTTTCTCTGCTGCTGCAGCACACTGTTCACTCATATGGAGCTTGTTGTCCACCAGGATCCCCACGTCCCTTTCCACAGAGCTGCTTCTCAGCCAGGTGGATCACAGTTTGTGCTGCACTCTTGGATTATGTTTTGCCAGGTGCAGGACCTTACACTTGTCCATGTTGAACCTGATAATGTTCTTGTTAGCCCACTCTCCCAGCCTATCCAGGTCTTCCTGCAGGGTGGCTCTCCCTTCCAAAGTGTCCCCTTCTCCACTCGGTTTGGTATCATCATCAGGGTACACTTACAAAGACAGTCCAGGTCACTTAGAAAGATACTGAACAGCATTCAGCCCAGTATTGATCCCTGGGGGATCTCACTTGTGACAGTTTGCAAAGGAGCTATTTACCACCGCCCTCTGGGTGCGGCCTGTCAGCCAGTTCCCCACAACCTCACAGACCACTCGTCTAGACCATAACGCATCAGTTTCTCTAGGAGGGGGCTGTGGGAACCCATATCAAAAGCCTTGGAGAAATCCAGGTAGACAGTGTTGACCACTCGCCCCTCATCGACCGAGCAGGTTACTTTGTTGTACAAGGTGATCAGGCTTGTCAAGTATGATTTGCCCTTGGTGAATCTGTGCTGGCTTTTCCCAACCACGTACTTCATTGACCTGTGATAGCCCCTAGGAGGATTCATTCCACAACTTTCACAGAGACTGAAATAAGACTGATGGGCCTATAATTTTCTGGATCCTCCTTGAAGCCCTTCTTGCAGGTGACATTAACCTTCTTCCAGTCTTCTGGGACATCTCCCAGTCTCAACACCTTCTCAAAGATTATGGAGAGTGCCCTTGCAGTGACGTCAGCCAGCTCTCTTAACACCCTCGGGTGGATAACATCAGAGCCCATTGATTTGTAGGGGTCAAGCTCCTGTAATAGTTTGCACACAAACTCTTCCTTCACTGACGGTGGGGCTGTGTTTGCACTGACCTGGATTTTTGTTCCCAAGACCTGGGGCCCAACAGTGCTGGTAGTGGTGAAAAAAGTGTTGAGAACCTCTGCCTTTTCAGCATTGTTAGTAACTAATTCACCTCTCCTGGTGAGGCCAATATTTTCCTTCTCTTTCTGCTTGTTTACATACCTGAAGAACCCTTTCTTGTAGTTTTTGACATCTCTAGCCAATTTCAATTTGAGCTCAGTTTTGCTTTTCTAATGGTATCTCTGCACACCCTGGCAATGCCTCTGTAGTTCTCAACAGATATTCATCTGGTTTTCCATCTCTGTTATGCTTCTGTTCTGGTTTTGAGCAGACTCAGAAGCTCACAGCTAAACCAGGGATCACTTGCTCTGCCTGCTTCTCTTACCTTTAAAGGGGATGAAGTGGTTTTGTGCTTCCAGGAAAGCATTCTTGAAAAACTCCCAGCACTCACTAGCTCCTTTATCCTCCATGGAAATTTCCCATGGAATCCCTCCCAACTGAGCTCCAAATGAGCTGAAGCTTGCTCTTCTAATATCTAAAACCTTTGTCTTAGTACTAACCTTCAGTGTGCTCACCAGGATCCCAAACTCTACAATATTGTGATCACTGCAGTCAAGGCTATCACTAATGGAGATATTACAAAGCAGGTGTTCTTGGTTTATGAGCAGCAAGTCCAGCAGAACCTCATTCCTGGTTAGCACTTCTGACATTTGTATGAGGAAACAGTCCTCTACACATTCCAGGAACTTGATAGATGACATGTGAGCTGCTATATTTTTCTTCAAAAAAATGTCTCAATAGTTGAAGTCACCCATAAGAATCAGGTTCTGGTGACCTGCAGCTTGCTTAAGTGACCCAAATATTGCTTTGTTGGCCTTATCATCTTGGTTTGGAGGTCAGCAGCAGATGCCTACTGTAAGACCCCCCTTGGAGATAACTCCTCTGATCTTGACACACAGACATTCAACAGGGCTTCCACAATTGCTGTAGTTGACTTCTATATATTCTAGGTTGTCCTTAACACAGACTGCAATTCCTCCACCTCTTCTTCCCTGTCTGTCTTTATGAAACAGCCTACAGCCATCCATTGCAATCCTCCAGTCATGTGAGCTGTCCCACCATGTTTCAGTTGCTCCTATGATATCATAACTTCCTGACCAGGAACGGAGCTCCAGTTCCTCCTGCTTGTTCCCCAGGCTGTGTGCACTGGTATACATGCCCTTGAGGTGGCTGGCCACCTGGTTCTCATTTTCAAAGACAATGAAGGAACATTTGTCACTGGTCTGGTTGGCCTTGCTTATTCCCCTGTTGCTTGCAGTGGTGTGAGTGTTGCCACTTTGGACCCTGCCCCCAAGTCCTTCAGTTTAAAGCCTGCCTCACCAAGTTGTACAGCCTACTGCCAAAGATTCCCTGCCTCTTCCAGACAGGTGGATCCCATCCCTCCTTAGCAGGCTTAGTCACCAAAGAATGTCCCATAATCATAAAAGTCAAAGCCCCCTCACAACAACACCAGCCATGAAGCCAGAAATTGAATTGCATCATACGTCTGTTTCTGGCTGCACCCTTTCCTCTAACTGGTAAAATGGAAGGAGAGATAACCTAGGCACCAGTACTTTTCACTTCAACCCCAGGGCTTTGTAGTCTTCCTTGATTCTGCCCAGGTTCTGGCTTGCAGTGTCATTCATGCCCACAATGGATAGTAGTCTGGGCTCTCGACAAGTTGTGTCACCCTCCTGACAACATCTTGGACCTGAGCTCCTGTAAGGCATCATACCTCTCATGACTCCCTGTCAGGCCGGCAGATGGGTGTCTCTGTGTCCCTCAACAGAGAGTCACCCACTATGAGCACTCGTCACTTCCTTCTGCAGTATCCACTGTGTGATGATGGTTCCACTTGTCTGGAGATTGACAGAAGATGACAGGACAAAATGGGAGTGAGAAAAGTTATGGTTTTTGTTCACATTTTGTTTGCTGGTAGAATATTTTTCTGAGAGCACAGGCTATGTTGGACTTAGAAAGCAGAAACATGTGGTTTGCTCATTTCTACAGTGGCATAAAGTTGGCCTTCCTTTCTTTATGAGACAGACTTCAAAATAAACAGACACAAAAAATGTGAAGGCTTTTCAGTACAGTGTTTTGTCTTTACCACTTGACAGATTTTGTTTTCAGCAGAAACACAGTCATTAGGCCAAATGCTCTCTCTTGCATTTTATGCAGTAGTGTACACTTGTGTGGAGCAGGACACTGTACAGCAGGAGGATGGGGGCTTGTGCCCTGGTGATTACCCACCCCAAACAACAGGTGAGGACACATCCAGCATGCTTTTCTTTCCACACAGCACAGCTGGTTCCATCTGAGCTGCTCCTCCTGCCAGAGCCTTAATTTCTCCACCATGATGAACTCCTCTCTCCTCTCTCCAGAACCCAAGGTGTATAACCAAAGATGCAATGTTACAAATCAACACAAATATGTGTTAAGGAATCCCTAAGAGTGGTGAAATGCAAATAACATGCAAGTAAGTTATTCTCCAGAGTTTGTCAAGACAACAGCCGTGTTCACAGCAGATGGCCTCCAGAGCCAAAACGGAGAAAAATTAGGCACCCAGCAGAGGAAAGAAAGTTGGTGACACTACAGCTGTCTTAAGGGATGGGGGCTTGCAAGCATCAGGACAGGAGACCTTCTGTACACTGGCAACCTCCTGCAGCCCCAGTCTGATCTCTTTTTCAGTCTTTGAACTAAACAAACAGCCATGTTACTGGTCTCTTTAGGGAGAGAATGATCCTTAAATTTTGTTTAGGAAATTTCAAAATAGAGCATTGTTATGAAAAATATTTTTCTTTGTTTTGGCATTTCTAAATCAAAGTTGGGGAGTTAAACAATTTTTTAAATGAAATGGCAAACAATAGCGAAGTGTTTTCTGCCAATATTTCAACTAGTTCAAATGCTGACTGGAAAGGAACATGGAAATGGGCATGGAGTAGGAATAGCAGTTGTGAGGGCAGCATAAACACATCTGAATAAGCAAGAGCTGACACAGAATCTTCACTCAATTTTGTAACCAAAGTGTTACAGATTCAGAGAGTCCTTGTATTTCCCTGTTTCATCTGGAAGTAGAAGTCATAAGCCCACCAGACAGATGCTATTTCACTTCTTCACAATTAAAGGACAAGTGAATCTTTGAGGAAAAAGCCTGCCTCTCAAACTGCCAGCTACTGATGTGACAGGCAGAGAAGCTCCCCTGAGATTTAACAAAATATTACTATCTGTCCAAACACAGCATTTAAGTGGCTGCTGATATTATACATAGGTTTTCAGCTGTCAGAATAGTCTCAGTTACAAAAGAAAAAAAAAATCATTTCCAGGATTAGCCTTTTCTTCAAGCTTTAAGATATGGCAACATGGAAAATATAAAGTGCTTCACTTCCTCACTTAACAAGTCATCATTTGCATTAAAGCAAGCAGAGTACTTAACATTTTACAAACAGAGAAGCATGCTGGAACAAGGTACCCTAAACCATTCTCAGGACAGCAGAGGAAGGACTTGCTAGTGTCAGCAGACTCAGCTGTTAGCTATGCACAGACCTTAACAAATGTTTGCAGCGTACTATAGGCAATTAAATGTTGAGGGCTCGTTTTGGAGAGCAAATCCTGCTAATTCTGTGCCTTGAAAATATGCTCACAACAATGACAGGGTGCTTTTTAGGTCTAGCTTCATGAAGAGGCTTTAGGTCTAGCTTCATGAAGAGACATCATGAAGTGCAAGGTTATATCACACTTCAGTTGATTAAGTGCAGATTGCTCCGGTAGACAGATTTGATTATGTGGCAAGTATGAGCTTGGGGAGAGTAATTAGTAGTTTCATCCTTACTCTGCATCTCCAGTTCCACATTTAGATTACAAGCAGAGCCTTTCAGGTTTCTTAATTTATTTTTACAAGATATCACAGATCCACAGCTGTTTGGCAGCAGACACAGAAGAAGGTGCATTTGTGAAACATATTGAGCCCTTAATTATTAAGGCATTTCTTGTTTTGGTGACCTCCATCCTTGTTCAACTTATCTGTAGTCACAGTCAGCAATAGCTGTGGAAGAAATGAAGCAAAGACAGCTAAACTGTTTAGGCAGCAGCATTAATGCTGACTTTGATTGCTTTCTTCACCTGTTCACCATCTTCTATTTAAAATTGTCAGGTGGCTGGCAAAGCTCTCAGGAAAGTTTACATTTGTCCAGTCATGATTTTCAGAACACAGTTTTTTGTCCTTGACTTTTATTCTTCTGTCTTGAGGGGACATAGGCACAAAAGCAGGTTCTGAATTGTATGCTAACCTGATGTTAATGAGAGATAAGACACTAATATCCAGGCTAGCTCTACAAAAAGGATTTCAGTTCCTACTACCCAGTAATGCACAGTATAGATGCAATTTTAAATGGTGAAAGACAAAAAGCATTTAAATACTTTTACAAGAGTAACATCATCATAAGTAGCCCCCCCAAAAGACCAAAGATTTGGTAGGGAGAATTGCTGACCAAAATTCAATATGCATAATTAGTAAGTAATTTACTTAAATGCCACAGGTGGAGTGGTAAATTGGAATACATTTATTGTGATACTACAGGAGTGCATGACTTTCTGCCAGTATTTTCTTCCAACCTATGTGGGGCTTTGAGTGCAGAACTTCGGGTAATTTTCATAGTTCCTGGGCAACAACTCCTACCTGACTGGCAACAGTGATCTATCTTGACTGAGTTGTAACCTCACGAGAAATGCCTTCTGTATTTTAAACATCTACAATCATAGCAAAACTCCTCTCTAATGATTGCTAAAAATCTAGAAGTACATATTTGTTTCAGAAATACCTTTTCTGAAGGTGATTTGTCTTTATGGAAAACATTGGTTGGAAATCACAAAACAGGTTTGAGTATTACTAAAAGCGTTCTTATTTTAAAAAGTCATGTCAGCAATGTTCCACAGTCCTAATTACTGCAGAGAAATTAGCAAATAATTGTATGCAAATAAATGAAGCTAATCAAAGTTATTAGCACATTTTGCTAGTCAGTCATTTCAATCACTTATGTTACAGCATTGGTATGGGAGAATCAGCTAAAAAAAACCCAGAACTTTATTATGTGAGGATCCAACATTTGTACAAACATTTTAAATGTGGTATTGGACCAGCAACACACTCGATATCAAGCTGGATTGGCTCTGGTAATCCATATTATCTACATTATGAGAATGGAATTCTCCTTTATATGGAAGGTGGGGTTGGCAGTCTGATATATCATATTTTTCAGTTTCTTCTAGAAGTGTGTCCATACAGTTAAGAGACATTTCTATGCTGGGGTTTTGCTTCGGGCTCTATTTGTTACTGGAGCTGTTTGTTTTGAGTCTTGCTGCCTAAATATTCCTATCATTTCAGGGAGCAAGACTTGGAGAAATCTATTGTTTCACCAGGTTTTATAATTCTGATGGCAGAAAAGACAGACCAGGTGCTACTGTGTTTTGACACAAAGTCTAATTCCTGCTTCTAAGTGGCACTTTTTCTGACTTGTGACAAATCTGCCCAGATTTTGCCAGTCTTTAAACTTCTGGGTAAAAAAAATGCAGTTTGTTCTTGTTGGGTGGAGACTTCTATTTTTTCAGCGCAGTTTCCAAGAATTTCCTTTTCTCTGATCTTGCTCAAGCTGCTCTGGCAACTGGGAGGGCACTGTCCCCTCGGCATGACTCACAGCCTCCGGGACACCCAGCCAAGGCAGATTTGTCTTTCATGGGTGTTCTGGGCTCGGCTGCTTCTCAGCACTGGAGCGGAGATGACTCAAAGGCCAGAGGAAGGAGAAAGAGAGGAACAAGGATCCTGGGAGGGCTGATGCTCAACACTGGAGGAGAAAAGGATACTGGCTGCCCAAATGGGCTAAGCCAGAGGGAAAACTGTTGTGGCAAAAAGCACTGTGGAGGAAGGATGTGACTAATGGGTGAGGAAGGGATAACTGGGAGGTCAGGACAGCAGGAGCCAGCTGTAGAGGCAGAGCTTGGGTGATGGGAGTTGCAACTCGCTGCTCAGAGAAGCCCTGGGAGCACAGGGAAGGTGGCAGCAGCAGCAGTGGAGTAAGCTGAGGGGCAGGCAGGCAGGAGCAAGGCTGGGCAGGCAGGCTGCAGGCCGTGGTGGGACCCCAGTCAGCTTCAGCAGGAAAGACATGCATCATCTCTGAGCTGTCTACATTTCACAGGTTCACTGTTGAAGTCTTGTCCCTGGAGACAATAGCTACTAGTACGATTAAGAGTGGACTTTAATCAATGCCAGTGTGACGGCATGGTGAGCAGAGGTGCCTGGATATTAATCCTGCTGACACTTGCTTATTTCCTCACCGCAAGTACCTGCTCTCTTAATTGCTTCAAGAGATTCACTCTCTCCATCTGTAGGACCAGATTCTTGGTGACTGTGGTTCAAGGGAATGCAAGCTTTTAAACACACATACTTAGATGATAAAAATGTCAGACTTCAAGACTTCGTTATGATTCTCATACCTAGACACACTCAGCTATTATTTTAGGACTGATTCTTTCGCGTTATGTCAATACTAGTAAATTAAACAGTTCAAGGGAGCATTCCCAGGAGCTGTCAGAGGTTCCTCCAGCTCAAGGCTGGCCTGTGACAGCTCCTGCTCTTTCATACAATCCCTAGACACATTTTGGGAGTTAGCACAGTCTGGGTTCCTTCCTATCAGACAGGTCAGATGTGATACCTTACCCCAAGGCCTGGGTGAATTTATCAGAGAATGGGCCATTTCATGGCAGCGGCCCTCTGTGCCTGGGAACTATCCTGAGCACATTTCATTGATGAGTTCAGACATAGCTTTTATATGATGCTGCAGTCCCATTCTGCATTCCTCATGCTTAGTGGGAATTTTATTATTATGGTTTACTTTTAATGTATGGTAAGTTTTAGAAGAGAAGCAGTTCCACTGTTTTTTTTTTTCTCAGATTTTCTCAGCTCTACTTAAGCTTCTAGAAGGTAATCCAAATTGAGCATCCTTAGAAACTTCTTACAGATATTAACATGCAAGAACATACTATGTTAGTGGTGTATCATACAGCTCCAGAATGGTGTCATCCTCAGAGTAGTAAATGGATTATTTGTTATGTCTTCTATTATTTCTAATGTTGGCTCAAATCATTGCAATAATTCTAAATAATTGTGATGCTCACTTTATCTTTGTAGCTTGTATCTTCCTACCCATGACTCAGGTTCACACTCAGAAGATTCTCATTCGTTTGTGAGAACTCTGAATTCATTCATTCATTCATTCATTCATTCATGCACCTCCTCATGAGCTCAGACCTCGTAATGTTCCTCCACTGTTTTTCAATGGGTCACAACTTCAGGTATTGAAATACTGAAATATTGAATATTACTTCTCACCTGGGAAATGAGAAAGACTTCATTTTACAGTTTATGGATTATAAATGCCAGAGGAGTCACTGTTTTCACAGTCTGCAAGATCATAACATATATACACAGTGGAATGTTTCTAATATTGCAGATATGGAACAGCAAGATTCTTCCTGATATTAAAGCATTTCCTCCCTGTGACATTTTTTATTTATTTTACCTCTTTATTTTATTCATGAACTTTTTAGTTGTTGCTGGATTAAAAAGATTGATAACATGTGTCAACGTATTTTTACCATTCAGTGATATTTTCTCTTTTCATTTATCAAACTTTAAAAAAAAAATCTTTTCCTCTATTTATCTTTACTTGACAATTTAAAGAAGCCTGAATGTTTGATTTTAGGTATGTTTCCATCAGAAATCACAAGTTTAAAACATATCGCCAAATACAAGAAGAATCAGACTATCTTGTGCTTCTTTTAGTGTGGGAAAATGACATAAAATTTGAAAAATCAGAAAAATATATGCATAGATATTATGTAAAACATGACCACAATTGTAATTGTGTCCTTATTCTTTTCTATTTCTCCTCTTTCTAGCCATAGTTAAGAATTTATATACAATTAAACACATTTATATAGCAGATTCATTAGACATTAAAATTCTAAATAATTGCTTTGTACAACTAGAAAAATGCTACAGTAAGAACAAGTAGAGTAACTACTCAGAGCATCTTCAAATCCTTGAAGATGAGAATTATTTATGGCAATTGCCAGATTAAGGTAATTACTGTAACAGTCCACCACTCCTATGTATGTCAAAGGAATGTGTATTTTTATATCAAGCCAAATGGCTGCATAGGCTATTAGGATCATTTTACGATACTACTATAGCCGAGACAACATCTCACAACAACTTAGATTTATATGTCTAATAATGGCCTGGTTTGTTTAATATATATTTTTTGTAATTTTGTGTGGCCTTCCTATTTTCTAATGTAGATTAGTAGGAACACGTTTGTTTCATCAGAGAGGCTCTGCTCCATAGCATTGTTTGTGCAGACTGTGCAACGTTACCCACTAAGCGTTTACTATCTGGGGCACTAAAACTCAGATTTATGCTGCATCTTTAGAAGTGGTAGTCAGCTGCAGTTGCTATTGCAACAATTCAATTTTTGTATAATACACAGTAAACCTCCGCTGAGAATGGTTTTATACCCTTTTAATGCACTCCATATGCTGAAAGAAATAGTTTGAGATTAAGGGAGGTTTATGGTAGGCGCTTGCTAAACTTCTTGTTTTCATTCAGAAACCCCAGAGGCCCATAATAGCCCGGTGTTAGCGTCACACCCCAGCTTCTGGGGCTGGCTGCCATCTCTCTTCTCCATCACATGCAGATCTCAGGGGTTGTGCAGGCCAGAAGAGATGAAGAGTCACCATCCAGCCTCATCTGGACCTTTGCTTACATCTTTTCCTCTCCTGCCTGCTTTCCCATCCATCTCATATGTTTCTTGTGTTATTTTCTCTACTGGCCTGGTTTGGACTATTTAACATAAAAAAACTGCAGTGGAGAAACTTCTGCTCTGATACTTCTGCTCATTCTTCTATACTGGCATCTTTTTTTCTTTATATATTACACACAAATATGGATCTATGTCATTTTTCTTAACCATAGACCTCTAATTTCTGTCTCGTTTTTCTGTGACTTAATAATGTGCTTGGCAGTAAAGGAATATAGATTATCCATGAAATTCTGAAAGGAAAAAAGCCAAACAAAATCGTAGTTATATATGGACTCAGTATCTCAGTGGTTGACTTCAGAAAATTAAAAGGCAGCCAACATGTCCTTATAACAGAGGAGGACAAATGCATTCCCATGCTGGGCAGATACATAGCCAACTGCGTATCAAACTTATGAAGCTGTGCAATTTCTCATGAAGGTGACTGTGTGCAATTTACAGACAGGAACAGTAGCAAAGAGGTTTGTGAGGCAGGTTTTGTTCCCAGAAGAAAGGAATTGCCTGTGCTGATGGAACAGCTTGGCCAAGAGCGACTTCACCTAGGACAGATCACAAGAAACAGAGCAATATAAAGTCCTCCAAACCATGAGGGAACAGTATCACCTCTAACAGCTCAGCATTAATCCAGCTTTTAGTTCCCCATACAATAAACACTTGGTGGCTAACATTGCACAGGCTGCACCACAGTGCTGTGGAGCAGGACCTGTTTATGACAACAGACATGGGCACTAATCTACAGTAGAAAATATGAAGGCCACACAAAATTACCTAATATTATATATTAAGCAACCATGCTGGAAGTAACATTGTTCAAGGACCAAGAAGAGTCCGGCTACAGCATCCCAGAAACCTCAGAGCTTAGACACGAATGATTTAGGAGAACCAGAAACAACAACTGCAACAGTCAGGTCACATGGTGATTAAAGACTTCGACAGAGTAGTGGCCGGTGCAGGTCTGGGTAGAGCAACTGGCAGCCTGTCAGGCAGAGCTGAGAGAAGGACAGTGTCAAAGCTGACTCAAGATGACTACCCTGAGAATGAAGTGGAATGCTGATTTAAGGGAAATAAGCATATTGTGGAGAAGGAAACAGTCAGAAAAGTGTTCATGGTAGGAGGAAGATCCTTCAGAAAGCGAGTAAGGTTTTGGTGTAGGCTGGGAAGTGAGGCAGTGAAGAGTGGAGGGAGGGCTTGATTGAAGAGAGACACAACTGTGCTGTTCAAGACACAGTTGGAGCACTATTTTGGAGACCACTCTGAGTAGCATTAAATTGAATGACACTCCCCAGAGACAACGAACCTCAGTGAAAAAGCCTGGATGTAACTCACTTAGAAAAATAATGTGCAAATAAATAAATGTTCCAGGAAGAAACTACATTACTACCGGAATTAACTTATGTGAAATTTGTCAAGTTAAAGGCCTCAGTGTTACTAGTTTCACCATATGTTTGTAATTTTTTTCTTTCAGAGCAGCTGGTATTTTCCTAGGATGTTCAGGTCATGCCCCTATTGTCTAACCATGACTACCAACATTAAAACATTTCCCAACCAAATAAAGTCTGAAAGCTATTTCTTAACTAGCTGCACATTATTTTGTTTCTTTCTCTTTGTTCTTCAGATGCAGTTCAGAAAAGTGTGGACTCCCTTTATTAAATCAATCCCCCTTTAAACAATTGGGCTTTTTTGTTGTTGTTGTTAAGCTTAATCACTTTGCTAGGAATGCAACTGTGAACTGAAGCATCATTATCAATGTTTTGCAGGGAAAATAAAGTAAGCAAGAAGAAAAGTGTTACAGTGGGTGTTGCTGCTGAAACAGTGCTGGGAAGTCCAGGCATCTTCTCTACAGCTATGTGGGCTTTTGGCTGCTGCAATTAATAAATGAGGATCTGACAGGCTGGCATGGCTGCTCCTTCCCTCTGGTTGAGAAGCTGCTGTACATTATCATCAGTGACTCAGAAGAAAATGTGAAGTTTATCCTGCAGCTGAGAGAAATCAGTGAGCTGTAAAGAATGGGGACAGGTCAGTAATTCATAGTGAGCGAGGTGGATCAATTTACAAAACAGGTGGTGTCAGGCAATGCACATTCTGAAAATGATTGAAGCAAAATTACATAAAAAGGTGGCTTATATTATGCATTAATATTCTCTAGAAAATAATTGCCCTGCAGGGGACATTGTATGTAACCACTTGAACATGCATTCCCAGTGATATACTATCATCTGAAGTGTCACTGTGATTTTGGATTGATAAATACATACATACCTATAAGGCTGTGTAAGTCTGTGATAGGAATATAAACTTTATTCCTTATGTAGACACATGACCAAATAGAAGTTACATCGTGGCTATAGTCCAGCAGTTGTGCTGCATCTAAAAGGTTTGAGCATACATCCTGCATAACAAGTGTCATGAGCCACCAAGCTGAAAATGGCCTTTCTGTGCCCTGTAAATGAATATAGGGCTGAAGAAGACCTGAAATGGTAAAGCTGAAGAAGCTGAGGGTGGTGCCCTGCACAGGTCCAGGGCAGTAACAACCCTGCCATGTCAGGCTTGGTTGTGGACTAACCCAGCTAAGTACGTCCAGATCTGTGTGTGCACCTGTGGATATGGCAGGTGCATGGCTTTCCCTCAAACATTCCATCCTTTGCTACACTGTTTCTACCAGCACACAGTTTTCTTGAGCAGGCAGCCCCACTCTGGCACTTGCTCCTCTGATATTCCAGAGGAATTGCTCCTTTCTAGCTTTGCCTGTTCATTTGGTGCCACTCAGCTGCCTAAGGTGAGCCAAAGACATGCCCTGTAGCAAGCTGTCATGCAAAACTGTGGATACGGCTCTCCCTGTGGCTGTGGAGAGGCAAGAAGAGTGGCCTGGACAGTTTTCTGAGGACCTGGTGCCAGTAGCAGTGTGGGTCCCACGTGAATCTCCTCGTCCCACTGTCACCCCAGGGCTCACCCAGCACCCATGCCATTCTGTGCACAAGCCCATGCTGCTGCCTCCAGCGCAGAGCAGCAGGGGACACCTGGGCAGCAGGGAGGAGGTGGCTAGAGGAGGGATATAAAAGTCCAGTGGTTTTGGTACACCTCCGTCAGGCAGGACTTACCTAAAACCACCTCCAGTCCTTCTCTGGTGAAATGCTCTAAAAGAAATCAGGAGGTCCCCAGCAAATGTCCTTGTTCAGGGTCTCCTGCATGCACCTGTGTGTAAAGGGTCCAGATGGCAAACTCCCAAATCTATCTTCACCCTCTTCATCAAAAACTGCCTGCTCAAGTTCACTACACACACGTCTCCACTGACTCTCCCATGTTCTCTAGTCAGAAAAAGGCAGAGTTTGCCCCAAAGTTGTGCCAAGGGGAAACACCAGTGCTATTACTCTGCCATGAGACCTGGGATTGCTGCAACTCCAAAACCTTCCTTCCAGGAAGGCAGTGGTGTTTCCATCCCACTGCCAGCCCCTGGGATGTGTTGAAGAATTTCCATCTCCTCTGAGCAGACAAACCCTGGCAAGAGATAAAGTCAGGTTTTAAAGAACTGCTGCCTTGTCTTACAAGCACAGAAAATCAATGGAGCTTGTCCTCCTCAGTCACTGAGATAGCCTGCTTATTCTTGGGATTTTTGTCTGAACAACTCTCCTAAATCCCTCTCTGGATCTAACTGCCGATGATTTGGGGTTTGCCATTTCACACTCAGTACTTCCATATGGACTGGAAGAGGGGCTGGTCTCCACCACCATTTCAGGGGAGCAGCAGGATGTCGATTCCCATGCCCACCTCTCCCCCTCCTCTGCCCCTCTCCCTCATCCTCCCTACAAAGCCAGAAAACCTCCCAGGCACGGTGGAGGTCAGGAGAAACACTCGTGCCCAGAGGAGTATGCTTGCAGCCCCTAGGCACAGCATTGCTCAGTTGAGGGCCGTGGTGGCTGCCTGGCTTCTCCCCCTCCGATGTTCAGAGCAGTATCCATAGAGGGCACGCCGTGCCAGAGCGGGTGGCACCCCCAGATCTGTCCTGGTGGTTGTCTCCAGCACTCCCCCCACCACTCTCTGTGGGCTGTGAGGGCAGCTGGAGCCCAGCTGTCCCGCTCCCACCTTGAAAAGAGCGCCACAGTAAGTGCCAAGCTTCGTTTCAGACCACACAGGCAGTAATCTGGAAATGACGCATCTTTTTCTGGATCTGGCCCTTCAGCAGAAGAGAGAGCCTCTCCTCGGCCAGGCTCATCCTCAACCTGGTGTTTGGCTTCATTGCACTCAACATGATAACAAACATCTGGCTGAATTTCTCTTCCCATCTGGGCTGTTCCTGTGGTTTCCCTGTCCCAGCTGACATTTCCTTCCTCTCCTACTTTACAAGGAATTCTTGTAATCCTTTCTGCATGTTTTTCAGAATTAACAAGAATTAACGAGCACCTGGCTCCATATTCTGCCTGTAAGTATCTTTCAGCTTAATAGGCCTGGTGTTTCCGGTATGGAATGTAGGGGAAAATGACATAGAAACATGACATACCAGAAGTTTGAAGTATCACACAGAAATTACAAATGCTAAATGGGTAGTGGAGTCTGTAACTGAAGACAAGGCATTTTCTCTTTGCTAACTCTCTGGGGACTATTTGAACATCTTAACATTCAAGAAGCACAAAGACATAATATTTTTTTTTCTCCTCTCTAAAGAAAAGCCCTGCTTTTCTAGACTGTGTGTTAAAAACAGAGGATGAACTCTTATATTTATTTTTTAAGATACTCTGAAAGCATATTTTGATAATCCATCTGAGAATATAGGATGTAAAATTTAGGAGGTTTTTTGAATGTTACATAGTCTTAGCATTTGGCAGTTATATTTAGGAGATTGAGAGATATATGAACATTAAAAAGAAAAAAAATGCATGCAACATGGCATCAGGGAATGGCCAGTGACTAGAAAGGTTTTGAGAATTCAACACAGAAAAGAAAGGTGACTGTGGTTTCTAACCTGCAAGATTATCAATAAGGATATAGTGATCTGGATGCTCCTGAGACCATTATATGAGAACACGGACAAAATGAAAGATACTTTGATCTACAGTTCCCATTTAGAAAACCCTAAAATTAGCTACAGTATATCTGAGGTGGTGAGTGTATCTCATAGACCACTGAGCAGGTCTGTAATTAACTTTCCTTCTTTGAGTGCAAAAGGACATGTGATTGATTATCATCCAGACAACAGGCCTAGAAAATGCAGCTCTGTCAGGGATATATGGGTATATAATGCTCCCTGCTAATTCTAGTTCAGTTATGTGGTACAATATTTTGATAAATTGCTTAATTTTGGAAAATACTATTTTTAAAATCAGATGTTGATCTTAGAATACCCTGAATAAAAAGCTCTGGGGAATGAAAACTAGCAACAAGCACTGAGGACACATGACAAAGCCCCAGAGCCAGGGGGTTCCATTCACACTCCTAACGGCAACACAAGAATATTTTGGGGAATCTTTCTCAAACTATCTCTGCTTAGGGGATACAAACTAATATGGCCCAAGGCTGCCTGACTCTTCACACTAGCTGGTGTCACCAGTGGAAAAGGGGCCATGGGGTGAGGTGAGGGAGGCATTAGGTGCACCCTGTTGCTGTGTCTGCCAAGAACAGCCCCCAGAAAGGCTCCCAGGTGGAAAAGTGGCTCAGAACAGACTCAGCAGAGTCCTAGAGAAGCCCATTGACAGGATCAGTCTGAGGGAATGTTTAACTCCTTGTTATTAGGTAACATTAACATTTTTACTGTATTTCTAACAACAAAAAAAATGTTCTTTAGCAAAAGAGACAAAAACGTTGAGGTTTCAAATCACTTTGCTGAGCTTAATCCCATTAAACTGTACAGAACCTGAGAAAGGTTCACAGCTTTTAAGCACAGAAATCTTATCTCATTTATATTGCCACTAGGTGTCTCAAAACCAAAGTACAAAATACACCACTGCTCGATCTATGATCAGCATAAACACACACGATTTAAAGTCCATTATGTGCTGTCTCGTAATTGTCATGCTTCAAAATTTTCTATAAATTGACAAACTCCCCGGGTTAGTGGTAAATATCCCTGTGAGAAAGCAGAGCTGTCATAGCCTCAGACACATTATAGCTCTTGAAGACAGACATTGTTTGCAAATGTGTGGGAGAGCAACATCCAAATGAATAATTTGTATTTTTCTCCTTCTTATAATCAGTTGCTACTGAGTGAAGTCAACAGCTGACAGAGAGCAATGGAGGATGTTTAAAAGCATCCAAAGAGCAGCCTTAGCACTACATTATGTTTTAATTTATTTTAACAAATGATCTGAACAAGTAACTTATTTTGTTTCATAGCGATTACCTTTATTTATAACTCTTAGCAGCTTATGACTTGAGGTCTAACTTTCTATTACACATTACTTTAGATTAAGGAAAAAGCTTGCAAATCAAACCCATCCTTACTTGAAAGTAACTTACTGATAGGCGAGACTCCTGGGTATAGATATATATCTGCAATCAATCAAACCTGCTGGCTTAACAGCACTTTGCTCTTTACAGGTCAAGTAAAATAAATAGAAAGGACAGTTTCTGTAGAACTTCAAGAGGCAAGTTATGTTATCTGCTACCTTACAGCCAGCCATTATCCTTCCACTGACATATGAATTACCTCCTATTGAGGATGATGGGACTTGTTAAACAGGAAGGTGTTAGAGAGAGCAAGAGAGAGACAAAGAAAGGATGTCTCATAATTCAAATGCCGTGTTGCATGCAAATCTTTCATTTCTTACATGAAGCAAGACAGGGTATGAGCCACAGTGAGGATCTCCTCACAGTGGTCCTTGCATTTCCCCTGCAGATAAAGCACTTTCACTGGAGCTGTAATATGGGCAGTTAAAATACACCTGGACAATAGGCATGTTTCATGTGGTGGCTCACTGGAGATTTTGGTATTCACATGTGCTCATCACAGCCATAACTGAGAATTACTGATAGAGAAAAGTCTCCCAGGGGACAATATCCAGGCTGATACCAGATTCCTACCTACGTAGTCTTCCTTGGCATCTCTTGAAAAATACAGCACATTCTTGTTTTGCTTGTCTTTCCTGTTTGACAAGGCGTGCTTAGACCTAGGGCCCTGTGGTGTCAGAAGCAGAAATGAAGCTGAGGGGCCTAAAATGTGTGTCAGGCTGCAGAACCTCAGCTGGACATTTCCTTGTACAAGGGCAGTTCCCTGGAGCACACACCATTACACCTTGGTCCTTGGAAGGAGAAAGGTGCTGGTTCTCCTACCAAAATGATGGAAGGAGCTTGCCTTTTCCATCCTACAGAGAAAGACCTTCAAAGAGCAGTGATGCCAGCATGAAGAAAACAACCAGAATAACACCCGTCCCTTACAACAGACCCCTCAGTTGGAGGCATCAGCCTGTTAAATCAGCTACACCTTCAAAATCTTCACAAGTGCCTTACAAGTTGCCCTTTGGGGACAATACCCAACTTTCTACCTGAGTTGTCATGACAATGCACACCAGCTTCACTCCCCAGGATCAGAGGCATGGCACGCTCACATATTCCAGGTTCTGGAGCAAAGCTCCTTCCCAAAGACACCCTAGATGGCTCTGAATACAACAACCTGCTCAGCAGCAGAGGTTACAAGCAAAAAGGTAGGACACGGGGCTGTCTCCATAGCTATATTAACGCAACAAAAATCCTTGGCATTTTTTTCCTGAAGAGTGAAATTTAGCACTGGCAAAATGCAACAGAGCTTAACCTCCATGGTACAAACCTTGTAGCAACCTCATAGAAGGACTGCAGACCTTGTGCAAACCTGTTACAACCAGTATAAACTACAACAAGTTTTTTACTCATGCTTAAATGCCTTTCACAGCTCTCACACATTTGTGGAACCTTTGCAACAGTCCTTGGTGGGGATATCACTGGCTGTCCCCAGGCCCACAGAGACAGGCATGGGGCATCCTAGGCTGAACACAAAAGGGGCATGCAGGAGAATCATACATCCTCCACACAACTGCTGTATTTTTTTTGTTTCTAGCATATGCATCTGAAAATTCTCATTTCTTCAGTAGTATCTTGATAATGAATAATGTATGCTGTTCTTGTTTTGTATGATATTGTTGTCTTGAACTTCCATGTGTTATATGCATGTGTGCTCACAGAGAGGTTTACTATGCTTCTTGGTTGTTCACCAGCTAACTGGTGTTGCAGCTGCCATTGCTTGAAGGTCTGTCTCGTTTAGATGCACTGCGCACTGGTGCACCCTGCTCCTGCTGCAGAGTCCACTTCAAGGTCCCTTCCCTGATTTTCAAAGCCCTCCATGTCTACTTCTGCCTACAGTGACAAATAATGTGTCCTTCTTGTGAAGAAAAAAAACCCCACACTATTTTGTTGATCAATAGGAGCAAAGTTGTAACTGGAAAAGGCTGAACCTTCAGAGAAGGCAAACCAAGTCCAAAGCAAAGTAAAAATATCCACTAACTGTACCAAATCAAAATGAAATGTAAAACCCACCTCTGTGCTCTCACCGCTGGAGCTGACATCCAGACCAGGTCACACTGCCACTCTCTAACACAGGAGTTCTTGTGGCTGAGCAGGAAGGCAGATCTCTATCTTAAAAAGCTTTCAAGTACTATGAAACAGCACTACGGTAGATATTGATGCTGGCTATAATCCACAAGTTTTCTTCTGAGACGTGTGCATCTGACCTGTAATATTTCCAAAATTAAGCATTTCCTCTGTGGTCAAGTTGGTTATATATGTTGTGCAGCCATTCAGGATTTTGTCCTTGCCGTGTATCCCCACAGTGGGTGCTGTACTCTTCTGGAGTTACAGACTATAGTTTCTGAAAACATAATCCTCTCTGCAATACAGCCACCAGTTCTCAGAGGATGAAGGGGTTGCTCTTGGAAAGTCCTCCTGCCTGAAGCCAGGCACAGCCACCACCTACGGCAGGGAACAAAGGGGCAAAGAAAAGGATGGAGGATTAGTTTAGGCAAAGACAGTTTGAAGGCTTGACTGGAATTAAGAGTTCCAGGAGTGAGTCATCACCCTCAGCATTTTGATTAAAAACTGGTTGGTTTAGATGTGCTTCTGATAAGCCTCTTTTTGTGCCCCTCTAGTCGGCGTTAGGGGTAGATCTGTGGACAGTAAATATCCTGCCCATAGGCCTGACTCATCCGGGAAAGAAAAGTGCCGTAGTTGATGAGTTCTTGGCCTGGCAACAGACTGGTTGCAGTTTCCCAGCTCCAGCTGACCACCCTGCCTGCAGTGCTGGCAGCCTGTGCGCTCGGGGGTGTACAGATGTAGAAAGCACACCAAGTGCCCTGATGCTCTCCTCAAAGCCCTCCCGCTCTGGGGAATGGGGCTGAATACATATTCAGTAGCAAAAAGTGAGAAAAAGCTATGGGAAAATACAGTTCATGTCTGACAATCCTCCCCTTTTTTTTCTCTCTTTTCAGAGAGCAAGCAGGCATTTACCATGTTTATGTTCTAAAAAAGGGAATGTCTGTTCCTACAGTGCCACCTTCAGTTCTTTCTTGCTTACAGTCTCAGTTTTACCTAATCTCATTTTCTTAACCTCTGTTTCTGTTAATGAAAGCCCAAACAAAATCATTTCTGTGCATTTCTCCTTGATAGTAATTTGTATCACTAAAATACAACACTATTCAGATCCAGGAGGCAATTACTTGAACATTTCTCAACAGTGTTAATTGTCTCTGTTGCATCTCAACGCATTCTGGACTGACATGGCAACCAGTTGTTTGCTGAGAAGACAATGGGTAAGTAGGAGCAGGGAGGGGTACCTTGAGCTGGTGTATTGCTAAGAAGGTGGGTTTTTTCCAAACAAACCTGGTAGGTTCAGTGTATGCTGTATATAACATACACATCTGAATGTTTATTGTGATAATAAGAATGAATATAAGCATAACAAATACAGGTTCTTCTGTTAGAAGACCAAACAATGAAGTTATCAAACAATTATGACAAACATAAAATTACGTTGGTTACACTGGCAAGGTCATGTGCAGCTTGACAGTTCACTGAATGAGTTTATCTTGTATACTAACAGATTTTACACCCAGATAATTCAGTGCAGCTATAGTAATTGTTTTGTTAACAAATGCATAAATAGAATCTACAAGAATGTGAAATACATTATTATTCATTTCTGTAACTGGAGCTATTTTTTGTATGGGGATATCTAACTGATAGCTATTTTTAGGTTAAAAAAGTACCACATTAACTTTTCTGGGATATAAATCTGGTGTCACACTCATCTCCACATCACATACTGCCAAGACTACCTGCAGTATCTTTTCAGAAGACAAAATTTTCTGAAGTTCATTAAGTACCACAGGCACAGTCACATAAATTTCCATAAGTTGCATAAGTTTCCAAGGAGGCTGGGAAGGAAGAGGGCTACATTCCCATGCTTTGGGCAGTCCTAAGGCCAGAGAGAAGAGAGTCCAAGGGTATGCTGGTTTGGGAGATAGCTATGAGGAACTATCTTTGGTCTATGTTTTGTGTGGGTTATGCATGTAAATTTATTCAGAGTGAAAAAATGGCTTTTGGCTCTTGCCAGAAACAAAGGTGGGATTCAGTTTGAGGTATCTAAATTTAAGCACCTAATTGCAAAACTTTATTTGTGAGCTGGACATCTCAATTCCTACTGCAGTCAGTAGAGATCCTTGATTCAGCTGCCAAAGCATTGGTGTTCAGTGCCATTAAGGTGCTCTAGAATTTTCTGTCTAGACTCCAGCTGTCTGGTCCTCCAGAGGACATAAGGTCTTCTGTAGGTCCTGTGTCACACCTGCAAGCCTCATCTGGATGCCTAAGGTAGCCTTGGGCATCTCAGATTTACCGGTTATCACTGTTAATAAGAGGAAAACTGAATGGAGCCTCTCAATGTCTTCCTCACTGTGGGCAGACAGTCTCTAGATGCCACCATTTCTGCTGAATACACCTCCTCTGAGATTTGTGGACTGGATCTTCATGTTCTGTAATGGGAGCTCAGAAATCTCATCTACACATACATTAGATGACTAATTTCAGTGTCCCAGGCTGAGTCCTGCCCAAAGTGTTTATCACTTGGCAACACATGTTCTCTCTCATGACTCAGTTCCAGGAGAAAGCTGTAAAAATCTAGTTGCAGCACGAACACAGAAAGGGTGTCACCTTCCCCATCTCCCAAGGGGTCTGTGTGGGTTCCAGGGAACACTGCTGCAGCTAAGATCCAGGGAGAGACTGAGCCTGAGACAAGCACAGCAAGAGGGAAGGCACAGATTGCTGCCTGTCCTGTGCCCAGGGAACCCAGTGGGGTCTCAAGTAGTGGCGCTTTGTTTGCTTCAAACTTAGGCAAGCTCTGGGGAAGCAGCGGGACCAGTTGGAAATCTAGAGGTCCAGGCAAGCAAAAGAAAGGTTCTTTCCCTGCTTTTGCTTCTGGCAATCATGAACAGAGGCAAGCAGGGCCAATTAGGTAGAGCTACCTGGTAGGTCACACAGAAAGCATTTCTCTCACTGATAGTGCCAAAAGCACCATAGGAAATCCCAGGAACACTCAGTGCTGCTTTGTGTGGACACATCTGGGGCATTTGGGAAGTATGGTAAGGGGAAGAAATGTGCATGTGAACTCCAGCTTGGGATGCCTTTCTGGGTCTGTCCCCAAGAGCAATCTGATAAAGCAGTGCACACATGGCCAGTGAGACCATGATTTCAAACCTCATGCAGGTGGGTTTTTTTCTAGCTAAGAATTGAATGTCTTAGTTGTCTCCTGCCTTGAAGCTAGCATAGCTATTTTCATGTACAAAATGAATGCGACACACTGCAATTTTTATTTACTAGCATTTTATGCCTACATTACCCAGCATTAAGTGTTTGAAAAAAGTTTCTGGCACTGCTAGTTCAGGCCTTGATGCAACTTCATCAAAGCCAGCTTCTTCTAAAGGACTGAAACACTGAAGGATTTATTTTATTTTAAAACTTCTATAAACTGAACCTAGAATTAGAAGCACTTCCCCCAGATGCGGCACATACTGCCAGAAGAGCTTCCAAGGCTCAGTGATTTCCTCCCAGCAGCGAGAGCCAAGGCACCAGGTGAGACAGCCCTGACACGCATGTCTGTAATCCCTGGATTTCAATCCCCATCACAGTTTCTCAAGTGCACTGTTTTATCCCATTGTGCTGAAAGGAAATGACTTCACATGGATTCTACTGATGACTGCATGAAAAAGTTATGATTTTTTGCCTGCCAATAAAACAGGACTCTCCCACAGTGTACTGTGGGCTATGTTCCACACTCAGGGTGGGGCTCCTAAAGAGTGCATCTAACTATCATGAGCTTCCAGAGGAGTGACTTTTCTCTTTGTTCAACCCTCTATATCATTAAATAGAACAGACTTTTCATTTGTTTCTGTCTCCAAAGTATGTCATCAAAATATCCATGTATTTGCTATGAAAGTGAAGTTCTGTTCTAATATTTTTATCTAAAACATGAGATTAACAAAGTTATAGATGGCATCTGGTGCAAACTGTTTTAAGACCATATTTAGAAAAGGGACTGAAGTGTCTGTATCTACTGCTTTAAGGCTTTCTCATTGATAAAAGATTTCTTTGCATTTCTTCTGCCAAGTACATTCTGAACTCTGCAGTACAATACCCCTGCCTGCTAAATGACATGGTATTTGAGCTGCAGATTAATATCCTCCCAATTGTTTTTCTGACAAGATGCTAATGAACCAACCAGGGTAGCTTTGCCAGGGAGGAAACTCATAAAATATGAACTGGAGAGCCAGTCCATAAATAGAAATTGCTCAGATTGTATATCTAGTCCATCACAGTATTAATGAAGATTTCATCCAGGACAAATGAATGCACCCATTTCCTGCTGGAGATATTCATCCAACTTCAACTCAGCCCACTTGCATCTCGGAACTGTGACTCTTTGTAATACCTTACAGGCTTGCACAATTTCTGTGATTATAACATCTTCTGAGATTATATATTTCAATACTATCTCATGTTGACAAGGCTAGAAGGGAAAATCTATCTGAGCTACTTTGTGAAAGATTAAATGTCCTACCTGTGGGTTCGAAAACATATCAGGCACATGCAGTGGATCCAATCTGCCAGCTGCAGCGCGCATGTGCCACACAGATGACCCAAAACAAGCTGTGAACCTCATACGTACCTGTTCCCCTGGTCCACATCCACACTACCAACTGGCAGCCCCTTGCCCGTGCACAGGTAGGTGTAGCTACAGCTAGGGCTAGGGCACCTCACACAGGCCAGCTGCCTCCAAGGGGATACACCACCACTCAAAGCCTTTACATTCATGCTGGAAGACTTTGGGAAAGGCTCTGTGACAGTGAGGAGGTTAAGGGCCTGCTGCTACCAGATGAAGTTCTGTGGCCTCTTGCACAGCCCTACAGCAATTCAGACCTGCTGTCCAGAAAGGTCCTTTCTGACCTCAAACTCAACAGAGTAATTGAGAGAGATATTATTATATAGTGCCCGACTGACAACTTACGTGATGTGATCTGCTCACAGTTCATTTTCAGAAGTACAGTTTCAGTCTCCATTGCAATATTTGCTATCAAAAAAGGAATCTCTGGTATTAGTTCCAAACAACAAAACTGATGACCAAAAGTTGGGTGATTGCTTGGGATTTACTTTTTTTTTTTTTTTTTTTTTTTTTTTTTTTTTGGTGAGGGAGGAGTTAGGACACAGGGGGAGAAGAGAAGACAAGTGTTATTTACTTAATTCCTCAGTAAAAAGCAAAATTAGTAAAGCAAATCAGGCAAATCCATTCATTTAAGCACAAACCAGCAAGGCATCCTAGGAAAGCAAGAACCAGAGCTTATATAAGAGACATTACACACCTCATTAAGGAATTCAAAATATTTGACAAGGCAAAGCCTGTTGAGATCTGTAAATAAAGTATGAATGTTGGTGCTCCAGGGCAAAAAATGAGAGCAAGCAGATACTGAGAGACTCAAAGGTTTGTTTAAGCTCCTCCACCTAAAGTCTTTTAAAGCACTCTAAATGTTCCCAAGTTTCCCAGTGACATCCTGTTCCTTCAGCGTAACAAAACGCTGAGCAAGTGACAAGTACGGGGCAAACCTGATTGCTCAGAGTACAGAAAGCACACCGCAGTTAAACAATCACCTTGGTATGTTGTGTCACTGTGGAATGTAAAGCTATCTGGCTGGTGCTTAAATGAGTGCAAGAGGAATTTATTAGCATTTTTATGGAGAATAAATACGCTCTTGCTTATAATTTAGCAGCAAGGCGATACTGATAAATAAAGATCTAATGGATGAAATGTCTCATCACTGAATCTCATTTGTGCAAGGCTGATAAATCAGGCTGTGTGGTCCTTACTCCTGTGAGCAGCTCTGCTCACTTTGGTGGGATAGCAAAGGTCTGCGCCCCTTTAGCTTTTATAAAAATTCAAAGCCCACAAAACACAGCTACCTCAGTTAAAAGAGACAGCAGCAAACTCAAGTGTAGCACACTTAGACCCTTGCTACAGCCTGGACATCAAAACCAGCTCCTAATCTCTCAAAATGTGACCAAGATTGGGATTCAACAGAGATTTGCTGAAAGCTTAGCTCAAGGGCCCTTTTTGACCTCAATAGAAGTCCCTGGCTTGCAAAATTCAAACCTACTGCAACATAATAGGAGTAACAATGTTAAAGTACTGACAAAGGACAAACTACCTGATGAAACTGCCTGTTTCACTACTGGTAGAGAAAACAGGCCATACCTTTACTTGTAACAGAGTTTTAATTTTTCATTTTTTAAATGTACATGATTATCCAGCAAAACATAGCTTAGCATTCTATTTCTATACAAATCACAGCATCAGACAACACATCACTAACAGTAAAACAGCACATCATATGATACTACACAGATTTGCTTACTGCAGCAATTTTACATTACATTCACCCAGCTAATCTATTCGGACTGTAAGCAAGCTAATAATTCTCTATTTATCATTCCTTTGAAAGAGGTTACCACTGATACTAATATAAAAATTAAGTACACTCATTTAATCATCTAGATTAAGGAAAATATTCTAGCCAAAATAAAATAAAAAAATTCTGACATTATATTTATACAGTACAGACTTCTGTAATTTGTCTGTGTTCTATGCAACAGCAACCAGAGAAATGTTCCCTGGAAAGTCCATTAGAGATATTAAATAAAGAGATATAGAAGGATGTATGCACTGAGCAGCGGAATAAAATGAACATACATTTTTGCTGCAGGAAGCCTGTGAGAGAAACACTTGAATGTCACTGCTAACTTGGATTTGGTAGCCCAGCTCATCCCTCTTGACAGAGGTCACATGGCTCAGGATGGTAACCTTGACGGGAGGAGAAAATGGGTACATGCTGGACAGATCTCTTTGTCCTCCCTCTCTCTCTCTCCAAGGCAAGAGAAATGTCAAAAAAAGTCTTAGCCCATGATGAGGTCAGAAGACCACATACTGAGGAGAGGTTTCCCCAAAAAGCCACTTTCTCAGTTCTCAGCACCATTTGCATGTAAAGGGCTTGACTATTGTTTGAGTCTGTAATTCAGATGGCGATTTAAAAGGGGGGACTATCTCTGTATTCCCTCCTAGAACAGCACCTACAGTTAAACTGGCCATGGGACTCTGCATACAGTATTTCTCCTGAGCCTCAGACATATCAGCTCCACAAATTCTAACAATGTTAGAAACATATGCAGTATTTGATACAAAAGCCCAAAGACGTAAATGTAAAACCAAATCTGCAAGTCGTTCTCTATGCGTAGCCAGGCACCCTCCTCCTGGTTCATCATTATACCCCCTCAGGTTTTGCAGACCAGGGCTCCCAGTCCTGGGGCCACATCCGCAACACTCAAGTGCAGATACATCACAGTTTTTCACTGGAGCCTAATCATATGCTCTTGTTTGTCAGGTGTTCCTGTCCTAAAAGTTCATCTGATTCAATCTGCCTTTGACTCTGATCAACCATTGAACTGATGCCTTCAGAAAACTATCCACATTAACTCTTATGCCTCTTTTCTGAGTGGTGCTAGGGAATTAAATCCCCTACTGTCTCTGTTTATACTTAGAGGTTTGGTTTTTTTCTTGTATGCATTACCTTATAATTATTGACACTGAATTTCACGTGCCATTTCACTAATCAGTCACCTCTGCAAATCTGCTCAGCTAACTTAGTATCAGACTATTCTGAGAAAATATTCTGGTTTATCATTTGTGTTACTGTCACTTATTTTGTTATTTACCTCTCCTTGCAATATCCTTTATGTCTTAAATAGCATAGTTGTAAGCCCAAATCCAGGTGATAACCCACAAATCATCTCCTGTTTTCTCCAACATAACAGTCATGAAACACCAGAACATGAAGCAGGCTCTGCCAGAGTCCTCCTCTAAAAGCCTTATGCCCTACATGCTCCTCCACAGTGTGTACGGTACCTGCCCTTTGCATCGTGCTTTCTTGTAGGCTGTGAAACGGTCCTCTCTCTTGGGTGTAGTGCAAAATGGGAGGACACAGAAGGGTGAGCTGGGGTGCAGAATCCTCATCAACATATATTAAAACTACACCTATGAAATTTCCTACCAGCAACATGAAGAGACAGTGGCAAAGCTGGCCCAGGCCAGCTGCATAACATCTGTGAAAGAGAGGGGAGCACTTCACTCTGGCTGTCCCTGTGTCTCTGTACATGGGGATATCTTTGGTATCAGGTCCTTGTTTTGTTGTCTTTGGCCATTGATGAAGACAAGGATCCATGGCAAGACTTTCCTTACCAGTTGGAAAGTTGCTCCTTCAATCTCCCACTAACTTTTCAATACCTTCTACTGTATCCCTTGGTATGGATGTCAGACTTCTTAGCTGTTTTTCAGATTATTCCTCAATCCCTTTTTTAAATTTTTTTTTTTTTTTTTTTTTTTTTTTTTTTTTTTTAAGTGCTTTAAGCAGTAACTCAAACAGGACGGTTGTGGTTCCATACTTTCACACCAGAATACACCTGAAGCTCCTGCATGAATTTGTTCTGGTCCCAAAAACTGGTTAGGTTCAGTTTACTGGTTTATTCCAATCAGAGTTTCCCACACGCATGTCCTGTCAAGAGTGACTCCAGTGGGAGCCTCACTGACCTCTCCTGTAATCAGCACTAATAGAAATATATCATTTAGCTCTGCTGCAAGGTCCTGCCTTCACAGAGTGTGAAACACAGAGTGTTTCTACACCTTCATCACGTATTGGCCCAGTTGACTTTCTGGGCAGCATCCTCTTGATTTTTCTGATAAAGGTTTTATAGCAGCTTTCAAACCTTTACTAGGTTGCCCCTCTAATTCCTCACTGGCCTACTTTATTGCAGTGTGACACTCAAGTTGCTACAGTTTATGATCTTTTCTATTTTCCTTGTTCAGATAAGACTTCCACTTTTTAAAAGATGTCTTTGATGTCATTTAGTAGTTTCCACTGCCTGTTTGTCCATGCCAACATTTTATTTTCCTTTCAGTCCTCTGGTAGGTGGCTTATATTTACTCCATGCTTCTAAAATAGTATTCTTAAGCAGTCTCCATGCTGCCAACACACATTTTCCTGCTTTATTTAATCTTCTGGTTTCCTATGTACTATCTCACTGATTTATTGCAGTTCTACTTTCCAAAAATCCTAAAAGTCAGCTGCACATATCATCTCAGATATTTGTTGTTTAAGAATAGAAAAGCTACATTAATTTGAAACACCATCCTCTCATGGGAATGACCCCAGAAACATGGGCTCTTATGCTTTGAGGAGCAGAAGCCTGTAAACTTTTACTCTAATCAAAAAATAAGATTTTTTTCATATTGCTCTTCTGTGCCCTCAGTGTATGCCTACCTTCTGCTTGATTTTGGGTATTTACACACCAGAATAATAATTTGCATCTAAATGGAATAAATTAGGCACAACCTTGTTACCCAATTTTCATTCTTTGAAGAATTGTAATTTTAAAGTTGTTATATAAAAGAAAGATGTTTATAATTAAGAATGAAATCTAACCTCCTTCTAAAGAATAAATCTGTTTTCCACATACTTATGAAAGTTGTGTCTATTACATGCAACTTGAATTGCTTCTCTCAAATAGCTATTTAAAGAGATGCATTAATTATCATCTCGTCAGGATTCAGAAGCTTACTGTGGGCTGGAGGAGAAGAAGGGCTTAATCAATCCACTTTCACTCCCGTGACTCTTTTCCTTACCTGGATGAAGGCAGTTGCCACCTGAGCTGTTGTACAAATAGAGGCTAGCAATATCCTACAGAAGAATAGGAATTGTAGAGTTGGGATTCTGACTGTAAGAACCATGCCTGAGTCTGGAGTGAGTGAGAAGCTGAGGCTGTATCTGCGCTCCCATGCTCTGGTGTCCCAGGTGACTGTAGTGGGAAGGGGGTGAGGTGTAGCCCAGATTCCCTTTGGCCCATGGGCTCCATTTCCTTCTTGTGGAAATCCAGACCCTGGAGAGGGATGGTATACAGTTGAATCTCTGTTCCGTGGGATGGTGGGATGTGCTGGGGCACATAGGTAGTTCCAGGTGCTGCAAGACACTCTCCTAATCTGACCTAACCTGAGCCTAGGGTCAAAGGTAGGTTGGGGCTGTTCTGCTTCATGTTATCCTGCTACAGCACAGCCTGTGAACATCACCCACCCAGTGCGCAGCAGAAGGAGCCAAACTCTCTGATCCACCATCCTGTCCCTGCAGGGAGAACAGAGGTCATGCCAGCAGCTCGAGGACACTCAGGGAGCCTTTGTGTTGAAACTGGTCCTGAGTGAAGAGACACACTGGCTTCATGGCTCCTCCAGGTCCATACATCCTGCATATAGGAACCCCTGTGCAAACTCCTGGTTTTCTTCTTATTTTGGTGTAAATATGAAGTAATTTATCTGAAATCAGTGAAAGCAGAAGCAGATAAGCCAGAAGAACTGAAAAGTGACTTGCCTTATTTGACCTTTCCTCCATGCAGCTAATGGCTCCCATAGGCTTTGTGATATGTTGTTGGTTGTGGGGGTTTTGTGACCTGTCCTTCATGGCGGTCTCCATCTTCTACAGTTTCAACAGAAGCTGAATCAAATCCTGTATGCCAGCTCCTGCCTTCCTTTGGAAAACAAAATCTGAAATAGCAGCTAATGCCCCGCTGACCATGTGGAGCAACCAGCAAACTCCACCTCTTATTTCAAAATTAATATATCCCAACCGGAACGACTACCACAAAAGTAAGGATGTAGGTCCAAGTATAGAAGAGGTCTGCTTCTTTTTACCCAGATGCATAAAGGAGGCTCACATTAACTGCGTGCATGACTCCCACTAGCTGTGATGTCTTTGATTTTCAGGTGTTCGAGTCAGGTTCCCAAGCGTCCCCGTGATTCTGGGCTTCAGCATGCAATAACACCTGCAATTCAAAAAAGGAAGTGGTTTTAGCTGCTCACACAAGGCAGTATGAGAAGTGTGCCAAAGCGGATTACAGAAAAGGTCACTGCAATCCTGCACCTCCCTCACGTCCCTCTCAAGTAGGTTTTGTTTGTTTCTTTTGAAATTTATCTCAGACTTCTGCAGAGATAAGAATGAAAGACAACATTACCAGGAGCTGGTGATTTTGTTCAGCTTATGATCTAAGTAGAGAGGAAAATAAGACTATGATTTAAGTGCCAGCTCAAACTTTACCACTAAGTCCCTAATGCAGCACTAATATTTCTCTATTGGTTAAGAAAAAAAGCACTATTGCAGAACTGAAGAGGTTTGATCTCTCACAGTGTACAAGTGACAGAAGTTTAATCCTGGATGTATTTCAAACAAGAATGAAGAGCACAAATTGCCCAACAAAACTCTTAAAACAAGGCTGAGTAAGAAGTCTAGCAACTCAATAGATTAACTGTTTTAATATGTTTATCCAGAAAATTTCCTCAACAATTTTATTCCCCCACTAATAGAGGCTCCATTAGGGATGCCCTGAGAAGGTACTTTTTAGTTTAAATCACATTTTCATGGTCATGCTGCAGGTAGACTGCCAGGTGGTTTTAAGATTAAGCAAGCTGCTTTTGAATTTCAAATCTATGTGACTACAGGAATGACAAACACTACAGATTACAACACTGTGGCCCTACCTTTTCCAGAACCAAATCAATTGCATAACAGGTCACATGTTCAAAGATCTGTAAATATTAAGTCTCAGTAAGCAAATCTTACAATTCAAGATTCAGTAAAAGAGAATCAGCTTGTGCTCAAAACTTAAAGGTGTATCCCAACAACTTAAAATATAATATCCCTGTTTAGAAATTACAACCAAATTTTGCCTTCTGTGGACATCCTGTGCTTCACTAGCTCCGGCAGGAGTTTTGAATACAAAAGTATTAGTAACAAATTATGTCAGAAAAGCAACAGAGAAAAAAGAAATTCTCTATACAATGTATTTCTTCACTAGCTACAATAGCAAAAGCACTCCTTTAATACCTCATCCGATTATTTAACCATGATGCTGTAAAGAGCTGGTCTATGAAAATAAATATTCAGTATTTTTGTTTCTTTATGGTTTGGCATTTTCTGGAATATTTGCAGCACTTCTGTAGAATGAGGAAATGTATTCCAAATACACATTTGTTATTATATTCAGTTGAAACTTTATATAATTATTCTACACTCTCCTTTCTCATCTAGCTTGCTCCCCATTAAGTGAATGAGACGAGACAAAAATACCCAGTTTTATTCTAAAGACATCTTCACAAAGGAGATCTTACACATGTTTCTTCAACTAGCTGAGTACAGCTTTTTCTGCTGATGAAAGATCCCTTAATTGACTTCATTCAAATCACCCCAGGTGGGTGATTAAAAGATTGATTAGGGATTTGTCCCCTGCCTGTCAAGTCTGACTGCAGCTCACTTAGATTAATAGTGTATCTCTCCCTGAGCTTGAAATGATAATGCACTGCTTGATTGACTGCAGTGTCCCTGGGTCAAATCAAATAGGACAAACCGATGCCATAGAACATCTCCATGGCTGGCATACAATATTAGCTACTTTTCAATGCACGATATATTTATCTTCCCCTGCCCTACAGCTTTCCATGACCACTGAATCAGAGAAAGAAAATCTCTTTAGAAGTGGGGAAATGAGAAGAGAGAAAAGAAAATAATCCACAAAAAGATGAGTTTATTCACACTTGCTTACCCTCCAAGAACCAATTTTCCCCTGGGAAGATTTTTCTCTAAACACCCACTGGGTTTTTGCTTCCCCCATGAAAGTTTGGCATCTTTAACTAGCAGTTGCTGTCACAACCATATGCAAGGTCATAACCTTGCATGCCCTTGCGTTCATCTAAACCCTTCTGGGAATAAAACATTTGAAACTAATGTTGTTCCTTTATTGCCTAGAATCCAAAACAGGATATTGCAGCAGCAGGGAAGGTAGGAGGTTGGTGGAATTAATCTGAACAGAATATATCAAAGACCTTCTCCCAGGAGGACATTCCCACCTATCTGATACCCACCTTCTGGGGCGAGGCAATATGATGCCTGTTCCCCAGATGAAAACTAGTAAATGCCGGGAAAAGACCTCTATTAAGTGGAGGCAATCAAAACGTGGAATAAAAATACTCCTCCACAGGAGATATTTCTCAAGTGAGATTCTGATTTCAGTCGGTGAAAAAAAGTCAGTGTCAGCAAGGATTGCTGCAAAGAGCTGCAGCAGTCTTTATGACCATTGCCATGAGCTTCAGTGTCTAAAATGACTGCATAGAGATTTCCAGATTCCAGTGAAACAAAAGTTGAAAGATGGATTGAGCGGAGGGTGTTTGTTTGGAATAGATATAAACAGCACCACAGCAAATTTAGACTGAATTGTAACCAAATCACAGCTGAGGTCACTCAGTTTGTTGGTGGCCAATGGGTGAAGCAGACCTGGACTGAAGCAGTGCTTGCACCAAGATAGAGGTGTGAATGAAGCACCAGTGCAGTGGCTGATGCTCAAGAGTAGCTGAAGAATAATGAGCATTAAAGAAAATCTAGTGCTAAATCTCAGACTGCAAATAATGCTCTTTTATCTCTACAGACAGCAGGCCTGGCTGACTGATCTGTAGAAAGCCACAACTCATTTTTTCAGAAATCCCTGTTACAATCTGAGCCACCTTGACCCCCTGGGCAGCTGAATTGACCTCTCTTGTGCTTTGATCATTGCTCATCTGCAGCTCTGTAGAGAGACAAGCTGAGTCCTTTCACATAGGAATTTCTGAAATACAGCCAGCCATTGCTGACCTTTCTATTAAAAACAACATTAAACTTGATTCTCAGGCTCACTACTGCTTGAGAAAGAAATACAAACTGCACATTTCTCAGGGAAGTGGCCATGGATAAAAACATGTATTTTAACATTTGTCATTTGAGGATCCATCTTCTGGAGTTGAAAGGTGTTCAAACCACAGTCTTGATGCCTAAATAAAGGTGGTGATTATTGTACAAGTTTTCTAGTACTGTCTTATTACTGAAATATGAAACAAGGTAAAATAAATGACTGCTCTAACAAGTAATGTGACAGCCTACCACAGGACAGCTAGCTGGACATCACAAGTTGCCCTCTCACAGCAGTAGGCAGTAGAAAGCAGCTGCCATCAGAGGGAGCAGGACAAACAGAACAACATCCAGCACTTCTGGATGAGAAAGTCCACTCCACCACTCACCCCATCATATACCATCCCATCCCATCCTGCCCTATCCCATCCCACAGAGTAGAGAACACCGGCAGGGGGAGGGGGGGGGGAGGCATTCTCAGGGAATAACAACTAGTAGTAGGCAGGCTGCCAAATCAAGGCACTCTAGAGAACAAATTAAGAACAAGAAGAGATTTATTTTCCATCATTCATTTCCTTCCAAACACTTTGCTCTGCTTTCTACACCAGCCATCCTCTGGACATAGGTTGTCAGAGCACAGCTCCATTGCTGGGAGAGACAATAAAAGACGGGACATTGACTGGGGGTGAGATTTTTATCACTATAACCAGATCCTGATGATACTTTGGTGTGTGTTCAGCACTATACACAGCAATGCTTGAAGTATCAGGACTTGTGTTGAAAAAAATCTCACCTTTCTGAACCTGTCTGCATTACAACCTCCATTTTTAATACCATCTGCAACGAGCTAAAGCCACCACAGGAGCCTGGAAAACCTCAAGTATTTCAGAAGTTGAGAAAACACAGTGAAGCTGCTTTTTTTTTCAAGGATGTTAACTGATTAAGACAGAGTAACTGAGAGCAGCCATGTGGAGAAAAACTTGAGAGTAGTAGTGGATGGAAAACTGATTACGAGCCAGCAATGTGCACTCGCAGCCCAGAAAGCCAACCGTATCCTAGGCTGCAGCAAGAGAAGTGTGGCCAGCAGGTCAAGGAGGTGATTCTGATCCTCTGCTCTGCTCTTGTAGACCCCACCTGGAGTTCTGTGTCCAGCTCTGGGGCCCCCAACATAAGAAGGGCATGGACTTGCTCGAGCGGGCCCAGGGAAGGGCCACAAAAATGATGAGGGGGCTGGAGCACCTCCCCTGTGAGAACAGGCTGAGAGAGTTGGGGTTGTTCAGCCTGGAGAAGAGAAGGCTCCGGGGAGACCTTATGGCAGCCTTCCTGTACTTCAAGGGAGCTACAGGAAAGATGGGGAGGGACCCTTTGTCAGGGAGTGTAGGGATAGGACAAAGAGTAACGGATTTAAACTAAAGGAGGGTAGATTTAGATCAGATGTAAGGAAGAAATTCTTCACTGTGAGGGTGGTGAGGCCCTGGCACAGGTTGCCCAGAGCAGCTGTGGCTGCTCCCTCCCTGGCAATGTTCAAGGCCAGGCTGGACCGGGCTTTGAGCAACCGGGTCTAGTGGAAGGTGTCCCTGCCCATGGCAGGGGGGTTGGAACTGGATAATCTTTAAGGTCCCTTCCAACCCAAACCATCCCATGATTCTATGATTCTACAAATAAGTTTGATAAACACTAGTATTTTTGCTTTTAATGCTAACTGTGTTTCAAGCAACCTGACATTAAATGTGGTGCAAGTAGTTCACACATGACAACTGCTGATCAGCTGAAACCCTTGAGAATATTAGCCTTAGAATGGTCCTCCTAACGCAAATTGCCTTAATGTCCGGTTACTCTTAAGTTCACAAAAGTCCAAGTAAAACACCTTTCTTTCAATGTGATGCCATGGCTTTATCTTTCTGTTCTAATTAAAATATACTTAGTGTCCTGTATGCTCCGCTAGTGCTTTTGTAAAGGCAGATATGAAAAGTAAAATTATTAATGACTAATGATTGACATTTTTCCCTTTCCTCCCAGTTAACAAAGATTCCAATCATTTGTTTAATTTAGCCTAATGGTAGCAAGACCTAAGACCATTAAGTAATACAGATGAAACAGGGAGTCACAATGTGCTAGAGCTTATTAAAGGGCATTTTACATTACCCTAAAAGCTCATCACTTTTAAGTTGCTTCATGAAAAAAGAAAACACAAATAGTAAATGTTTTATTCTGTGGATTTTATATACAATGTTTAATGATCTATTCAGCTCAAGAATGTCCAGAAATAAAGCCCCTATGGCATCTGAATAATTCTAGGAGCAGGATTCTTAAGCATGATGATAATACAATGACAAATGGCTAATAAGGCTACCAGTAGAACAATTTACCTTCTTTTGCAGATAGAATTCTTTGTAAAAAAAAATGTTTCCTCTTATATCTTCCTAAATTTGAGTTCTCTACTGATGCATTTTGATTCTCGTTGCTCTTGTTGCATGTTTTTGTTTTAAGGGAGAAATGACTGGCTGACTCTGAGAAACTGACCTTAGTTTTCTTAACACTAAATCATTATGCAGCACTGCTGTGTGTCTGCGGTGGCCTTTTGTTTCAATAGCTTAGTTATAGAGACCTTTACCGTTAATATGAATTTATTTGTATGGTTCTGGTAGTGTCTTAAATTATAATACTACTACATTTAAAATGACATTTTATGGAGAATTTCTATTCTATTTCAATTATATTTCTCTTTTATCCAACATTCCCTCCAGGCTGAGAGAGACCTTCAAACTAAAGGTTAATGCTGACATTATAGTTCAAAATTTTTGTTTATATTTGCACATAACCACATAAAACCCAATGAATCTCATTTCCATGTACACTTGGTAGCAACAACAATTTTCACCAGCACTTTGTACGTAGAAGACAAATGTTTTATTGTTATTACTCAAAAAATGGTGATGATAATGAGTTGAGCAACCTTTTGAGCAGAGGCAGACTGCAGAGCTCTCACTGCATTATGCAGACTTTGAAAATGTAATTGGGTTACCAAAAATCACATTAAGTTGTCATACGTATTATTTTCCTCTCACAATATTGCTGATTATTAAAATACTTTGCATGGATATGATCTTTTATGATACACTTTTTTAATTCCCTCCTATACTTATTGACTTTAAACTCCAAATCATAACCTTGGTAGTTAGTAGTGCCACAAATGTTGAAATACCTTTGGCCACGTTGAAGAGAACAGCCTCAAACCATTCTCCATCAAATTAAGATTCATGCCAAATATGCCTTGTGTATTTTCTGTTTCCCGTTCAACATTCAGTAAATGCAATGACCTATTTCTTTAATTTAAATTATATGTTACCTTAACACTTTCATTTCTGTAATCAGACCTTTATTATGACTCCTGTGTACATCTTAGAATAAGAGGCTCTATTACCAGAGTAGTATTTTCTCCTCATTCAATCTGCAGATATGCAAAGCTTCAATTCAGAGTCCTCTAAATTGAACAGACATGCCAAAAACTCACTTATTTCATCAGGATTAGCCTCCCTTGACATTTAAGCACAATAAAGAAAATAAAGAAATTATTATTTTTTTTATGGTTAGCTTAGGTCCAACTCTTTTTTTTTTGGTGGTAAATCTGATTCATTAGATCACTTCTGACAACATTGAGAAAAAACTTGCTAAGAAGCAGGTTTAATTCACAAAGCAGTAACTACTACACTTCCATTGCACAGTGTCCAGCTGCTGAATGTGGTTGATTGCTCAGTCCAACATATGGCTTCAGTCACAGATTTCCCAGTGGTGACATCAATCACAGAGTCGGAAGAGACCAGCAAAAGGAAAGACGCTGTATCATTTCCTCTGTGCTGCTACTCTTCTTTCTTTTTTCTAGGTCACCTCAGCTGTAGAGCTCAGACTGACTGTCCGTCTGCTGTGACAAGGGGCCACCAAGCAAGAGAATACCATTCCCAGCTGCTCCTCTCAACTGCTCTGCACTGTCCACTGTCACCCAGGTCAACGTACAACAGAATTCGGATGACTACACTGAGCACTGGACCTGGAGAATCCTGTTTCTCTTTCCCACTGCCCCACTTGGACCCATGGTTGTTCCGGCCACCACACTTGCAGTGTTTGCAGGCTGCCACTTTTTGCCAGCCCCAGTACAAACCCCCTCCCCAGAGCTAGGCATCGGGGTGGTCACAGAGCAGGTCCCAAAGGGCCCTGACAGCTCATCCATCCCCAGGGTTTGCTTCCAGGTCACCATGTGCCCCGTGGAGTTCTGGAGCCCCACTGCCTCGAGCAGCCAGCAGCTACGGTACAGCCAGGGGCTGCCACACAGTGAGCACCTTCTCCAGCGCAGCAGGCAGAGCCACTCTCCAAGCTGCCTCACCATGGGCACAGGTACTCTGGCAGCAAAGGGATGGGATGCAGCAGAAAAGGCAGGCCTGAACACAGAAAAAAAAAAAAAAAACCAAAACAAAACAAAAAAACAACAACAAATTAATAAGTAAGAGAAGAAAAAGCCTTCACAGAAAAGAGCACTGTTTGTAACACAAGAGTACTGTACACAGAAGTTTGTCTGGACACAGGTTTGCCTATACCTTTTCCTACCATTTGAGTTTCAGCCTACATTCCCCTTCTATCTACTGTACCAATGCCACCACGGCACTACTGAACCTGTGGTACCGCTGCCACCGTGATACCACTTTGCCTTCAGGAACGCTTCTCTCCCTTTTCTCTCTATGCTGTCAACCCTTGTATGAGACTTCCTTTACACTGAACATTTTCTCTGTCATTAATTCTTCACATAATTCCACATTAAGCTTTAGTTGCATGAAGAGAAATCTTTACACAGGTTATTTTTTGTAACTATATAGAAAACATGCTCAGTCTGTCCCTCATCCCATTGCTGTAGTCTGTGCTGGCAATCTTGAACTATTCTCTTTTGACAGAGAGACATTGGCATTTTCCATTGGAAACCACTTTAGGACTATTAGATCCCTACTACACTAGTATATATAAGAGGTCAAAGCTTATCCTCTTGAGATCAAGAGACATGGTCCAGCTTGCATCTCTGCAGATGAACTTTCTCACACTTCCAGGAAAGGAGAGTGATTCTGCCTTTTGGGAATAGTCTCCAGCAGAAGCTGAGCTCTGGACTGGATCCAAGAATTTGCGGGGAAAGTGCTAGTAGGAACAGGCCAAAATTGTACCAGGAACCAAACTAACAGTCTGGTTATTAGCCTGGGCTTAGATCCTGGCATTAATTAGGTTACTACTGAAAGATCTACACAATATATCCAATGTAGTAGGGGCAGCTAAGCTTTTGTAACACATTATCTTGACCAAAATGTTAAAAAAAACAAAATCAAGTGTATTTATATTTTATACAACACAACCGTATAGGCTTCTGAAGTCTCAGCTATCACACTGAAAACAACCAGCCATGTAGTAGTGCGTTCTGGACCAAATCCTGCAGGTAGCATCTCAGGCTTGCTCAAAAAGGGGTGGAGAAGGCCAGGAAGGCTTAAATGGAGCTGCAGCAAGAGTGCACAAGGCAGTGTGCACAGGGCTGAGGGGAACCCATGAGGAAAGTAGAGTAGTTAAAGAGGTTATATAGGCACAACGGCGGGCTTCCCCCTAGAAGCAATAAATAGATGAACAGAAGAGCAGTTAGCTAGATGACAATACTGCTCTGCTGCTAGTGTGTGTTAGCGGAAGACAGCATGGCTGTGCTGTACCATTTCACTTCTGCTGAATGCAAAATGCCATGATCTTTGTTTTAGAGAGGAATTTCCAAGATCCAAAGCAAAAAAAAAAAAACAAAAACAACCAAACCAGATTTATCATCTGCATGGATTCCCACCTGTACTTGATGCCAGTGTCTTGCTTCTGTTCAGCAAATGGTCCCAACTGTACTTTTGCAATCTACATGCAGCTGGAGTCAGCTCCTTCTTCTGCAGATGCATGTGTACCCTGCTCTCCCGTCACTCTTTAACTGCTTCCACTTGTCACTTGCTCTGGATTTCTCTAAGTGACAAATGGTCTCATGCTTTATATAACAGCCATTTTACTCTCTTTCTCTAAGGAATTTTTATCTTCATTGTTTCCTGCTATTTAATTTTCTAACAATTATCCATCAAATACTCAAATATCTCTTCCTTCAGTGAAAACCAGGAATTTCATCTGCATATGCAGAGAGAATCAGCCAAGGAAGGGCAGCTTAAAATATGTACAGCCATTGTCTGAACTTTTCAAAGACACACAATAATGACTTTGAACCCCGAAAATGTGTAGAGGGTACATGGTACAAAGTTTTGACTGCACTGGGAGAGTTGGCAGGGTCAGGCTCAAGTTTAAAAGAAGACAGCTTGGAAAATATGAATCTGACATTACATTAGGGAAGAATTACAGCTGCTGAGTGTCATTTCTCCATTCAAAGAGTTGCAATTTTAAAAAAATGCCTTTTGCAAGACAAAAGTATGACAAACTAAATGAGTCTGCCTTCCATCACTGACTGATTTGCCCCATGTGATTCTCCAGTGTTAGAGTGAAGTATCCCACTACTGAGAGATTACAAGTCACTGGGAGAAGAGTCATCCAAAGAGTAAACAAGAATCCTGTTATAACGGTTTATTTCCATAGTGATATGCAGAGCCACCTAGTAAGAAACAGTCTGTCCAAGCAATAGCACCAGTACTTAGGTTTATTAATTACCTTACCTCCCTAGAAGCCTCAAATCATTTTGGAATCTTCATCTAGCCTCTTCAGGATGACCACCATGCTTCTTATTTTTTACATAAAGGAATGGCAGCATTTAACACATTTAATTTCATTAAGTATTCTTTACCTTTTTTCTTTTGAAGGAAGAAAAAACTTCCTTTAACAAAATGTAGGTTTTTATATCAACACCCCTTAATTATTTTTTTTTTCTCCAAAAGTTCTAAAGGGGAGCATAAGAGAAGCTTTCAGCACAGAAGCCAGAGGTGCCAACTCCAACTTTAGAAGCAAGGACAGCACAAAGGAGACCGAAGCCCCAAGACATCTTATGGATGCAAAACTCATGTTCACGTTGCAAACTTACAAGCCTTGTTGGAAACCCACCAGCCTCTTGCTGAACCTCAGAAGCCATAGTTAGCTGGGTAAAACATGTTTTACTGCCAAACTCTCTGTACTCCATAGAGTATAAAAAATTCAGGTGAATCACTCCTTATTAGTCATGCAGGATACTTTTTGATTAATGACAAAGCAGCATATGTGAAGAATTTTTAAGATGAAACTTTAGAAAAATGTCAGATCTGGCAAAAGGAAAGATCATATAAATCTTGTATTTAATTTTGTTTATGGCTCTATTAAGTTAAAGAAATTTAATGTTGTTTCTGAACCTATAATTACTGTCAGCAACATACTTTGACAATAAGTACCTGAGTGTGCATGCATGTATATATATGTGTGTGTGTGTGTGTGTGTGTGTGTGTGTGTGTGTGTGTGTTTATGCACGGATACATTTGCATTATTAGCCTGCATAAATGTCTTATGATACATATTACTTACAGGCTTTGTTTTCAAAACGATGGATGCCACAACATCAACTCCAAAGTGTACCACCAAGCGGCAAGCTGGTACTTTGCCTAAACTATTCACTTCATTTTTCTGATCTTCTTGGACACAGGAAAATTATCTGGCTTACTTCATTCATCTGCAACAACATATTTTGCATTTGTGCAAGCTCTCTGAAGCACAGACTGACTTTATTATCTGTTTTTACAGTGCTTAACACAATCTTTGTTAGGAGCTTCTATGTGTTATTACTGTACATAGTATGTAAAGGCATGTAAACCACTGATCTATTTGAGGTCATGTTTAGGCATACATCTACACTTCCCTGTAGGTCTTGATGAATCTCGACCATGGCTCAACTGAAATTATGGAAAACTATTCCCATGTAGATATCCACCATTCAGATCAAGCCTACACCTACTCTGGTAGGTCTAATATCCCTGCAGAGTTTGTATTTGTCTTCTCAAAGAGAAAGATACACTTGCAAAATGAAAGATATTCAGAAAGACCAGTAGTTTGAATCCTTTTTTTCATGGAAATATTATCCCTTTGAGAACTGGAAGGATCCTGCAGTTTCTGTTTTATAAAAACAAAACAAAAAATTCACTGAAATCAAACTAGCATATGCAGTTTTGGTTTTCATGTTGAAGCCCAACAACTTTTATGGTTCAAGGAAACCCCAGTGGATGTTAACAAGATCAGATGTAGAAATGCAGGCTTCCATAACTGAATATTTTTGGAGAGGGGAAGTTAAAAATGAGAGGGGCCCCCTGCAGTCCAAGTAATGCAGCAGTAAGAGCAGGGGGTTACCCTGCCCCATCAGAAGATCCACAAAGAACTGTAGAAACTGAGTTGTTCAGTTCCTGAAAGCTTCAGCAGACTATAAAGTGATATATTCTTGTGCAATAAGGAACAGAAAGAAGGAAGCCTGTTAAATGGACAGGATTAAGAATATGCTAGGAAGAAAGTGGACTTTCCCAAGCCTTGACAATGACTGTATTACACAGAACCAATGAAGCATGAGGAATGCAAGCACCAGGTCACTATTTTGTCACCAATGCTCTCGCTTTCAGCATGGGGAATTTTTCAGTTCCTCCTCCAGGCTGCAGGCAAAGTGCAAACTTTAAATTTAGACCTGTGTCGGAAGCTGATGGTTTTGGTTTTGGGGGAAAAAAAAAAAAAAAAGGGCACTTCTGCAAACTCAGGAGATGCTGAGGAATATATTACAGTAACATTCTCTCCTCTGGTCCTCTCCTCCCAGCTGCAAGTGAACTGTTGTTAGAGCATATTCAGAAAGATATGCATGTAGTAACACACTCAATGATCACTGTTTTCCCTAATTTTTCAGAAAATGTTACAGTATAATCCTTGCCTAGAGACTTCTACTAACATAAATGAAAAAAAAAGCTCATGCATTCGCCAGGCTATGAGACTGTTATTCAAGCTATAAGATTTTCGGATAGAAATCTCTAGGACAAGGATATAACCTTTACTTCTGACTTTAATTTCTAGCATAATGTGGACAGAAAAAGAAAACATGAGCAATAGCAAGAAAGCAGAATATACAGCTGTGATGTGTTACTGGAAGGTTTCCTTTGGCATTTTAACTGGGCAGCTTCATGGCAAAGCTGCATCCTTTGTGTAATTGTCATTTCTCTTTCAACCCACATGTGTCTGTGGTTCTTTGCACTTCCACCAGGCAACAGTGACACTTGCAGAAGAACACTTTTCACTTTGAGACAAACTACAGAAAAGATCCAGGAGAATTATCAGCCCATGAACTATCTGACTTTCATCCTACTTGGAAGCAGATAGTCTGTTCCACATATGCTGGCCTAGACCCAAAGTCACCCAGACTTCAATACTAAGAGGAGCTGGAGTCAAAAGCCCAGGCGCAATAGACATAAACCCTAAAGATAACAGAAGACATTGAAAGAAACCAGAGAACTACATTTCACCTGGAATTTCATATCTCCAGTGCTGAACACAGTCTGTGTGCAAATATTAATCACAGATGCACAAAACTGCTAACCATGTGCTTTTCTTTAATATCCCTTTTTAGTCATGTCAGCTACAGGCTGTTTCACTTCGAATGTGTTGCTGGTTAAACCTTTCTTTTCATTTGCATTACTCCATGCTCATTAATGACAATCTACTGTATCAGTCAATGTAAAATATTCCATTTTACTAACAGCAGTTACATTATCTTTTATACTTCAAACAACAGTTATGCCTCCCCATCACTGTAATTTAATTTTAACTTCTATGACTGCAGCAGTGTTTAACAAGTTATTGCTGCTTCTCATAACTAGTCCTCAGAAAATGGTCACTAACAAAATGTAGAACAGAGAACTCAGGTAGGATAACTTTGGCCATTTGTTGCTGCTACTAATTACCCTTCTTATCATAATTACTTATTGGCCTACTTACCCAGTTATCCTAACCTCACAGCCTTGACTTCCGCTACGCTCAGGATTTACTGCTACTAAAGCTTAAATCTTTGTTACTGACACTAAATGCAACCTAAAATGAAACAAGGAGCAAGCAGCAACTCAAATAGTACCATTCCTTTGATAGACATTTCCTTGGCAGTAGTTGTTACCACCATGAATGTCCAAGGGCATAAGAAAGGAAGAATTTATGGGAAAAGGAAAGTCTTTCATATACCAGCTGATACAGAGGGGGAAAAAAGCTTGCAGTCGTTCAGGCCTTTCTTCAAACAGGGCAGTGATACTCAAAGCTAAATACAAGCTGAAGAAATTCCTCTGAGTTTAGTTAGGTGTGCTAATCATCTGAAAGAAAAGGTAACTGGAGTCTCCAGGACAGAGTGTCAGCAAGGCGAGGTGGTGAGATGTTTATCTCCTACAGGGAAACGGGAATGACAGGTCATTTATTGCCTGTGGAAATTGAAGGAAAGCCCTTTTCTTTATTTACATTGACAGTTGTAGTTCATCTTCTGAAGATTCAGCTTCACCTTTTTAACAGGTTTTCTTGTCAAGGCTGAGAGGTCCAAGGTAGCAGTTGGTTGATGGTGTCAAATATGGGTAAGGGGCAGCTGGGATTCCTGCCCCTGCCAGTGCTGCCCATTCTGAGGGTGGGAGTTGCTCAGCTTCACCCAGACAGTTTCCCTGAGGACATGTAGTATGTGGGGTGAGATGCAAGACCTTCAAAAGGTGCCATGCATGGCCAAAGGTGCAAGGGAAATCAAGGGAGACCACCTGTTACTTGGGGCATGCTTGCAAGAGAGGGGGCTACCAAATAGACCAACCCCAATAGACAATCCCCTTAGCTGTAAGTAGTCAGGTGTGGGGAAAAATTTAGGGGAAAATATCACATATGCTTAGGCTGGTTTTAGTCCCCTCTCCAGGTGTCTGCTTATAGCTACCACAGGACAGAGAATACCAGGTACTGCTGACCCCTCCCTCTGAATTAATCCAGATACTCCCATATTCTTATTCTGCAAAATGCAGATGTAGGATCCCAACTGTCACAGTCTTTTTTTTTTTTTTTTTTTTTTTTTTTTTTTCCTGAGGCACGGTCTGGATTAATTCACTGCAGATACTTCCTTTTTCCTAATGGCAAGTTAAGTGACACAAGGTTGTTTAAAGCTGAAGGGGCAGTTCTTGGAAAGGCTGGAAAAATTCCTGAAAATGATTTTTTTCTGATAGAGGTTATAAACCTTGAATTATTTTCTGAACAGGTTCCAAGCTGCCAAGAGTGTACAATTGTTAGGGGTATAGTTTTGTATTGAAACCATAGGTCTGAAAAATGCAATCGTTTCAGAGGAGCATTGTTACGGGGTAAAAACTTTTTTACACTGTAGAACTGAATATTGAAAGTGTTGAGCTCGGATACCACTTCATTTTGGTCCAAGGGCCCAGCTGTGTATTGTTGAACCGGTTAGGTTTCTTCAAAGTGATTACTGTTGCAATAACTACTTTGCATGCAATGCCACAATGACTGCTGTTGCTTGCTCTTAACTATATAAGTTTTAAAACATTACAAGTTTTACATTACAATGTAAGTTTTACATTACAAATATTACAAGAAGCACACTTTCAAATAGCTTTTAACGAATTCATGACCTTTAAAACCCACACTATACATATGACATTAAAGGCATACTCCAGTAAAAGTCTATTGCATTCTTTAATTAACATACAATTGGAAATCGCTTCAAAAATGTTTTCCATGTAGATTCCAATTTATGTTGAAATAAACACTGTACTTAAAAATAGTTCACCACATCAGCAGGTTTTTTTCAGAGTGTTGTAAAGCTAAACTTTGATTCTCCCCCTCTCTAAAAGCAACAATAGCTGCTCTTGGTGTGTTTATAATAGGTGTTCTGGGGTGTGCTTAGGAGTTCTGGCACTGATACTGCTTTGCCCATCAGCAAAAACCACATCTACTGCTAAGGTTAGAAAGTGCACACCCTCATACCTATATCTGTGCAAATCAAGCAATGTAACACCTTAGATTGTGAGTGCTTTTAATCTTAGTCATTAAGAGAGGTTTCTAATCCTCTAATAATGCTCCCTTCAAACTGTAATGTAATCTGTTAATCTCTTTAAGAAGCTACTGAATTCCTCCATCATAAGCATCTGTTTGTAGTGGCATATGTAACAAATTAAGATGGTGTCTCTTTTCAAGACTGGTGAATTTTTCTGGCATACTAACTGAAAGCGGTGAAAAAGGAAGGCAATGAAGTTTAGCCAAAAGCACACTTAGCTCACATTGGCTTTTACAGCTGAGCTAGACTTCTGTTTGACTAAAACCTGTGAGGAACTGCAAAGAGTAATGAAACACAAGACAGCACAAACAACTGTTATTCTCCTTCCCATTATTTAGGTGTCTGATTCTTTTATTCACAGCACTGTAGGAACAAGAATTCTGAACATTAGAGAAGTAAGCACAAATTATTATTACAATGATAGACACTTATTTAGAGGGGACCAGTTTTACTGCAGGGTTAAAATAGCACAGCATCGCAGTATTTCAATATATATCTGTACTGGTAGACCTGAAAGCCAAAGGTATGCAGTACAACTCACTTTTCCCTTTCTATTTTTAAAGGCATTTCTGTTGAAGATTATTTATGCACCTACTGCTTGAGAGAACATATGATGGTAATGTTATTTTCCTACAAAACTGTTTATCCAGTTATGTAAGATAAAACAGGCACAATCTCATCTCTCAGTGGAATATAACATACTGAGGTTTTTTATCTCCTTACATTTTTTAAAGGCATTGAAGAGATGCTACAATAAACAACACATAATTTTAGGGACAAAAAGCTTTGTGAATGTGTTTCTATCCCTAATCATGTTTGGATAGAGATAAAATCTTTCATAGAGCAAATTAAAACTAATTAGTGATATGAAATAGCCTGAGAGGAGGTAACTTATTTTGCAAATGATTATTAATCAAAGAGCTGGCACTGTGTTCTGCCTTGGCGAAAGTACAAACAGCATTACTGGTCCTACCAGGGCTGTACATACAAAGAAACAGATGGCAAGTCTCTGTCTTTTTTAAAGTTGTGAACTTCACTGAAACAAATGTGTTTTTAATGATAACTACATGAAATATTTTTTTAAATTAAAACTGTCAGAGACATCATTCTTTTCAAATGCAAGAATAGCTTTACAATGTCATGCTCATTAAGGGATTTTAATTATTACTTATTTAAACCTAAGATATACTTCTTTTTGGCTTATAATTTATAAAGACTGTTTTTAGCAGAACAGTTAATAACTGAATCTATTGTTTTCTGCATATACTTACAGATGCATGAGTTAATGTTGTATTGCTCTCCTACTAAAATATTGAGAATAAATGTTACATTTTAGTATATAGACATATGCACATGTACCTATTCAAAAACAAATGAAAAGCAAGTTTGCTAGAAATGGGTTACAGCTTAAAGGAGAACAGCAAAAGGAGCTTAACAGAATGGAAAACTAGAAATGTCAAATATTTCAGGTGCATCTATCATGAATTAGCCATATATAAGCACAGAAAAATAAGGAAAAATAAAGTGCATGTATCAAATCTATGATGATTCACAGCAGCTCTGTTGTACTTTCTGCTGTTTATAAAGTCTGTTAGTTGTAGCTCATGGCACACTAATGCTGTGGGAAAGTTGTTCCTTGCCCCTCTGATATGCAGAACTTGAGCAAGAGCAGCTGCATGACTGTCACAGCCAAGGGCCACCGATGAAGCTGTAGGTAAAGCTGTGCTATTGCAGGGATTTTAACTTAGACTTCTCAGTCAGGGTGCCAGTTCTATAGGGTGCCATGTAGAGTACAAGGTGACCTAAATACAGGAGAATTTGCAGTCTAACACAGCTTTTCAAAAGGATAAAATAATACGGAACTCACAAAACACCATGTTTTCAAAGGGTGGAGAGTCAGACCTCGTGTTTCCAGGGAGCAATAGCTAAGACACTATCAGGCTAACCAATTGCTCTGCTTACTCAGGTGCCTCCCTTGCTTACTTCCAAACCAAGCTGTGGGCTCTGATCCATCAGGATAGCTGGTGGCCCTCCACGTGGGCTGATCTGTCTGCAGTGTCTACAGCTCTGATCTCTCTAGCAATGCAAGTGAAGCAGAGTGCTATAGTAAAATAGTCTTTCTTACAGCTCTTGGCCGTTACCAGTCACAATGCAATGACAGAAGTTATTTAGAATTAAAGTGTTTTAGAAAAAGCAGGTCTTAAAATAGTAACAACCTTTAGACCTTCTCGCTGCTGCCTAAGCCTCCTTGTCCCTGGATCAGGACAGGGCTGAGCTTTGCCAGGGCCTTTGCATGACTGGCCCTGGCCCCAGTGGCTCCTCCACTCTGTCCCATTCCCTGCCCTCCACAACAGTGTTTCTCCCAACAGCTCCGGGATCTGCAGTGCTGTGAAAGCTTGTGATTACATTCAAACTTGTAATCTCTTTAACTTGCTCATGAAAACAAGAGGAAGACTGCCTTGTTCCAAATGGCTGCTAGATCCCATCATTACTAAGGGATCTAGTTCCTGTCAGGATACTGCCAGTAAAAACAAGATTTGTTGTTAATATGAGAAGTGTTGCTACGCCCTCTTGAAAAATAGCTGCCACTCTGTGGGTTGTGGGGGTTAGATTCTACATTATTTGAATAGGTACTTGGAAAGTGGCCATCACCACTGTGAGTTATGCACGCTGCAAGGGAGAGGGAAGAGACATCAGGATCAGAGAATGGCTATAGGTTAGCAGAAGGATAGGTAGAAGGGCCTGAGAAGGTAAGAGCAAAGTTGAAGGTAATGCAGGAGACAGAGATGGGAATACAAACTGGTGGGACAGTGACAGCCCTGCCTGGGATATGCCAGAATTAAAAGGCACAATAAAATTTGTAATGTATTAATTGAGGAGGGTAAAAAGAAAAATTGGATTGCTTACCAGGAACCATTGATCAGAGATAGCCAAAATGAATTGTATAAACCAGACTTAATATTTCTAAAAAATGACACAGCAGTGGTGGTAGATGTAACAATCAGATATGAAAGTAAAATTGAAACGTTGCAGGAAGCTGCATCAGAAAAAGTAAATAAGTATAAACACTTAAAAGACCAAATTCAAGAACTAACAAATGCATCCAAAATTAAATTTATGGGCTTTCCCCCGGATTCTCATGGAAAATGGTACGAAGGCAACTATTCACTGCTCGCAGACATGGGCATTTCCAAATCCAGACAAAAGACAATTGCGAGGAGATTATGTAATATGGCCCTATTCTCCTCAGTAGACATACTTCATATCTTTGTGAGTAAATCTTGCTCAAAATCTGTAAATAGTTAACAATCGCACCTTCGGTTCTGCTAAAATCACCTCTATTCGGTTCTGTTAAAATCACCTCTATCTCTAAGCACTTTATGTAACTTCCAACTTGATTGTAATACACACTCATGTCTCAAGTTGGATAGTAGGATGGGAATCTCGTGACATTACAAGCAGCGTCTGCCAATTTAAATTTGACCCTCACAATTGGCCTAAACCTTTACTGAGTCAAAACCTACCGATTTTGACATAGGTGGACGGGCCACCTTTACTTAACCCGGAAAAGAAACATATATTTATATGTGTTTGATAAATAGCCAGAGCAAAGAAACTTTTTTTGCAATATGTATCAGGAGCTGCATTTTGACCTTTAAAGACTGCACATGATTTAGGAACAGGCAACTTCCTCAAAACCCTTCAGAAAAAAACAGAACAAAGTTTAAATGCTTCTCAGAAATATGACGGTAGAACATCTTGCTATTCTAAGCCATCCTTCCAAGCTCTGCCGTTGTAGTGTAACCCATTGTAAGTGTGGTCCAAGAAGGGGTAGGAGATGGCAATTCAGGCCTTTGAGTCCCAAGGATTGGCTAAGCAGCTAAATCATATTAGCTTGGAGTTGGAAGTGAGCTGTTGTCATGTAATTCCCTCTCCTGCCCACCAGAATTGCTGAGAAATGGTTTATGTTATTTATAACTGCTATACCATTTTCCTGCTTGTAGTCACCACGACTTCCTATTAAATGGCAATTTGGTTATATATGGAAGTTTTATATGTCTGCAATGTAGTATCTCCAACTCTCTCCTGGGGCTACACACTCCTCATAAAATTATTGCAGCTTGGCAGCTCTACATAAAATAAGAATACCTTGAAAACTAGCCCACAGAGTTAAATCCCTGAAGGCTGACCTGTGCTCCCAAGTGTTGACACCAAACCTCACCAGAGTGCCCAGAACCCTGCATGTGCAATGGGAGAGACAGCAAAAAAATCCTGCGGCTCAGGATCCTACTGACCTCCTTCAGAGACCTGCTTTTTCCTTCTACCTAACGAACACTGTGCTGCCATTGTGATGGTGCAGCCCCTGCTGAGCTCAACAGGCTGTCTCTTCCCAGCACTGTGATTTGCAGCACAGACATACTGCAAAAGACTAGCAGAGTAATTTTCTTTTTTCATCCCACTGGGCAACATAGAAGGAGGAAAAGTCAGGAAGTGGCATTTCAATACTGTACGGGTGATGATGCTGACCTTCCGTAGAGCCATGGCTATTATATTCTCCCCTTCAAAGATTTTCTTTCAAGAATCTGTGTAAACAGACTCCACATTTAATTCCCCATCTGCAATAACTAGAGGGAAAGGCTGTTCTTTCAGGAAAGAGACGAGGTTCAGGGTTTTGCTGGAATAAGCTTGCCCATCAGCACAGCAGCAAAGAGCCCAGATAAGTTCCACTCTCAATTCTTTTTTTCCCCCTAAGAAATTAAATCTGGAAATTTACAATAAAGAACATACAGACAAGAAATGTCAGATTTTTATAACATCCTATTCATGTAATATTTCCCATTCAGGATTCCCTTGCTATTTATCAGACTTGACACAGCTGTAAGCACTTACTTAAAAACTCTATAAAGGTGGAATTAATACTTCTTTACAAGCTTCCTTTTCACAGCTGTGTGCTTGAATTACACCATAAAGTTTGTGAAAACAACACATAAATCAAATCTTATCAGATGTAAAATTTATAAAATATATTTTGGAATTCACTCCCAAGAGCAAGATCTATATGCATATTTAATCTCGGGATGGGAAAAGGTAATGTTTTGCAAAAAAATGTGAAAAGCATTTTTATGCCAAGGAAATGAAAGCAAAGTTATAAATGAGATGAAAAACCCACAGGTCAGGATATTGAAAAGCAAGGCTTCCTTGCATATTGCACTTTATTCTCAAAGACAGACACATCACTTCCATTTTTGTTGGCACAGCTCTGATCCTCTCTTCAGAGCATAAGCATGCACTCAATATAAGAAATATTCAGAAAGAATAAGGATCTCTAAAGAAGGCTTTCAGTCTGTAATGATTCTTTCCAATTGTTAGTCTTAGTAGTGAGAGGATAGAAATTCATTCCTAATGTTTTTTGTGCATATACAGACTTTTTTTTCTATTTATTTTATTGCATTTTTCCTTCTCCATCCACAATCACTACAGATATCTGCACGAAAAAAAAAAAAAAAAGGATCTATACATAAGATCTGGCCTCATATCACAGCTTCACTTAAAAAAAAAAAAAAAAAGACGACTGAAAGTTAAAATGTTCATGTCAAGAATTAATTTTGGACTGGGGAGGGGGTGTCTTGATTTTAAGCAGTCATGGAACATAAGGTACTGCTCTCCTTTCTAGCTTTGATTGTATTCACTATGTTTGGAAACAATCCCCAGCATTTCCTGCCTGTGCTGTGGGAATAAAGACTTGAAGTTTATGGGGAGATAAATACATAATGGTGGTAGTAAATAGACTGAAACAAATATCTGAGCAGCAGATAAATCTGGATCGAGGGTTGAATTTGGTAGAAAACCTGATGGCATCCCACTGAAGATCTCCATGTGACCAAATGTCTGTAGCATTTTCAGAGCTGTAAAATGCCTCGATGGTTAGCTATAAACTCCTAGGGATATATTTATAGTTCATAGAAAAAAAGTAAGTATATCTGGCTTGGTGCAGATTTGAAGATTTTTATGACAGATTTTAAGTGAGAGAACTGATTCTGTGTTCTAGTGTGTATGATTTCTTTTCCCTTACACTTCATACTAGACAGGAGTGATAGAAGACTGTTAGTAGAACCAGTGAGATATGCTAGAGCGTATCTCCCTACACAGAGACAGTACCTGCTTCTTGTCTACCTCCTCTATCAATATCAAGTGACCGAAAGAGATTTGATATAGCTGCTGGCTGGCTAGAGCTCAATCCAGACAGCACTGATATAAAGCTCAAAGTCTTGAGGAAGCACCAAAAGTCTTAGCAGAGATTAACTCAATCCCTTGACTAAAGTAGAGCATCTACTATTACTGACTTGGTCTCACAGGCTAGAAGTCTAGTTGGCAGAATGATTTCCTGTAGATGTTAAGGCTGAGGCCACTGCCAAGATTGGTGTTGTACAACTTGTCTCTGGGATGATGGATGCCATGGTTCCTTTCAAATACAGCCTACCCAGAGCAATTTCTCTTTTGTGATCTGAAGATGAGTTTAGTGCAATACATCATATGTGCTTCCAGATAACAACAAAAAAAAGTCAGATTTTCTCTGGTATTTACTCTACTGCTAAGTACTTAGTAGTTTCAAAGGGGAATTCAAGGAGTGGTGTTGACCCACCAAGCTCAGGACTCCCTGACCTGTCTCATTCTCCAAGCTGCCCCATCCCAGCTGCTGAGCCAGCAGATGCTGAGCTGGGACACCAGCTCTTGGAAGGGCTCATGCCTGACTGCTCCCAGGGACAGGTGGCTTGGCCAGAGAAAACCTGGGTCAAACAAACCCAAAGAAATCTGAGGTCACCCAGGACACACAGCTGCACAGATAAATGCCCAGATAAATGTCTGGTGATTCTTACATGCAATCAAAGCGTATTTCAGGTACATACTGCAACTTCAAGTGTGAACATACAGCTAATACCCAATGTGGTGTATAACCTGCATTGTTTGGGTGGTGTTCTAGTCTAGTCATGCATTTCTGTCAAGTTTGTTAATTGAAATTACAGAGACTTTTGTGATAGGTATATAAACCTAAGTGTCACTGAGATTTGGACACTGGTTTATGCAGAATGTGTTGGTGGTGTTAGCCAGAGAAGGCTAATGTATGGGCAAACAAGCACTAGTCAGTTCAGCGATCATATTGCCCCCTCACTTCCACACACCAAGCCTGCCAAGGTGAAAGAAAAATGTTATCCTATGTGTTAATTATCACTTAACTGATAATTTGAAGGACTCCTGAAAGCAAATATAGCAGGAAATTTGTTGTGGTGATGCTGTACAGAGAATTATTGCAATCCTGTCCAGTCATTTTAGGCAACATTTTGTAAACGATTACAATTTTTCGGGTTTTTGTTGAAACAATTTCAGTGTAACAGTGAAGTGTTCGAAAAACATACGTACTAGGGTATTCCAACAGCTACCTTTGCAATATCATATTTGGTGAAGCTTTCCACAATAACTATTTCTCATTAAAAGATTCTTTAATTTACCCAACAGAGCCCAGATTCGTCCTATTTGTCCATTTCGCAACATGTTTGTCTCTGGCCAGAGCTATATAAAATTATTCTACAAGGACAGAAAACTGACTACACAAATACTATCAGATACATAATCAAATAGCTGATCCTTTTACTGTGTGATATCATTTCTAGAAATTTCATGTTACAGGGCCTCTTCAGGGCAATTGCTGTTAAAATACTAGCTGAAAGATGGAAATCTACTAGGAGTCACATTCACGTGAATGTTTTACATCAGTTATTGTGAGTATATACCAAAGGACAGCTACCTAATCGAGAAAACATCCATAAATATTTACTTCCTGATAAGTAAGATAAGCTGAAAAAAAAAAAAAAAAAAAAAAAAAAAAAAAGAGATGTTTTCAGATACCTGCAAAGCGCGTGCTGTTAGTAATGCTGCTTCTCATCACAGTGGGACTGCAACTCTGTTGTGCTAAATGCTCTACAGCATAAAAGTCGTTTAACCAAGGAAGCTTCTTAATCACCACTTTTATGGGCATGAATCTGAAGTAAAAGATCCTATTCTACATGTATTCACCTTACCAGTTCACCTTACCAGTTCAGCACTCCTTACCTAGAGCCAAAGTTTTGTTTCACTGGATACAAGACATTGTGGGAAATAAATTTAAAAAGCAATTACTTCCTGGCTCCTAACAGCAAAATATTATTTTCTTTTCTAATCTGCCAGTATTAGTCTCTTGTGTCTCCATTCTTAGTTTGCAAAAATGTAATATGTTGTGAGATAACATTATTTATTTAATAAGAAATAATAAACACAAGTGCATTAAAGCTTTTTAGATCAGCAAGTCACAATGCTGATCTATAAACCGGCATAACCATCTTCTAGAGCAAAACAAGTCCTTTCACAACTGCTTCATTTTGGGCACCACCTTTCCTTCAATTACACATAAGCAGCAAAACAGCTGTCAACTCCCAAACTCATTCATATGTCTTACTTAATTAGGTTTTGGTTTACAGCATAACTAGTTTCCAAGGTTAAACTTGAGTGTGCAATTAATTGACAGTCAACAAAAATTAAAATGAACAGAAATTAAAAGATTGCAGATAAGGTTTGCAGGAATAATAGAAATTGTGTCAGTAATTAATGAGACAATAATTTGGTCATCCCACAAAAGGCAAAGCCAGTCCCTGTGAGTAACCTAATCCAGTGAAGCTAAAGTTTGGTAGGAAAGCAAACAAGCCATACAAACATGTTAGTTAATCGTTTAATTGCTTAGTCAAAGCTCAGTCTTTAAGTCATATGGAAGACAGGCAATTTAGATATAAAATGTGCTGTATTGTTTATTTATAAAGGGAGTATATTTTGACCACAAGCTCTCTCTAAAAAAATATCAAAAGAAGCCAGCTGGAGTTCCAAAGATCATGTTATTTCTAAAAGCAGCCATGAGTACAGCATCAGTGATGGGAAGAAGTATTGCTCTTAGCCATATTAAGTTAAATTGACAGAGCTCACTAAATTCCAAATCTCACTCAGAGATCTGAAACTATGGGTTTTCTTGCCCAGAAATGGTTAGTTGAATAGCTGAAAAATGAAGTTTTACACTCAGCCAAAAATACAAGTAAGGGAAAAATGCTGGATCCTTGTACCTGTGAAAATAATATGGTCCAGATAATGAAACTATAGAGTACTCTTTTTAAAAAAAAAAAAAAAAAAAAAAAAAAAAAAGGTATTTCAAGCATTACTGGAGCCTCAAAAAGCTGATAATGTGCTTTACATGATTTTATAAACTTGGTCCTTGAAAACCGTTTTGATATTCTACCACGCTTTAACTCATTGACATTTAGCAACAAAAGTTCACAGGCAAGAAAAATACTGCATCTTTGTCTGTGAAATTCAGTTCATTTTTTTCTGAGACAGAGTGTTGCATCCCTTCTTTCACTTGTAGCCCCCAAAAGCTTGGCAGGGTAAGGATGATGTAGTGAAACACCAATGAGCGACAGCAGTGAGCCTGATGCACGCTGTGTCACCAGACCAGTGGTACAGGCCCACTGCCCATTACAGTGAGTCGGGATCTCCCCGTGCTTGGGATGCAGGTGAACGTGGGAGATGAAAGGATAGAAGATGACCTTGGCTCCTTCACAACCATCTCCTGACTCCAGCTTTTGCCCCAGCTATCCTCCCCTCCTACAGTAGTCTTCTTCACTGCAGATGCCACTCTTTACACAGCTTAACTGTGCTACAGTGCTGAAGGTTCAAACGCTATTAACATGCCTTATAGGAAGGACACAACAGTTTATTTCCTACAACTTCCAGTAAAAAATGCGGGAAATACAATATCCATTAAAAGCATAATGGCTTAAAAATACACACTAAAAAGGCAGGAAATGCCAAATTTAATATCACACAGGAAAGATTGGTTCTATGTGTGTACATGCATCATGCTACTACAATTACACGCTCACATTTTCTCCAGAGAAGCCTGATTGTAATCAGTAATTAGGACGAATGTATGGGGAGATGGAATAACCACCACTCATGGAAACCTGGAATTTGCCAGTGTTCTATTTCTATCAAGTTCCAGTCTGAATACCGTGAATGGGTTTTCTTGTATAAAAAAGATTTTAAGTACTAACTCCAGGAAAAAAATGTCTACAATATACTACTGCATTGCTCTATCCTGCTATCTATTAATACTATAAACCTGCTTTTAAAAAAACACAGATTATAAATTAAAACTGAACAGGGAGTATGAAAGCCACTTTTTTTTTTCAATTAAAATGCACTTGTACATGTTATAAATCAGCCTGTATATTACTAAGAAGTTCAAAGGGGTTTTTTTCTGCTGCTTTAAAAAAACCCTTGATAACTATAGAATTGTACTTGGCAGAGCTGATGTCCTTTCAAACAGCTATTCACAACTTTTCTGCATGTTGCATACTTTCATATAATCATGCCATTCAGAAATTGGACAATCTTTTTAACACCAAAGCTGAGGGTTTTTTCATTTTTCCCCATTTTTTATCAACATCCTAGGAACACTTATCAATGTATATCAGCAAACTGTTAAATATGTATGAAAGAGTGTAAGCAAAAAATAAGAAAAAAAATGTTAATGCTAGGTACTTGTCCCTGTTGTGAGATACCAGTCATCATTTTCCACTTGGATTCAGAAGCCATGTATGTGTGCAGTGACAAACCACTAAACCAAAACTGAATTTTATCCTCAAAAACCCTATCAGTTGATTCTGACATAATAAAAGCAAAAGCAGACAGAAGAAATATTTAGATCCACGTGGTTTAGTACATGCACAAGGAGTACTGAAATACACTTTTATTTACAAGTGACATTAATGTAACAGATTTATCTTGTACATGTGTAATGTATCAGCCATGTCCAACAGGACAGATAAACCCAGTAGCCGGCATTAGGCAACTTTTACGCATCCTAAGTTACTAAACACAGAACCATCCACTGAACTTTCCAAAAAGAAAACCACTGACTGAGATGAAGAACAATGATGCTTATACAAATATCCGCTTTCCTACTTGCCCACCCTTATTTTGGGATGCATTCATTGTACAATTGTACACAGTACAAACCAATTCAGTTCTTGCAAACCTTGCTTTGTGTAACAGAGTCTGCTCAATACACATGAAAACTCTACCATACCCATTGCACGTTAAGTGAGAGAATGCCATAGTCTTGGTGACCTAAGAGAATCCTAAAATGAAGCATTCAACATGTCATCTAATTCACAACTATATTATAAAATACAAGCAAAGATGGCATCACAAAGTTTATGCTCCCACAGACTCCAGCTCACATTTGCTCAGTTGAGAATTAAAACATTTATTACCTGACTTACAGGACCATATAACTGAATACTGAAAATTAAGCTCTCCTTCTCACTTATTGTCAATAATAGTCTGTTGACCAACATCCCCAGACAAGTCTAAGGATTAGCTGGGTTATGCAAGTGATTAACCAAGGTTAAAATAATCGGGTACTGAAATTATGAGCAAGGACATTTGTCCTTCCATTGTTACTGGAACTGTTGAAAGGAGACAGTAAGGGAAAACTTGCATCTACTTGCGCTTTTGCTGGCAGCAAGTGACAATGTTACAAGCAGTTTTGTAAGGCTTTGTCCGCAGTGGGATCACTGCCTCTGTAAAACTACTCCATAAAACTGCCCCTACTGCTCAGGGAAAACAGCACCAGCTTGCATCTGAACTCAATGTCTCAGCTGAATTTTAAACACTAGAGCGATAAAAAACAGTTTTCACCTTCCATGTGCCTGGAACATCTGACATGCCATTTTTGTAATTTCTTTTTAGAATAGACACAGTTTGTAATGCAAGCTGCAAAAACAAGTGCCTTGTTACGTTTCAGCAATACATCCTCAATGTCTTTGGAAACTAGTTCAACAAGTAACCTAGTTTTTTCAAATTCCTTAAAGTTATCTGTGTGTCCCTGTGACTCACACAGCAGCATCAAACTTGTTAAGGAACCCTGTGGGAACTTATCCTAGGGTTCTGCGTGTTCATTTCTAACACTTTTTCGTTGATACTTTAATATAAACTATATCTCACAGAGTGAACACTGCAGTATCAATCCTTCTTGACTTAGGTTAGTCTATGGATGTTTCTAAGGTTTGTGCCACAAAACACAAACAAAATGTGTAATCACAATTCATTAAATAGCTGAAAATGGTAATGTTAAAAGACCTAAAATAAATGGTTTTTTAAAGAAGTTTGGGATATTGACATCCTTGAATGAATTCATTATGTCCAACCCAAAAGCTAAGCAGTCTGGATACAAAGTTTTTAATCAGGCAAGCACATCACTGATATTTAGTGATGCAGCATTAACATTTTTGGTCTTACAGCCACCTGAGTAGCCATTTTCATCATCAACTAATTCTGTCCCTTACGAACACATCCATATCTGCATCTTTGCCTTGCTCTCACCTCAGAACTCAGCTTTCCAGAGATTCAGGACAGTTAAGCAATAGCGGACTACTAGCAAGACTGGCTTTTTCCACCATTATTTTATGTTTAAAGAAAAAGCATAATTGTTAGTTAAGAAAATGGGGGGGAAAACATAGTCTGCATTTACCAATATTTTGGAGAGAACAATAAATTCATTTATATCTACTCTTCGCACCACATAAACCCTTACTAAATATACAATCAATCCTGCAGCTCTTTATCACAAGTGTACTCAATTAAAATTGCTGCATTTCAGTTAGTTTTTAATCTTAACCCTCCTGTCATTTAAGGATAGATTGCTGGTATTTTGAGACCAGGGGTAGATTTGTAAATGCATGCACGCGCACACAGACACACACACACACACAGAGTACCACTTAACAACTTGCAAGGCATTTCTATCTTGTAAGGGGTGCAAAAAGCTGTATTTCCTTATGACATTACCTCTATTCAGGCAACAAGAAAGGGGTTGCTGAGGTATCACTGGTGACAAGGCAAATCTAAAACAAGTTTGTTACTGTCTGCAGAATGGAGATTCCTCGTTACTGAAGTCCAAGCCCAGGAGTGCGTGGCCTAGTAGAGAGCTGGTTCAACACAACACTATTACCAGCCCAGATACTATGCTTGAGAACTCCTCTTGCAAGGCATATTAATACAGAAAAATGCTTCTCATTGGCAAATACATGCTAAAATTGCTTTCTTACTAAAGATTTAGATACTAAGCTGTCTTTAAATTTATTTCTCACACATATTCACAGACACCAGAATTATCAGTGGTTTGTGTTTGTGAAGTACCCTGCCCCTTCTCCCCACCTCTTAATTGGGGAAAGTAAGGCAGAGGAAGAAAATTAAAGGGCCTTCTGGGAATCCACTTACATTTCTTCAGCACTCCAGGAATGCAAAGGTTGGAAAAAAAAGAGCCCAAGTAAAATTATATTCTTTATTCATTCCATTTTAGCTGTGAATATTCCTATTATACAAATACAGTATAAATTCCAAAATCACAATATATTACAAAATAAAAAAGTACAAACTGCATTACTTAATAAATATATCTAACAAGTTAATCAGAAAGTAGAAGAGACAGAATTCAGCTTGGAAACATTTAAATGTTTGACCCAGCAAACCATACAAACCTCAGTTTAAATACTTTTCTTTTAAACCGTAATGCAGAATACCATTCCAGATTTCTCGATTAGAAAATAACATCAAGTGAATAAAATGTTGTGATCAGAACATGATTTGTTGGTGCAACACCAGTGCCAAAAGAGAAGCAGGGCTTATACAAAAGACACCATAACCCCAGAAACAAGAACACAAACACCAAGGTGCAGCCAAGGCAATTATTGCCAAAGCGGGAGACTATTATCTAGTCACAACATTCTATTGCAAGTTAATGTTCTGTTATTACGGATAAATAATATAAATGGAGCACAGGGCGAGCCAACCAGGCATCAAGAGGCCAGTTTACTCAAAACAGTAATTAAATACAGAAGAGTCAATTGCTCCCTGTACTGTTCATGTGTAGCTGCATTCCAACTGGCTCAAAGGACCTGTTCTGTGCTCCAGGCAGAGAAAGCAAATGTTCTGAAAAGCAGTCTGTTCATACTTTGCTGCACTTTTACAAAAACCATTGTTTTAGTTTTGCAAGAAAACACCCACAATGCTTTCATCAATTAGGGAGGGTCAGTTTGACATCAACTTCTTCTGGTAAAAATATAAGGTTTATGGGTAAAAAACACAGCAAAAAATAGCTGTTACATCATAAGCCTTATTTACAAAAACTGTTTACAAACGTTTTTGGCTGTACAGCTGAAAGCCAGATACTAATGTAAGATGTAGAAGATGGAGGTAACAGTTTAAAAATATTGTGCAAAAAATACATTCTCATAGAAAATAGGGAGACAGCAGGAAGGGGAGACATAAACATAGACGGAGAATCTGCTTGCAAATAATCCGAGTCAAAGTTTTTACAACAGACTATTACAAACACATTTGTGTTTATTCCTCATAACCGACAGTCCTTCTCAGTCTGGGGTGCTGCTGCTTCATTAAGGATTAAGGCATCACCATCACAGCCAGCACACCTTCTGTCCGTCCCCGTCCCTGCAGCAAAGCTCCCAGCCTGCGGCCCGGGTGGTCTCAAGAGCAGGCGTTCTGCTCAATGTACATCTTGGACAAGGACACTGCCATGGACTTGGCCAGCTCCTCGTCCCGCCTGCGCTGTACCTGAGTCTGTCTGCACCACGCCTCGTACTCCGGGTTGGGGCACACGCGCTCCAGCACAGCATCGTAGTGCCCGTTGCTAAGCCAGCTCAGCCAGATACTGGGCCGCGTCGGGTCCTCGGGCCCCAGGTAGTGAACCATGGTGGAAACGGTGGGGCTCTCGGGCCGGCCGCCCGTGGTGAGGTGGATGTTGACATTCAGCATCTGCCCCATGGCCAGCAGCTCCGGGTAGCCGGCCCAGGCTCCGTCCTGGGCGGCGGCGATGAGGAACTCTCCCACGTCGCCCTCGATGATGGGGTTGAAGTGGTCCAGGTGGTCGGCAATGTAGTGCACGGTCTGCTCGCGGAGCTCGCTGTGCAGCCGCTGGTCCCCGTACACCGCCTTGCAGACGGCGCGGTACAGGCAGTTCCCGTCGGGGATGATGTGGAAGCGGAACCGGCCCTTCTGCCGCAGGTACTTGTCCTGCTTCTCCACCTCGGCCAGGTACAGCGCCAGCTTCTCGCTCCGCTCCGGCCTGCCGCCCGGCCCCCCGCGCATTCCAACGTGCCTTGGCCCTGAGGTAAACACGGGCGCGGCCCCGCCCCCGCCCCCGGGCCCGGCCTCCAGCAGC